>NW_005842382.1:3894-7598 GCF_000455745.1 Alligator sinensis | reverse complement strand
CCCACCCCCCCCCCCCCCCCCCATCATACCCCCCCCATGTAGCCATTCCCACCTTCAAAAACCCCCTTGCACCCACCACCCACCCCCAACTACACCCCACACCCACCCTACGCACAAGTACCTGCATATATTTCTAAGAAGGTTCAGATAGTGTTATATTTAATTTAATTTGTAAAAAAAAAGTAATTAATTAATTTTGCGCATAATTTTTAATTTTTCTGCACATAATTCTCTGGGCTGTAAATTATAAGTTGGGAATTCATCTATTGGAAATAGTTGTGGAGGAAGAGGATTTGGATGTATAACTAAATGATCACAAGTTGACTAATAAATGCCAATGTGATCAGCTGTGAAAAGGCAAATGTGATCATAGGATCTGAAGAAATAGGCTAAAGACAAACATAACAACTGAATCAAAGGATGCTGAAATAAACTATTAAAATGCAACTTCTAAATCTGCATGATATGTTTCATACAAGGTTGAAGATAAGGTAATTTAGCTAACTTCCATTGCTAAAGATTTATGCAGATATAACAATTAGATCAAATCAGCTGATGTGTACTCTGAAACAGTAGCTTTCCCTAGCTTTCACTTCCAAAGTAGCTAAAAAGTACATTTGTCTAACCTAGTATTAATGTCATATAAAAGTCCCTAGTGAGACCTTGTTGGAGTACTGTGTACAAATCTGATCACCTATGTTCAACAAAGATGAAGTGAAATTGCAAAAGGTGCATAAGAGGACTACTAGGATGGAGATCTTATCTTACATGAGGAGATTAGAAAAGCTTGGCTTGTTTAGCCAGGCAAAACAAAAGAAACAAAAGATTTATAGATGATTGTTAGCTATAAATACATCAAAGGAGGAGAAGGGCTTTTCAAGCTAAAGGACACTGTTGGCACAAAAACAAATGGGTATAAACTACCATGAATAAATACAGACTGGAGATCTGAAGAAGGTTCCTATCCATTAGAGCAATCAGGTTCTGGAACAGCTTTCTAGTAGTGTAGGCAAACATCTTAACTTTTTAAAGATAGAGCTTGATAAATTTATGAGGGAGATTATATGACATCATGTTCACTACACATACCCAGGAGCTCTATACTACACACTACACTACAAACTACACTACACATACCCTGTGTTACTATGATAATTTAATCATTTAAGCTTTGGGATAAATTTTCTTAAAGGGGAGATATAAAAGTATCCAATACCAGAACACCACTTCACTGCATCCTCTGCTGTGCTTCTTGGCATGCCACTGTGATAATTTTGAAGAGCTTCAGTAGGGAAGTGCAACAAGGGCCTGTAATGTCTGTCTACAGCTGAAACACTCCAGTTTTGAAACATTTCATGGCCATTATAGTTTGCAACATTTCAAATGTTACCTCTGTCTGCACCCCCAGATATAGTTTTTCTTGTTTAGTCTCTGATTATTCAATAGATTTGAGAAGAAATGTGTTAAATAAAGGATTATTTAATTTATTGATTTTGTCAAAACCTAAAGTTACGCGAGGAAAGGTTGACTATGACATCTCTAAAAAGTGTTAACATACAGATATTTCTAGAGACCAATAAATACATACGTAAGAATATAAAATTACATTGTTTAATTATATAACAGAGTTGTGTAACTTTTGAAACCAAAAAAATAAGCAAATATTACATGACAAATAGATAGACTTACCAGGTTTCCAACAGAAAGCACATGATTGAATTCTGGTGTCATTGGATAGTGTTCCATGGCCATAAATAATGTATTTAAAACAATGCAAATAGTAATAGCCAGATCAACAAATGGGTCCATCACAATTAAATTGACTATACGTTTTACTTTTAACCAATAAGGACTGCAGTCCCAAATCAAGAAAATGTTTGCAAATTTGTACCAGCACGGTGGGCATTTCTGTCGTGATTCTTCAAGCTCTAGGAGGAAAAAATGTGTAAAATAAATATGTGGAATAACTGAATATCATACTATACAGTATCAGTAGCCTTTTCCAAATAAAGTAGACCTATCATTCCATCTTGCCAATCTTGGCTAAACTTTAACAAATCTTATTTTAACAAAGAACACAAATCTTGTACAACTGTTCCATAAGATTCCTTTGTATACTTCCTTTAAGAGATTTATGTAAAGACAGTTTTCTTGACACCTTTCTACCTTTCATCCTCTATACTTGTAACAAGCATTTTAGATAAGTATTTTAATGTGGAAATTTCCCCCCTCACTGTTCTTCTAGTTTTTAAAGGGTTTTGATTTTCAATTAATTATGTTGAAATACAGTAAAATCCCAGTTATCTGGGATTTTACTAACCCGCACACTCTACTAACTGGAATTTCCATCTGGGTGGCCAGATGCAGAGGGAGGAGGTGGGGGGCGGGAAAGCTTGCACACAGCGGCCACCACCATCACCCACTACCCTGCACTGCTGCTGCGCAGCATGTGGCCACCACCACACACCCCTCCCCTGCTCTGCATGTGGCCACTCCCCCCATTCTATGTTATCTGAAAACCCCTGCTGGGTTATTTCAGATAACTGGAATTTTTACAGAACTGGCAATCTCCTTACCCCAAGGATGCCAGATAACAGGGATTTTAATGTATTAGTTGTCAAAGAAATTTTCAATCTTTCTTAAAAAAAAAAAAATTACAAGAACTTTAGCTAGCACAGAACCTTTAGCTATATCTCTGGACAATGGTATTAAAGGCATAACCATATACATGCATACAAAAATAATATTAAGCCCCTAATACAAGTTGATTTAAAAGCACCATGGAATCTGATCCCTGATCACAAAAATGTGCCTCCTGCCAGGCCATATGCACATGGCAGGGGTGCAATTTGGAATTGGATCCCTGATTCCACATCATGCCTTTCTACTTATCTCTGCAGGAGGAGCCTAGGGTATTGATCCTGGGCTCCCCCCTCACCAACATTTTGAGAGCTGGGTGCCCGCAGCCCAGCATGCCCTCTGCTTAGGAAGCACATGAGATGAAGTAGTCACAAAACAATTAAATATAAATTTTTCATTAAGAAATGTGACACAATCATGTCCATTGGCATTAGCTATTAATCTGTTTTAAAATATTTACGTTTTAGAAGAACATAAATTTATAAACATCTAATATCAGAATATATTATATTTTAAATTAAACACAGAACACACCTTCCATAGTGTTTGTAAGTATGCTAGCTATACTCATGGCTCTTTCTCTTAAAGCTGGATCTTCCAGAAAATCCATAGAAACATTAAAAGAATTTGATCTTCTCTTTTTCATTTCTGTTTCTGTAGTAGTGCCCTGCAAATAAATTAACAGTAGATAAGATCAGCACCTTTAATAATGAGAAACTGTAGACCCTACAATGAATTGCACTACATTTGAATACATGCTTCGTGCAATTTCATTTTATTTAACTTGTCCTGACAGACTTTTCTTATTTATTAATAACCTTGCATTTAAAAAATATATTAGAGAACACTTCTTTTAAAATCCTTGTCTTTCACCATGATCTGTTACTAGTTATCCTTAGTTCACTACATTAAGTGTTTGTTTAATAAAAATGAAATAAGTATTCAACAATTTAAGAGTATATACAGACATCCAGGGGAGGTTAGGGGGAGGTAAGATTGAGTTAAAAATGGCCACTTGACCTAAGGTAAATTGGGATGGGGGAGCAGTGGGGGAGTTGGAGGGA
>NW_005842382.1:3354-3884 GCF_000455745.1 Alligator sinensis | reverse complement strand
ATTGGAGGGCTCAGGGGAGCAGGCAGAATTTACAGAAGGAAATTAGGGGGGACAAGTGGGTTCCATGGGAGGGAATGGGGAGATTGGGGAGCTAACAAGGTCTATACAGGGGATCAGGGGGGCAAGTGAGGTCTGCAGGGGAGTTGTTGGGGTCCAGGAGGGCTTGGTAGGATCAAGGGGGCTTGTGGTGGGCTTGGGGGAATGGAAGGTTCTCTCCCCCACCCCCAGGCCCAGGGGCTATTTTTAGTTACCCAACCCCCTGCCCCGCCCCAGATGAACAACCTCTCCCAGACAACCATCCTCCACATCCCTCCCACCCATTCCCCCAGTCCAATTTACTTTCTCAGGTCCTGGCACTGGTAAATGCCAGTAGAACCAGAACCCAGAGTGGCTTGCAGGATGGAGGGTTCGGTAAGCTCTGTAGGGAGGAGTCTAGCTGGCCCCTGGTGAGGGAGGTTGTCCATCTGGGAGTGGGTGGAGAGGCCAGGGGGGCTAAAAATAGCTTGTTGCCAGGGGTTTGGGTAGGGAAA
>NW_005842382.1:0-3323 GCF_000455745.1 Alligator sinensis | reverse complement strand
GAAAGTGCATTCCTAGGGCTGTAACCAGAAAACTGTACAGAGGTTCAGGACAGATTGGTTTAAAAATGGCCAACCCAATCTAATTTAGACTACCTCAGAAATAGGGTTAACTGAGATTGGGGCAACCACTTTTAGACCTATATAACTGTCCTGAATTTCTGTACAGTTTGCACTTGGATCCATCTAACTAGGGATTTAAGTATAAGGTCTGCACCTGGGCAAACTAAGTTAGATCAGGTGGCCATTTTAAACTCAGTCTAACCTCCCCAAACATCTATATGTACCATGTGGATCAGCAACTGAATGACAAATGAGTGAAACAAAATCATAATTTTATACCATATTATTGTAGAAAACATTTGCAACTTGCTCATGTGTTCTTCTGCTAATACATTAGACTTAATGTCTTGTTTTTTTGTAAAATTATAAGCTCTTTATCCAGTCTTAAACAGCAACAAATAAAAAAAGTCTGACTTTTGTCATGCTTTCCCATGCCAGTATATTTCCAGATACTGTAAGTGGGCAATCTTAAAATAAGCTAAACAAATATTTTGTTAATAATATTTTTCTAGTTCCATATAGAAATACAATGACAACACATATGTGCACACAGGCATTTGTAGTTTGAATGTGTGTGCATAAATGTGATCTTTCAATTAAATGTTTATTTTATTTTCTAACTATAGGAATGCATCATAAAATGGAGAAATATAAAATTAGAAATGTGTGATAGTGCTGTATTTACACTGTTATAACATGGCAATAAGACTGATATGGCACAAAGCTAAAAACATTCTCTACATTCAATGAGGTGTCATGTTCACTGAATTTATATGGTACCATTATTATATACCCTTTTTAATTGTAAGATATCTTATCTGACATAATCAAATACCTCAAGTGAGTTCCAGCATATTTTCATGGGTATATAATAGACAAGTATATTTTGTACATTAATTTGATGCTTTTACTTGTTAGTTCTAAGAATATTTGTGAGTAGATTCTTCAATGTTATGCTTATTTTTTTAGTATATTAAAGATATTACAAGATGCAGGAGCATTCACAGCTTGACCAACCAGGGATCATTCCCGAGGGATTCCATTCTGTAGAAAACACTGGCTGGTGCAGTAAGAAAAGGCCACCATGCCTGAACTATTTAAAACTTCCTTACATTGTCATCAGTAGCTGGTTTATCTATTATCACCTCTGGCAGAAGTTGTCCAACAGGCGATGTAGGAACAGATGGTCCACCAACCAGCGAAACCACCCCATTGCAATCGACTGTACTGTGCATCTTCCCATTCATTGGAAACACTGCCAGCATCCTGGATGACCTACTGGCCTGACTTATGTTACTGTTGCGTCGTTCACCAGGTCTACGTGGCACAAAAAGAGAATCTCTTCTGCTGTCATTGTCTTCAAAAGTGCTGTGTTCATCGTCAGCAAAGTCATTTTCTGATCCTATATCCTTTGCTCGGCCTCTGAAGCTGAAAAGACTTGTTCTACTATTACGCCTTGGAGAAAAAAGGGAGCCACGAATGCTCAATAAAGACTATAAGAAAATAATAGAACAGAATTATTAGTGGAAAACCTGAACAGGTGCTTCCATCAACAGCAGTTAGATTTTCATACGTATTCATTACACTGGATTTTTAAAATAAATCTAGAAGAATTTTATCAGAATATTAAATATTATTAAAACAATTGCTTGTGCTGAACAACTCAGCATTTTGTTGAAATCAATACTAATTCTTAGTATGGAACAACTGCAAGATAATAATTTGTTATAAGGTAAGACTAAAACAGACAGCCAGAAGAAAATAGCATTTTACCCATTACACAAAACCTGGATCAGCAAAGAAAAAACAAAATCCATGGGGATCTGCATGGAAATCTTCTATAAAATTGAATAGGAATTAAGCTAACAGGATTCTACAGAAATTATTCTAAGAAATTTATAGAATTGAACAGCCAATATAATTTTATACTATTTTAAAGCAACCTATGGACTTATATCATGATTCCATCAAATATTACAATTTGATTTAAAATATCTTTAATAAAGTTTTTCGCCATGAATTCTATCTGGATATTTTCAAGGGGATGTCCGTGACAGTTAGGAAATTTTCTCTTGAAGCACTGGAAGCTGTAATTAAGATAATCAAGTTTAAATAAAAGCTCAGTGCCTTAATTCTTCAAACAGTACAATCTCATTGGTGTGCCTGTGATATTGCAGCAGTTTTGTGATAGATCATGATGCTTCAAATATATATTTTCCTTGATAACAGAATTATACAATACCTGGTGGGGAGAAGAATATTTCTTTTCATATGTCAGTCTGTTCCCTTCAATAGAGAATCTGAAACCTTTCCTTCTGATGCTGTCTTCTGATTCAGATTTGTGAAATTCATCCTCATCTTTCTCCTCTCCTCCAGATTGCTCTTTCTGCTTCCTTTTCTTTCTTCTATTCCTCCTCTCTTTAGCGCTCTTTGAACTCAGCTTTGATGCTTCAGAAGAACTTTCTGAGAGTCCTCCTAGTCCGCCTTCTGCACTAGGTTCTCTCGACTCTGCTGATGCTGCTGCTGCTGCCGCTGCTGCCTGCTGTATTACCATAAATATTTCTATTGGCTAATGTGCTAAACTTTACCACTGCCAATTTAACTTCTAGAGAATATTCTAGTGCAGCCCCTGGCAGAAGAAGCTTTTGAAGGAAGCTCTTAAGATTTTTTTAGCTGGCTGTCCTCTCCTCAAATTATTTCCCCCTTTTCTGTACCCTTACTGTTTGTGATATCAAACAGAATGGCAGAAACAAAATGGCAGATGCGTTCTGTCTAAATGCTTGCACATTCCCCCCCCCCCCCACCCCCAACCCTTTTCGTATTGTTTCTCTTTTTTGATTGTAAGGACACCAGGGCAGGCACTGTATATTGTTTTGTGTGAGTAGATCGGAATTTACACACAGTGGATGCCCCTGGGATAAAGACAATCAATAATAAATAACATTCACGTTCTTTTGATTTCTTTCTGGACCACATGTCCAAATTATTCATAGCAGAGTGTCCTGATTTCCAACAAGGAAAACATCTGTCCTATCTGTTCCTGAAGGCAAAGGGGCCCACACATTAATTAGAGAGAATACCTATAACTAGAGTTCTAAAATCTTTCTAAATTTATTGATGTCACCTATCTACAGAAAACTCATGTGAATACACTATCACTATAAGAAATGGGAAAAAAAAATCAATTGACAAATACTTAAAATCAAATTATACCTGAACTGCTTCTTGTTGCTTTTTCAGCTGCTCGAGCATCTGCTGAAATT
>NW_005842381.1:1434349-1446526 GCF_000455745.1 Alligator sinensis | reverse complement strand
CCTCAGCAGCCTGCCCCTTCTGCCCGGAGAGCTGGACGAGGACATTTTCCACACTTTCCTTGACTGCCCCCCAGCTGCAGCCACTTTTTCCACCCTCAGAGTGCTGCTTCAGGCACTGGGCTGGGACTTCTTGGAGGACATCTGCATCCACTCCTTCCTGTACCGGGTGGCTGAGCAGGCCGCAGTCAGCCTGGCCAACTTCCTGCTGGGCCAGGCGAAGATGGCCACCCTGAAGAGCCGGCGAAACCGGCTCACCGGAACCTGTATGGTCGATGTCCTGCAGCTCTTCTGCCTGCTGGTGCGGGCTCGCCTCTCACTTGAGTTCAAGCACGTGGTCCTCCGGTGGACGGTGCCCACCTTTGAGGAACGCTGGGCCCTCGAGCGGGCACTGTGCCAAGTCGAGGCGGGACACCTGCTCCTTGCCCTGTGACACCACCAGCTGCTCAAGGTGTAGAGACACGTCCAGCCGGCCAGGACCTCAGACTTTGTTCACGCGGGCCAACCCCTGATGCCCTGAGGCCCCCATGGGTGTCCCTGCTGGTGGAACTGAAAATAAGTAAATGCCCCTTTGTTCTTTGTGGGGGGTTTTTGTGTTTTTGTCAAGAGTGTATGGGCAGGCCTTGCAGGCCATGAGCCCAGGCCTTGTCTATGAGGCCCAGATCTTCGGGCCAACCTGTACATAATCTCTACTGGCCCCGATTTGTCACCCTCCCTGGAATAAATTACTCTTAAAAGTCAAAGTCTTTATTTATTTATTTATTTTTTTCTTTCTTTCTTTCTTTCAAAATGCATACCCTCCCCTTCTCCAAACATTTCTGACTTTCTCTCTCCCTCTCTTTTCCCTATAGATAAGTATAAGTAAGCTAAGAAATAGGATAAGCTTTAAACATTTTTATTTTGCTAGCAAGTTTTTGGTTTTCGATATCCACTGTTGTATATTGTATTATTATTAGGTTTGTATTGATTTTTACTGTTGTATTATTATCATTTTCATATTGATTTTTATTGTTTCATATGGATATTGTATGGTTTAGACCTGTGGTTTTAAGTGAACCAAATTCATGTCATGTTTCCATTTTATATGTCAAGCCTCCATCTTGTGTCCTCTGCCTGGGCATCCCATGTTGCAACTGTATGAGTCATGTACCCCTTGGTTCCCCAATGAATGAGAATGATTGAAAGATAATGGTAGCAGGCCTCTACTGAATGGCCTGTAGTGACTGGGTCATCACCTCGCATTGATTCACCCAGGGACTGAAACAAGACCAGCATTTGAAAAACAAAAGACCCTGCACAACCAGAAACGCCCACCATTACAGACAGCAGAAACTACACATCCCTGCATGAAGCACACATGCTCAGTACGCCAGGGGCTGACCCGTGCCTGGGCATGCCTCCTGTCACTAGGGTCACACAAGGTCTGCCCCTATAAAAAGGGGCAGTGAAGACAGACCCAGTGGGAACGCCATTTCCATCTGGACCAGCACCTTGCCACACCACCTATCCACCCAGAGGCCCTGCCGGTAACCACCCCCGGACAGCACTTACTGGACAAGGACCCCTTCCAGCCTGGATAGGTAGATATTACCTGCACACCTCCTCCTACAATTTGGACTCTCTCTCTCTCCTCCTAGACTTCAGGCCCTGCACCAAGCCTCTTTAACCCCTGCTGCCATTGTGTGTGTGTGTGTGTGTGTGTGTGTGTGCGCGTGCATGCGCGTGCATGTAAGGTAACCAATATGGCATTGTGTCACCATCTCCCCTGTTCAATAAAACCACTGTCATTTGCAATCCTGAGTTGGGTCATGTTTTACTAAATCCCAGTCACTTCCTTATCTTAAATTCCATCCTCATTCTCTCTCTCTCTCTCAATTCCAGCCCCCCCACCCCTCTCCACTAGTTTCCCAATCTCCTCTCAATTCCTACTGCCTTTTCCCTGTGACTTTCTGCTGCCTTTCTCTGCTTTCCTGCTGCTCCTGCTTCCTTTCAGTCTCTCCTGTTGCTTTTTTTTGTGATTTTTCTGCTGTCTGTCTCTCTGTTTTCAGGCTTCCCCCCTCAGCTTCACAGCTCCTGTGGCTTGCCCCAGCTTCCAGCACCTACTACTTCTCTAGCTGCCCTGGAGCCATCCTCTGTCTCCCCACACCCAGCACCCCTCTTTAACACCCACACTTTCCCTTAGTCCCATTTTTCCCTCTCCCCATCTACCTTTTCAGCTTCCTGGTAGCTCTGGCTCTAGACCCAGCCTCTGTGCCAACAAACTTCCCTGTTCTGCAGGCTTTGGGCGTTGTCTTTTAATCAATTAAGATCAATTAACCTAAAGTTACCCCCGAGCCTCAGTTCTTCAGCCCAGGCCCCTGCAGTCTACTGGTTCAAATCCTGGTCCTGGTGACTTTCATTTCCAGTAACTTTAACTCCCTACACTTCTACTTTCTTACCTTAACCTTTCCCCAGGTATCCCAAGTACACCAAGCACATGCATACATACACATCACAACACCCAACTTAGGAACTCACCTGTGTGTATGTGTAGGTGGGTGGTATGTGTGTGAATTAGTGAATACACATCTATATACACATATATAGATATCACTGTGTGTGTGTGGGGGGTGGTATATGAATTAGTAATCCACGTATGTGTATTGGATGTGCAGTGTTTGTAACTAGTAACTGATTCTGTCTAAATGTGGTGTGTGTAGCGTCTATGGGCTTAAACTGATGATAGATGTGCATGAACCTAGACATGTTATTTTGAATGTGTGTGTATCTGAGTTGCTAGTCTGAGTGTGTGCGTGTATGTATACGTGTGTGTGTGTGTGTGTGTGTGTGTGTGTGTGTGGTATTGCATGCATGATATACAAATTAGTGATCTGTGTCTAACGTTTGGGGTGTATAGTGTATGTGCTTGAATTGGTGATAGGTATGCATGTGCCTAGGCTGGTATGGATGTGTATGTGCCTGAGTTGGTAGTGTGTGTGTGTGTATGCACCTAATTGATTTGTGTGTGTTTTGTATATGTGTATTTGTGTCACATTCTCCTGTCTAACAGTGCAATATTGAGATCCTGAGAGTTGGCCTGACCCCCCAGGGCAACCGGATAAGGCAGGATCCCCACCCTCAACCCAGAAGCAGGTGAGTAGCGTACACTCTGGGAGCATTTTAACTGGCAGATGATTGTAGGGTTGCTATCTGCCAGCACTGCTGAAGGCAGATCAGCCGGGGCAAGGAGGTGAAACACTTCACCACCACAGAGATGCTTCTGTATCTCAGGAGGTGGCACCCCCCTGCCCTTCTTCCTGCTCAGCCTGGCACCAGTGCAAGTGTACCCAAAGGGAAGTCCCCTGCTTGCTCCAAAGCCCCCGTCCCCCCAGAGCAGAGGGAGGCCACCCTGAAGTGGTGGGGGAAAGCCGCAGACAAAATGGGGCATGTTGCAAGGAAGAGCGAGATCACCCAGAGCACTGGGGAGATACTTGCTCTAGATAGCCAGCCCTTCTCTCTAGTTGAGTGGCCAGGGTTCAGGCAGCTCGTGGTGCTTGTGTCTTCATTTTACCATGTGCCTGTATGCACCACCTTTAGCAGGACAGTGGTGCGCTCCCTGTAAGAGGCATGCAGGGAGTACTTGAGGGAGGAGCGGTGCAAGGCAGGGCCACAGGTAGCCTTTCACTTCACCTCTGACATCTGCAGCAGCTGGGGTGGTAATCATGCCTACATCTCCCTCACAGGGCACTGGTGCAATCAGTCAGGCTGTTGGTGGGCTCTCCTTCAAGCCGAGGTGCTGGATGAGTGCCACATAGCAACAGGCTCTTTTCAATAGACTCAATAGACTATTGAATTTCAATAGTCTATTGAATTTCAATAGTCTATTGAATTTTCCAGACACTTTTCACACCCCTGCACCCTGAGACACAGTCACACAAGCACCCATGTCATGAGTTTTGCCTGTTAGCAGCCAGAGGTGCAGGGCTCCAGAACTCAGAATCCCTATGCAACTATCTCCTTGACAGCTGGTAGGCTTTGTGGCCACAGCAGGGCCTAGCAGACCTGCAGCTTTTACCCTGCTGTGCCTTAACACACACATAGTGTCACCTATGTCACCAGTTTTGCTTGTCAGCATCTTGAGGTGCAGTTTTCCAGAAACCTCTGCACCTATCTCCTTAACACTTGGCTTTGTGGCTTCAGTAGGGGCTACCATCCCTGCAGTTTTTACCCTACTGTGGCTCAACAGGCACACGTGCCATGAGTTTTACTTTCAAGAATTTGAGGTGCAGTTTCTCAAATATCCCTGCACCTATTTCCTTGAAGCTTGTTAGGCTTCATGCTCACAGTAGAGGCTACCACCCCTGCAAGTTTCATTCAAATCAGCCAAAAAACAACAAAGTTATAGATATTTCATTGATTTCCCCATTATACTCTATGGCCAAATCTCTGAATTGGCTCTGAAGCTTTGTTGCTGATTCAGCTGAATTGAAGCGGAAAACCAATTCAGAGTTCTGAATCAAATCACCAGCATCCAAACTGGCTGAATCTGGATCTGAATGAAATAGTTCTTTATTTGCACAGGCCAAGTTCCTACACACACACACACACACACACACACAAGGGTAGCAGGAGAGAAGAAGGCTTGGTGGAGAGATTGAAGCTAAAGTGTGTAGAGACAGAGTCAGAGTCCAGATCCTTTGCTTGGGGAAGGAAGGTGGGTGATAGCTACCTATCCTGTGCTGGGAGTTGATCCTCAATGGCCTTTTGGGGTCTTCTCCAGTAAGGTGTTGTCCAGAGGGGTTCACCAGCAGGGCCTCTTGGTGGATAGGTGGTGTGGCACAGTGCTGGTCCAGATGAAGAGGGTATTTCTGGCCCAGATGAAGAGGGTATCCCAAGGAGGTCACTCTCTACAACCCCTTTTATAGGGGTGGGCTACCTGTGTCTCCTATGTGAGGGACAAGTCCAGGCAAGGACAGTCCCGCTGAGATGCCTATGTGCAGATCCAGGTGTCCTCATTGTCTGGTAGGACACAATGGTGGGGATGCTGATTTCTTAGGGTCTTTGTCTTTCAAATGCTGGGTTTCTGTTCTGTTCCTGGGTGAGGTCTGTGGTTCCTGGGTGAGTCAATGCAAGGCAATGGTCCGGTCGTTGAGTTGATGGTCCAGTCATTGGGTTGATCATTCAGTAGAGGCCTGCTACCATTGTATCTCAAGCACCCTCATTCATTCAGGAACCAATTTACATGAGACTGGTTAGACATGAGTCACAGTTACAACATAGGTTACACCTGGGCCGAGGACAGAAGATGGAGGCTTGACATACAAAATGGAAACTTGATATTACTTGACATAGGTTTAAATCATATAAATTAAATATAAAACAGTACAAATAAATACAAATGTAATAGAACACTATTTACAATATAAAAGGGGCTTGTAACTTAGCTTACCTACTACTACTTGCAATCACTTATAAGGGATAGAGAGGGCAGAAAAAAGTCAGAAATGGTTGGAGAAGGAGAGGGAATGTATTTTTAAGTTTTTAAAAAAAGAAAAACCTGGGGGTTTTGCTACACAGGTATCCTTTCCTTTGAGGAGATTTGCTGTCAAGGGAGGGCTGATGTAGTTACTAATGTAGGTGGTAAATAAAGATCCCGGAGAGCTAAAGCAGGGAATGTTGGAATAGAAAACATAACACAAAACGCTCATTTTCTGTTCCTTTAGTGGTTCATCCATTAGTATTAATTACATCAATATAATAAGCTAAAAGAAGAGGGTCAAACCAAGATTGTTTAGCTTGCATGAGCTAGTAGAGACTATCACAAATAATGTTGAACATTGATTAGATTTACATATTGTATTAAATTTGCAATACCAAAGAAAAGCTGTGTGGTTGTTTATCAACAGAAATAAAACTAAAATATGTGCAGAAAAAACATGGCATGAGCAGGCTAATGGCCCTAAAGCAGAAAAAGGAAAGAAAACAAGATTTCTACATGCTAGATTTCAGAGCCATTCTCCCTCAGTGCAAACATCTTATGTTTTTCATGAGAAAAGTAGCAGACGATTGGTTAATGGTAGAAAAATGTATACGTAGTCAGTTGAAAATTAACTGTGTAGAAAACAACCATCAGGTGGTACATCTTGTACCCAGAATTCTTTTATTACTGGATCCCTCTTTTTTTCCTCTAGGTCATTTTAAACCTGTAAAAAGTGGGTCCTTTTACTAATCTTATGTTGAAGTGTATATCACACCTTAGTGTGAAACGTAACTCTTTCTGTGCTCCTCGTTCATTCTGTTCCATGGGGCTTCACAGCAGGATTCTATAGCTGTTTCTTTCTCCCACTATGTACATTGAATTCTCTTACTGATGTAATTCAAAGGTTTTAGCAATTATAATGTACCTATAAAAAAAGAACAGGGTCAGAACCTCCTCCACCAGCATTTTGATATTTTAGTGAATGTATTTGGGTTTAGAGATGGTCCAAGCATCTTTTAAAAGGCTTCTGTAGTCAAGCTTTTGAGCAGAGCCTTCTAGCTATTTTAAACCTTTCTAAAAAGAAGAGAAGTTTCTTAGAGCTGTGCTAGTTTTTTTTTTTTTTTTTTTTTTTGGGGGGGGGGGGGCTTTCTGTTGTTGTTGGGGGTTTTTTTTGGTTTTGGTCTTTTTTTTTTGCCAAAACCATCCATCCTCGAACTATGCTCATCCACCCATCCAAGTTAGTAGGTTTCACAAAAACTAGGGATAATGAAGCCTTCCATGGGTGTGCTTTGGATATTAGGCAATTTCAACAAGTTCTAGATAGAACCATTCCAGCTGGAATTCCATTCAATATAATTAGCACAAAAAGTATAGTCCTTAGCTTTTAGTAGCAGTGAACATCAGCTAAAGGTTCCTATATTAAAATCCCTACCTTAAACATAGCATTCAATAAGTAGAAGAAGAAAATCCAAAGACTTTATGATGTCTACAAAAATCCCCAGGCTAACCAAGAAATACTCATATGCTAGAGCAGGAAACCTATATCCTGTGACCTGGATCCAGCCTGTTGGGCCATTCTATCCAGCCCTTAATGCTGGAGCTTTAGTGGCATTTTGGAGGTGGGAAAAAGCAACTGCAGGTGTGGTTGGGTGTGACTACTGCTCTCTGAGCCCATTGCTCCAGCCAGTTTTCTACCCATCTTACAGTCCATATTTTCTTAGCCTGCCTGCAAGAATGTTGTGGGAGACCGTATCTAAAGCTTGGCTAACATCAAGGTACACCACATCCACCAGTCTCCCCACATCCACAGAGCCAGTCACCTCATCATAGAAGGCAATCACATTGGTCAGGCATGACTTGTCCTTGGTGAGCCCATGCTGACTGTTCCTAATCATCCATTTCTCCTCCAAGTGCTTACAAACGGATTCCTTGAGGATGTGCTCCATGAATTTTTTCAGGGACTGAGGTGACTCTGACTGGTCTGTAGTTCTCTGGATCCTCTTTTTTCCCTTTCTTAAATATGGGTACTGTGTTTGCCCATTTCTAATCATCTGGGACCTCTCCTGATCACCATGAATTTTCAAAGATTATGGCCAATGGGTCTACAATCACATCAGCCAATTCCCTCAGCATCCTTGGGTGCATCCCATCTGGCACCATGGACTTGTACACCTCCAGATTTTCTAAGTAGTCTCTAACCTGTTTTTCATCTCTGAGGGCTTCTCACCTCCTTCCCAAATGTTGCTGCCCAGTGCAGTAGTCTGGAAGCCACCCTTGACTGTAAAGACAGAGGCAAAAAAAGACATTGATCACTTCAGACTTTTCTGAAGGCTTTTCATCCTGTCACAAGGTTCTCTCTCCCATTCGGTAAGGGACTTATACTGTACCTGATCCTCCTGTTGTTACTGACATACTTGTAGAAACCCAAACTCTGTATCTTGTCAAGTTTAGCTGTTATTAACTGCATGAAAAGGGAAGGACATCATTAAGGACTCATCCTTAAAGTATTTATATTCAGGCAAATTCAAAGTCTGTTGTAGGCTTAGGAACAGAAAAAATTAAGAACTTACTATTTAAAGGCAATTAATATGTATTCTGTAAATTGACTTCATTTTACCTGAGTAAATATTAGAGAATCTGCTCATAAGTGAGGAAACAATGATATACCTCATTACTTACCAGAAGTGCTAGCAAAATGGTGACATAATTTTCTTTTAACTCACTAGTGCTCCTAGTTTTAAAAGCAAACTGCATTCCAGCTGTGGCTTGACTTCCAGCATTTTCTTTTACCTTTTTATTATGTTTATGGAATTACTTTTCCCTTTGTAAACCTGACTGAGAACAACTTGATGTTGGTACTGCATTTCACTTACATGAAAGCATCAAGCCAAGTAAGGAAGCCATAAAAAGTAGAGAAGAAATACTGAAAGGATTTATAGTACAACGTTAGCAGGTATCTTGTTTCTCTGATGTTCCCTGTTGTTTGTAAAAATCTAAAGCCAGATGAATGAAAGACAAGACACTGTCTTGTTTTCCATTGTCTTCTCAAGTATACTGCTGCACTTTATCTATAAATCTGTGCAGAAAAACAGAGCTAAATGCTAACCTCATAGGAATCCATGACAAAATGCTTCAGCAGGGCAAAAGTTCTAACCTGCTATCTTTATCAATGGTGGAGAGGTGAAAGTGTACAGGACTGCTTCCTTAATACAACTTTTTTCCCCCACTAAGGAGTGGATCTATAGTAAATTTTATTTGGACTATATCTAGCCTGTGTAAATTCTCAGGTTAAAGTAACAAATTCATGGATGTTTTGCTTCATTAGTAATTCCAAAAAAATTGACAAAAAACTTCATTTGAGATTCATCCATTTTTTTGAGTCTTCATTTTCTTTCTTTCTTTCTTCCAAGATGGCCGCCGACGGGTGAAGCTCATCTGAGCTCCTGCAGCTCAGGTGCTTTCTGCGGGTTCCCCTGCACTCCCTGTCCCCCCTGTTCCTCCCCCACCCCCCAAACCTTGCCTCTCCCCAGCCTGTGCTTGGGGACCCCCTCCCTGCCCCTTTGCCCCGCTTTCTGAGGGTTTTTCCCCTGGGTCTTTGAAGCCGCATTTGCCTCTCCCCCTCCCCCACCCCGCCTGAGTTCTCCCTTTGACTCCTGCTGCCTCCCTCCTCCAGAGCCCCTTACCTTGGTCTTTGCCATCTCCCCCTGCCTTATGGCTTGCCTTCAGCCCCTGCAGGGTTGCTCTGCCCCCCCTCAGGCCAATTTTGGGGCTGTTTCAGCCCCCTCCCAGTCCCCAGCGTCAGTCTGAGGCTTTTTTTTTCCCCCTCTTCCTCCTGTGGGAAAGTTAACTCTCTCCTGCCCGGGATGGCTGCCAGCAGCCAGGGCACTTGGCTTGGGGATGTCTCCATGGATCTTCCCCTCAGCCACGGCCTGCGGGTGCACACCCCTCTCCAAGTCAGGGTGGAAGACTATGCCAGAGCTCTGGCAGACCTGTTGGGATACAGGAGCATATGGTACATCTTCCGGGTAAACTCAGTGCCCATCGTATATTTGAGCTCTCCCAACCTGGTGAGGGAGGTGTGTGCAGCGGGGCTGGAAATCTTGGGGGTCCACCACTTGCTTACGCTCCTAGAGACCCTGGCAGTGTGGGTGGTGGCCTCCAACATCCCCCTGCACCTGCCAGACTGGGACCTCACCAATGTGCTCAAGCACTATGGTGTCCTCACCAAGCTCAGGGACCACAAGCTCAGACATGTCCTGTCTTTTTGGAGGCAGACGTTCATGCTCCTCACGGGTGGCACCCAGAAATTGCCTGGCTCCATGACCTTTGTGTTGGCTGGGAGGTCCTACGTGGTGTATTTCTCCCAGGGTGGGAATTCATGCTGTTGCTGTGGTGGCAGCTCCCACCTAGTTGCCCAATATAAATTATTAAATAGGGAATTTATAAACACCTGGAAGTGAGGAATCACCAGCAGCCAGCATAGTTTTGGTAAGAACACATTATGCCAAATTAATTTGATTTCCTACCATGAACAGAATAAATACCATATTTATTCAAATAGAAGACAACCCTGATTATGATTATAAGGTGCCCAATAATTAGATTGCCCCATGCCCAATAATTAGATTCTATATATGGAAAATTTGTAATTTTTAAAATAATTTTCCAGGTATAAAATCTAATTATGGGATGTTTGCCTTTAGTTTGTCTCCTACAGTGGGGAAAATATATTTGGGGAGGCTGGTGGCCCTTTTATCTCTGCTTCCCCCCAACTTTTTCCTCTGGAAGCCCTTCTCCCTTTCCTTACCATCAGATCCTGTTCTCCCTGAGCACATGGAAATAAGGAGGAAACATGTAAACAATAACCTTGAAATTAAACATGGCTGTAGAAATTTGCATATAGTACTTAGTTTATCTAGAATTGATGCATGATATTTTTTTGTTTTAAGTGCTGCAAGTTTTAGCACAGGTACTCCATAAACACATGTTTAAGCAGCACTTTGGCAGCTACTTATATGTAGTACAAACTGGGTGTGTTTACACATGCCTATTAATACGCAGCAATAAACTCTGCTTATTGCTCTGTACATCCAGGAGGAGGATGCCCGAGAACCAGCAGACTCCATGGAGACCTCTCAGTTCCAGTGGTTCCCAGGGATGAGCTACTTGCATTTCTTGACTGTGACTACACCCACCAGTCCACCAGGAAGGTACAGCTAGCCTTGGACCACTGGGGAGATTTTGACAGCACCCTCACCACTGCTAGGGCACTGGTGGGGGAAGGCAAGGGTCCCAAAAGTTGCAACGCCTGGATTTGTAGGCGGGCCTGCAGTTTAATAGATGCCCTCTATATGTATGGGAGGGTGCTATGAGAACCGGCAGGCCCCACACTGGGCATTGAGATGTGCGAGGCCCCTTCTGAACGGTCTACTCCACTCCTTCAGCCATGAGGTCATTTAAGATCATGACCCTCAATGTCCTTGGCTGCAGTAAGGGTTTCTGGAGGTGCCAGGTGCTCTCCTTCCTTCAGGATGGGGGTTACCTCATGGTATTCTTGCAGGAGTCCCTGATGACTCCAGCCACTGATGACTCCAGCCAACAAACCAAATTGGTGGCTGGAGTGGGGAGACAGGGTCTTTTTAAGTCACCTCTCAGCCACCTCATGTGGGGTGGCCACCCTGGTCTCCCCAGGCCTGAAGCTGGAGGTTCTCCAGGATGTTAAGGTGATGCTGGCTGGGCCACCTGCTGCACCTCTGGGTCCAAGTGTGGGGGCTGGTCCTGAATCTTCTGAATGGGTATGCCCCTGTGAAGGACCTGGAGTTGGCTGATTTCTTCCACCAGGCAGCCACATACATTGGCGCCCTCAACCCTCGAGAGTGCCTGGTCCTTGGCGGGGACTTTCATGTCACCCTAGATGCTTGAGACTGGTAAGGCAAGGAGCCAAACCAGGCTGCTGTCAGTGTCCTCAGGGAGACCATGATGGACTACTCCCTGGTGGATGTCTGGTGTGCCTGTTACCCCACTGAACCCCCTGCCTTCACTTATGTCAGGCTGGGAAGACTGAAGCCATGTTCCTCTCACTTGTCTGTGCACATCTCCAGGTGGAGCACCAGTGGGCAGCATCCACCAGCTCCTTGGATGCCTTTGGGGATGGGTGTGTTTAGCCTGGGGACCTCTTCTTGGTGTCCCCCTCAGACACACACATTTTTATGTTTTGACACTTTGATCCACACGACACTTCTATCCTTTTTTTTGCCTTTGTTTTCCCAAGAATTCTGTTGCATCTTTCACCCATTGGCCCCACACAGTAGGGGTATTAATTAGCCAGATGGGCATTAGAGCCCACAATACTTGAAGGATACAAATGGACAAGAGCTTCTGGGGCCCAGCCAATTGGTACCTGGGAACACTACCCCTTGTGCCAGCTGGACTGCTGAAGAAGCCCTGAGAGTTCCCTGCACCGTTTACCCAGTGCAGCAGTCTGACAGTGGGGGCTGCTGCCTGGATGTGACCTGCCAGTGGGCCATGGCTACAGGGTTGGCCTCTGTGAGGCACTACTGCTATGTGTGCCCCCTGCCTGGTGACCTGGGCAGCTATCACCTGGAAGATGTTCTGGGTGTAGTGGCCTGCTTTGAACTATCAAAGCATGTCCTCCTGGCCCCATTTGGCCAGGAGGTCAGCCACAACCAGCTGGGTCCAAGGTGCCAGCTCTGAGCAGGCAA
>NW_005842381.1:1430871-1434305 GCF_000455745.1 Alligator sinensis | reverse complement strand
TGGTGTTCTCTATTGGAAAACTGAAAGTTCCCTGATAAAAAAAATATTAAAAAATCCCAAAGTTACTCTGTAGAATGCATTGAAATCCATGTTCCCCCACAATTAAAACAAAAGACCACTATAAAGAGAGAGAGTGAGACAGAGACAGAGATCAGTTGGGCAATGTTTTAGTGATCTATCTACAGTGTTAAAGCACTGTCTGTTGGGGAGCTATGTCCATACAGGGGTTATGGCTCCCACACAGGGGCTACAGCCCCTCAACAAGGGCCAAATATTCCCTGCATGGGCTATGGCCCCCTCAACAGGGGGTGCGGCCACACACAAGGGTTATGGCCCTCCAACAAGGGCCAAATGGCCCCTGCAGGGCCACAAGCTTCCCTGTCCAGCCCCATCCCCATTTCCTCCCCCAGGCCCCCATGGCTGCACCCCTAACCACAGGCACCATCACTTAAAAAAATAACCAAAAAAATAGGGAAAAAAAGCCTCTACTCACCCTAGAAGCAGAGGCTGGGGGGGCTCTGGGGCCTATTGGCAGAGCCCCCCAGGCAGCACAGGGCAGGAGGCCTGGGCTGGGGCCACTGGGGCTATCCCTCTTCCCCATGCTTTGTGGGCTGGGCCCCAGTGATGCTGATTGCAGCTCAAACTGCCAGTAGGTGCCAGGGGGTGGGTCCAGGCAGAACAGGGCTTGGGGGCTGGAGGAGCGAGTGGGGCTTGTGGTGGTCCCCCCATAGTCCCTTTACACCTCCTCCAGCCCCGCTAACACCTTCCTCAGTGGCTCTGGAGCCCTGGTGCTGAAGTACCTGCTACAGCACCAGGGCAAGGGGCCAACCACAGAGACGCTCTGGCTGCCAGAGCATCTCCATGGAGGACCCAGCCTCCAGTTGCCTCAGGGCATGGTCCAGGACTGTGCACTGCTCTGCTTTTTAAAAAAATTTTTTTTAGACCCCTGGATAGCCTGGGGTCTAATTTGCTCCCCACATTTTGTTCCCACATGTGTTTCTTGCCCTATCTCAAAGGGATTTGAAATGGGGCAAAAGGCACATGTGCACTCATCTGGACCCACCCAGGAGTTGTATTCTTTCCATTTATCCATCTGCCTATCATTACAGGCAGAAGTGGATCAGGGGGTGGGGTGCTGTTGTATCATCCACCCCCTTTGATTCCGTTCCACAAAAAATTAAAAACCAGCTGCCCTACAGAGGCAGCAGGGTTTCTATTTAGGTAGTATTGAGAAAATAAATTGACCTCATGGCTCATTATAATACAACTGATTCCTGATAAGCTCTCTTCACTCTGCAGGTGTTAAACATCCTCTCTCATTTTTTATGGTCTTGATGTTTCATTAGCCAAGCAATGCTTTCTTCTGAAATTGTGCTGTCTTTTAGCCATTCCTGGTAATATATCTCTTCTATTTCAGAGCCCTGGAGACTGTTTTTAATTCTAGATAAAAATCTAAACTCAGGTGTAGTAATATTAATCCAGGTGAACATTAACCCAGGAGTGAAAATGATTGACAGTGAAGCATTGGATATATGTCTAGATGATCAGGAAGACTAGATTTTGTTTTTTGAATCTGAATAATAGATGTATAGTTAACTATAATGACTACAGGATTAAAAAAACAATATCATTGGACTATTTACAGAGTTCATTGTGTTCTTGAAATGTAATATAAGAAATGGAAAATTAATACATACTCAAAAAAAGTTATATTTGTCTTTTCATTGATCTTAAACTGAATAATATAGCATTGGGCCTCTACCATATTTCATAGATTTCATAGACATTAGTGCTGGAAGGGACCTCGGAAGATCATCGAGTCCAGCCCCCCGCCGAAAGGGCAGGAAGTCAGTTGGGGTCATAGGATCCCAGCAAGATAAGCATCCAGTTTGCTCTTGAAGGTGTTCAATGTAGGCGCTTGAACCACCTCCAGTGGCAGACTGTTCCAGACCTTGGGGGCTCGGACAGTAAAGAAATTCTTCCTTATGTCCAGCCTGAAATGGTCTTGTAGTAGTTTTTGACCGTTCGAACTAGTCATCATCCCTGGGGTGCTCTGGTGAACAAACATTCCCCAGATACTGGTGGTCACCCCTGATAAACTTATAGGTGGCCATCAGATCACCCCTGAGCCTGCGCTTTTCCAGGCTAAATAGCCCCAGGGCTCTCAACCTGTCATCATAGGGTCTGCTTCCCTGACCTCTGATCATGCACGTGGCTCTTCTCTGGACTCTCTCAAGCTTCTCCACATCCTTTTTGAATTGTGGAGCCCAAAACTGGACACAGTACTCCAGCTGCGGCCTCACCAAGGCCGAGTACAAAGGGAGAATGATGTCCCGGGATTTGCTTGAGAATCATCTATGGATGCAAGCCAGCGTTTTGGTCGCTTTACTAGCTGCAGCATCGCATTGCAGGCTCATGTTCATCTTGTGGTCAATGATGACCCCCAAGTCTCTTTCTTCCATAGTGCTAGACAACATAGCACTGCAGAGCCTATAAGGATGGTGTGGGGTTTTTTTTTCCCAAGGTGGCGAACCTTGCATTTATCGGCGTTGAACACCATCAGATTCTCGTCCGCCCACTTGCTGAGCCTGTCCAGGTCAGCCTGGATAACCTGCCTGTCTTCTGGTGTGGATGCTTTGCCCCAAAGTTGGGTGTCATCGGCGAACTTGGCCAGTCCGCTTCTGACTCCAGCATCCACATCATTAATGAAGATGTTGAACAGTATGGGTCCAAGGACAGAGCCTTGGGGGACCCCACTGGTCACAGGACACCACGATGAGTGACTTCCATCGATTACTACCCTCTGGGTCCGACCCCGGAGCCAATTTTCCAGCCAGTGGATCGTGGAGGACCCAAGGCGACAATTGGCCAGTTTCTCCAAGAGGCGATCATGGGACACCAGATCGAAGGCTTTTTTGAAGTCAAGATATATGACATCAATCTCTTCTCCCTTGTCCAGGTGATAGGTCACCTGGTCATAGAAGGAAATGAGATTGGTCAAGCAAGACCTACCCGCAACAAACCCGTGCTGGCTATCCCTTAAGAAGTTGGCGTCGGCAAGTCCATTAAGGATGGCCTCTTTAATAAACTTTTCTAAGATCTTCCCCGGGATAGAAGTCAGACTAATGGGCCTATAGTTAGCCAGATCCACTTTCCTCCCTTTCTTCAAGATAGGCACCACATTGGCCTTCTTCCAGATCCGTGCCAGAGGCTAGGCTATGATGCAGCTCCTTGAGTACCCTGGGAAGTAGATTGTCAGGGCCAGCTGACTTGAAGGTATCCAGCCTCTCAAGTTGTTCCTTCATGAGGTCAGCATTGATGGAGGGCAGGGGATCTCTCTCATCCAGACCGCCCTGTCCCGTAGTGAGCATGGGCGTCCCATTGGACTGATGAAAGACTGACGCAAAGTACCCATTTAATAGGTTGGCTTTTTC
>NW_005842381.1:1425688-1430861 GCF_000455745.1 Alligator sinensis | reverse complement strand
TCCTTGTCAGTTGTCAGTTGCCCCATCTGTTTCAGCAGGGGTCCAATGTTGCCCTTGCTTTTCCTCTGGCTCCCCACATATCTGAAAAAGGACTTTTGATTGTCCTTGATGCTTGAAACTAGTTGGAGTTCAGTTGCAGCCTTGGCTTTCCTCGTTTGGTCCCTGCAGGACCAGACCAGTGCAGAATATTCCTCCTTGGAGGTGAATCCCATCCTCCATTCTTTGTTGGCCTTTCTTTTTGGCCTCAGGAAGTCTGCTAGATCCCTGGAGAGTCAGGGGGGCTGCTGTGCCCTCTTGCTGCCAAGATGGAATAGTATTAGCTTGTGCATTGAGGATCACTCCCTTGAGGAGCAACCACTCTTACTGAACTCCCATCCCCCTGGGGTCGTGGTCCTTTAGGGCCTCACTGACAAGCCTCCTGAGCTTGTCAAATTCAGCTTTCCTGAAGTCAAGGACTTCAGTGTTGCTGACTGACTTGCCAGCTTTATGGTGGATGGTGAAGGTGATCAGTTCATGGTCGTTGTCACCCAGCTTCCCATCAATCACTAGGTTGCTGATTAGGTCATCCCCAGTAGCCAGTACCAGGTCAACAGTGCTTTTCCTTTTGTTGCCCTGTAGACTTCTTGAGTCAGGTAGCGGTCATCAACCCATGATAGGAAGCTTTGCTACTCCTCAGATTTTGCTGAGTGGTCTTCCCATGAGATGTCTGAAGTCACCCATGACAACCATGGTCCTGGAGCATGAGGCCTCAGCCAGTTCCCGGGCACACTCCTGGTCAAGCTCTTGACTTTGGGTGGGAGGTCTGTAATAGACTCCCACCATTGTGTCCCTTGTGCTGTGTTCCCCATGGATTTTAAGCCAGAGGGTCTCCAGTCATCCACCCTGGTCACCAACATCAGCTTGCAGGGACGCATAGCTTTCCTTAACATAGAGATCTACACCCCCGCCCCTTTTATCTACTCAATCCCTCCTGTACAGGGTATAGCCATCTATCCCCATGGTCCAGTCATGGGTGGAGTCCCACCAGGTCTCTGTTATCCCTATGACATTGTAAGTATTTGCGTTAAGCAGGAGGTTGAGTTCTTCCTGCTTATTCCCCAAGCTCCTGGCATTTGTGTACAGGTATGCAAGAGTCCCCTTGGGGGCTCTTGCCTTGCCCACTGATTGTACCAGGGCTGGGGCAGAGGTGGGCTCCCTTAAGTGCCTTGGCCTGCTGACTTTTCAGGGGTTGCTCAGTGGGCCAACAGTGGCAGTAGTTGCCGTGGTCTACCCTCCAGCTCCCAGGGGAGAAGGACCTGGCAGTAGAAGTCATCCCCCAGCGGGCTTAGCTTAAAGCCTGGTGAAGCAGATCAGCCAGTCTGGCTGAGAAGAGCCTCCTCCCCAGCAGAGAGAGGTGGAGGCCATCTGTTCCCAGCAGCTTGCTGCCTCTCTTGCCAAAGAGTGGGCTGTGGTCATGGAAGCCAAAGCCTTCCCGATGACACCAGTGCTGCAGTCTTTGTTTAACTACCTGGATCCTCCTCTCCCTCCTCAGCCCATACCCTGAGACTGGGAGGATTGAAGAGAACATCACCTGTGCCCCCAGACCCTTTAGCCCTGCTCCCAAATCCCTGTAGTGCCTCATGACCTGGGTGGGAGCACTCCAAGCTGTGTCATTGGTGCCCACATGAATACGGAGCTTGGGATAGTGGTCTGTGGGCTGGAGGAGCTTAGGGATCCTCTTCACCATGTCTCAGATGAGAGCCCCCGGGAAGCAGCAGATTTCTTGGGCTAAGGGGTTGGGGCATCAGATTACCCCCTCAGTCCCCCTCAGGATGGAGTCTCCCATGAAAAATACTTTACTTTTTGTCTTGGGGAGAACAGGGGTGGTAGCTGCAGTTGGGCCTGTGTTTCCTGCAGGAGCTGGCAACTCAGCAGGCTCTGCTGGGGCTGCAAGAGGTTCATACCTGTTGCTAAACTCTGGTGGGGCAGCGGCCTTGGTGCGGTGGGCCTTAGGGCCCTTGACCACCTTGGTCCATCCCCTTGGCTGGACAGAATGGGAGGTCTTGGAGTCCTCCCTTGTCCTGGAGGGAGACCGTGGTCTCCAGCTCCCAGGGGAGAAGGGCCTGGCAGTAGGAGTCTATCACCTGCTCACAGTTCCTGATGGCATGCAGTAGGCTTTTGACTGTGGCCTGGAGCTCCTTCAGCTGGCGTGTCAGAGACCCCAAAAGGGAGCAGACCCCACAAGTGAAGGTAGCCATGCTCTTGGACCCCAGAGCCTGAAAAAGGGACAGGCAGCCCCCAGAGCTGAAAGCCAGGGGCTCTGTCTGTGTGGAGCCCAGAACCATGGGCTCTGTCTGGGTGGCGGTCTCTGAGGTGCCAGAGGCGGGGGCTGCAGACCCCGAGGGGACCCTTCAGGTTGTGGCGAATGCCCATCCGGGTCATGCCACTGGTGTTCTGGCTATGGCTGGGACTGCCTACTCTGGGGGGCTTACAGGCAGGGCCTCAGGCCCTCCCACACACCCTCCTGCACGAACTCCATGCTAACTTGCACACTGGCAGACAAGCGCACCTGTTTGAATAGCCTGTTCACGTGGTTTCCTGGGGGGCTGGGCGAAGTAGGGGCCTGGGTGGGGCGAGACCCGGCTAGGCTCCACTCAGCTGCCTCCTCCCACTCTCTAAGGGTTAACCCCCTCCCACCATGGGCCTCTCCGGGTGTGCTGGGGGTTGGTGGGGGGAGGGCTCCACGGCTGCTGGGGGGTCTCTGGGGGGCTTCAGGGGAGCAGGGGCACAGCTGGCTTTCACCCACACATCTCTCACCACTCTGGAGCCTTACTGAGGCTTTTTTGCTGTTGGTGGGCCCTTTTAAACTATGTGCATGTGCAGTGGGCCCACCATTGGGGAAGCTGCTCTCAGGCTTGGGGGACCCTGCCCCACTGGAGAGGGACTAGTGAGTCCCCACCTCTCTGTCTCCCTGTGGGGCTGGGCCAAGTAGGGGCCTGGGCAGGGTGAGACCCAGCCTGGCTCCACTCAGCTGCCTCCTCCCATTCTTGTTCTTAATTTACTCTTGGTTCTTCCTTAGTATAGGCTCCTTGGAACAGAAAGCTGTGTGTTTGGAAAGAACATAAGGTACTCTGGATAAATAAACTAAATATTATACCTGATAAACTTCCTGTGCCTAGAAATAATACTTTCAAACAAGCTGTACTGTTCTAGCAAGGCTGTCTCCTCAACTAGAAGAATACTGCCCAGGCATTACTGTAGGTAGGCTAATGAGCAGGGAATGGGCTTGTCAGTACTGTCATGCAGTGGTGCTAATTACCCCACCAAAAACAATTTAAGACTCATATTTTGTTTTTCTGCGTCCAGCTGGAAGCAGTAAGTCCACAAGCCTATAAAAAGAAAAACACACTTTTGTACCTCACATGGTTCAGTTTTGGATTAGATCAAATCATAGATGAAACTGCTGATCTTTAGAAAATCCTTTATCAATCAGTACAGTTTTTATATAAGTGAGTTTCAAGCAATTTCCAGTACAAACTGCATCATATCAAAGGGTTTATTTTAAAAGGGGTAACAGAAAGTAAAATAAAGCAATCCAGAATAGCAGTCTGGAAAGTTCCCTAAGAAAAAAGAAAATGACCCATTTGAAACATCTCTCTAATACACTTCATAAAGCACTGGCTGAAGATATATGCGCAGAATCTTAAATAAGAGAGAAAGGGTTCTTCTGTATAAATGAGCCACATTCTTTTCAATAAATGTCTCCTGGGTGTAGGCAGCAATCAAGTGAAATCTGAAAACTGTTTGTTTATGGTTGAATGCCCCAGCAGGGTTGGCATTAATGACAGACAAAATCTTCAAGAACGTTTGGCAAAACAAACAAATCAGGAGAGGTGTTTACTGGCACCCAGGAGAAAGCTGAACTCCTGAATGACTACTTCACCTTGGTCTTTCACTGGACCAAAGGGAAAACCACGCCAGGTAGAGCAGAGGATAAGTATGGTAAGAAAGGCTTCAGAAAAGCTTTGGCTGATTCGGAGATTTGGCCATAGACTAAACAGGCAGCTGACAGCTGCCTCCATCTGGTAAATCTGTTGGGGTTGGGGGAGGGAAGGATATTGGGACAGGGAGGGATTGGGTCTGGGACAAGCTGCCCAGCCGGGGTGGGGAGGCATGTTACTCAGGGAGGGGAGAGGGTGGGTGTGGGATGCAGGTGTGGCAGTGCTAGGAGAGGGGCTCTGCCCTGCTGCTGCTTGTCCATCTGGGGCAGGGGGGATGTGGGTGTGGCTCACTTCAGGCAGAAGGGGCAAGTGGCAGCAGGGCATAGCCCCCGCTCCCAGTGCTGCCACACCTGCATCCCACACCCCCTATGCCAGCTGGGAATTGGTAGCAGGACAGAGCCCTTGTTCACAGAGCGGAGGTGGGTGCAGCACTCAGAGTGGCCTTTCTGCCACTCTGAGTGAGACACACCTGCATTGTGCCCCACACTGCACCAGCTGGGCAAGCAGCAGCAGGGCATAGCCCCCCCTACCCACCCCCCACCCCAGGGCAGAGGCAGGTACAGCTGGAGAAACTGCAGGAGAAGCCCCCATGGCTGCCCTGCTGAGCCCCATCCCTTGCCCAACCCCAGGCTCCCAGCACTTTAAAAAAGCCCCATAATCACCAGCTCTGGTAGTAGGGATTGGGGGCTCTGGCACTCATGGCAATGCAGCATGGGCAAGTGAGGGGCAACAGGGATTGCCCCCCAACCTGGCACCCGCACAGCAGCTGCTCCATGGTGTGGGTGCAGCGTGGCTTGGCAGGGTGCCACACACTGTCTGAGAGCTGGGGCGACTCCACGTGTCAGCCGGAGCCCAGCACCACTCAGCCCCAGTGGCCCCAGCTACCAGACAGTGCACAATGCCCTGCTGAGCCATGCTGCACCCATGCAGTGCAAAAACTGCTGAGCAGGTGCCGGGTGGGGGCGGGGCAGCCCCTGCTGATCCCACTGCCCTGTGCTGCACAGGGGGCTCTACCACTAGAGCCCAGAGGCTCCTTATCACCTCTGCTGAAGCCAGTGAGTTCAGGGATTTCTTTTTGGTTTTTTAAGTGCTGGGACTAGACCAGGGCTGGGTGGGGGATGGGGCTACACAGGGAAACCATGGGGGTTTCTCCCATTGCTCCCCCAGCCCAGGGAGAGGCAGGCACAGCTAGA
>NW_005842381.1:1425284-1425678 GCF_000455745.1 Alligator sinensis | reverse complement strand
CTGTCCCTGCCTCTCCCCAGTCAACCTTAATCACTGAATCTGTCTGAATCAGTGCTGAATTTTCTGAAGCTGATACAGCCAAATCAATTCAGGACAGTGATCTGAATCTCTGAATGTAATCACTGTCCTCCAAATCAGCGAAATCCAAATGCAAATTGAATACTTCCCTATTCTCACAGGCCTAGTATACAAATCAACAGGACCAGATGATCTTCATCCGAGAGTGCTGAAGGAACTGGCTGAAGTCATTGTGGAACCACTGGTGAAACTCTTCCACAACTCGTGGGACTGTGAATAAGTCCCTGAGGATTGGAAGAGGGCCAATGTTGTGCCCATCCACAAGAAGGGCAGAAGGGAGGACCCAGGTAACTATAGTCCAGTCAGCCTAACTTCC
>NW_005842381.1:1402339-1425274 GCF_000455745.1 Alligator sinensis | reverse complement strand
TGTAGGGAAAATCCTAGAAAAATTAATCAAGGAGTCTATCTGTGATAAGCTTGCAGAAGGTAAGATTCTGAATGACAGCCATGTGGGCAGGTCTTGCCTTACCAACCTCATCTCCTTCTATGACCAGGTAACTTACCACCTAGACACAAGAAAGCAGGTTGACATTGTATACCTTAACTTTCAAAAGTCTCTTGATCTAGTATCCCACAATATCCTCATGAGAAAACTGGAAGACTGTGGACTTAACTCCAAGACAGTCAGGTGGGTGAGAAACTGGCTGCAGGATAGAACCCAGAGAGTCGTAGTGAATGGATCTGTGTCATCTGGGCACGAAGTGGGCAGCAGTGTCCCGCAGGGGTCGGTGCTTGATACAGTACTTTTCAACGCCTTTATTAATGATTTGGATATGGGGGTAAAGAATTCACTGGCCAAGCTGACGGACGATACCAAGTTATGAGGAAGCATGGTCACACTTAAAAACAGGCTACAATTACAGGCAGACCTAGACAGCCTAGCAAGGTGGGCAGATCAGAATCTGATGAAGTTCAATATCGAGAAATATAAAACGCTTCACCTGGGGACGAGCAATCCCCAACACACCTACAGGCTTGGCAGCACGAACCGTACTAGCACCACGAATGAAAGATACCTGGGGGTAATCATATTCTCTTAAAAAAGACTTGGTGACTGTGGCATTGATGCCTACACAGTCAGATCAGTGGCAAATTGGCTAGATGGTTTCACCCAGATAGTGGTAGTGGACAGGTCATTTTTGACCTGGAGGGATGTGCGCAGTGGAGTCCCCCTGGTCTCAGTCCTGGGGCCTGTACTGTTTAAAATCTTTATCGGTGATCTGGATGTGGGTGTGGAATGCATGCTGTCCAAATTCGCTGATGACACCAAGTTGTGGGGTGAGGTGGGCATGCTGGAGGGGAGGGACAGAATCCAGCTAGATCTAGGCAAATTACAGAGGTGGGCAGATGAAAATAGGATGGAATTCAGTGCAGACAAGTGCAAGGTACTACATCGAGGAAGAATGAACCAGCAACATTCCTATAGGCTAGGGAACACCCTTCTTGTCAACACAGTGGCAGAAAGGGATCTTGGAGTCATTTCTGACTCCAGGATGAACACAAGCTGCCAAAGTGAGGAGGCGGTCAGTAAGGCTAATCACACCTTGTCATGCATCTACAAATGCATCACAAGCAATGTTCCCTCTAAGGAGTAGCAGTCTGTGAGTGCGTCGCCTTGGTCCATGAGTGCACTGCCTCGGTTCACTGTGGAAAACTTATTGAAGGGGGCTGATGACTGGTGGCCAGAGGCCAGGGCCTGGTGCTTGGAGCCGGGAGCCAGGGGCCAGGGGCTGGAGCTGGGAGCCAGGAGCGAGGGGCTGGAGCCAGGGACCAGGATCTGGAGCCAGAGCCTGGCATAGGCTCTGCAGCTCCAGGGAAATGCTCCAATCCCCTGCATCGGGGCTGGAGAGTGGAATACTTCCCCGGAGCCGGTGGAGCCTGCGCCAACCGCCCACCCCAGCCTTCATCCCTGCCTTGCCTTACCTCAGAGAGGAGCCACTGCCTGTCGCAGTGAGGCTTTGCCGGCTCCAGGACACTGCTCCACTCCCTGGCCATGATGCCACATGCCTCCTTGCTCCCTGAGGCCATGTGGGGCAGTGGAGCAGTGTCCCAGAGCCGATGGAGCCTCACTTAGGGCAGTCAGTGGCTCTTTCCCAAGGTGAGGCAAGGCAGGGATGGAGGCTGGGGTGGGTGGCTTGTGTGGGCTCCACTCGCTCTGGGGAAGTGCTCCACTCCCTGGCCCTGATGCAGGGGAGCGGAGCACTTCCCCAGAGCTAGCGGAGCCTGCCCCAGCCTCTCCTGGTATGCGGCCTTGAAAAGGCGGTGCACGGCCACACTTTTAGTTGTGCGCAACTGTGCATGCGTGCACCTTGGAGGGAACCTGGAGCACAAGCAGGTCCAGGGAGGTGATCGTTCCCCTCTATGCACCATTGGTCAGGCCACATTTGGAGTACTGTGTCCAGTTCTGGGTGCCACATTTCAAGGGGGATGTGGCTAGCATTGAGAGGATCCAGAGGAGGGCCACTCGTATGGTCAAGGGGCAGCAGGGCAGGCCCTATGAAGAGAGGCTAAAGGGCCTGAACCTATTCAGCCTCCAGAAGAGAAGGCTGAGAGGGGATCTGGTGGCTGTTTACAAACTCACCAGGGGGGACCAATGGGAATTGGGGGAGGCTCTGTTCCCCCAGGCACCATCTGGGGTTACCTGGAAAAACGGCCACAAATTGTTAGAGAGAAGGTTTAGGCATCAGAAGACATTACTTTACAGTTAGGGCTGCCAGGCTCTAGAATGGGCTCCCAAATGAGGTGGTACTCTCTCCTACCTTGGGGGCCTTTAAGAGGAGGCTGGACAGGTATTTGGCTGGGGTGATATGACTGCAGTACTCGTTCTTGCCCGTGGCAGGGCGTCAGACTTGATGATCTGTTTAGGTCCCTTCTGACCCTAAGTACTATGATACTAATAGACCACAGTATGAATATGATCCAGCAATGTGATGCTGTAGCCAGTAGGGCAAATAATACTGTGGCATGCATCAACTGATGCAGCTCCAGCAAAACCAAGAGGTGATTCTTCCACTCTTCTCAGCACTGGTGAGACCGCAGCAGGAGTACTGCATCCAGTTCTGGGCACCACACTTTAACAACAACATGGACAAGCTTGAGAGAGTCCAAAGAAGAGCCACCCACATGATCAGAGTCTTAAAAGGCAAGCCATACAAGAAAAGGCCAAGGGATTTGGTACTCTTCAGCCTGAGGACAAGAAAGCTGAGAGGGAACCTGGTAGCAGCTTACTGCTACACTAGGGGAGTACATCAAAGGTCAGTGGGCAACTGTTCACCAGGGCACCCAAAGGGAAAACCGGAAGTAATGGCCACAAACTCCTGGACGATAAATTCAGGCGCAGCATTAGGAAAAGCTTCTTCACACTCAGGGTGTCCAGACTGTGGAATAAGCTCCCTCCAGAGGTGGTGCAATCACGTACCCTGGAAATCTTCAAGAGGAGACTAGACAGTCACCTTGTCAGGGTCACCTGATCCCAAGGTATCTTTCCTGCTTGGTGTAGGGGGCTAGAACCATTAATCTTCTGAGGTCCCTTCTAGCCTTAGAAACTATGAATCTATGAATAAAATGAGCAACCAAAATGTTTCAACAGAGCAGTTATGTATTATTGTGTTTGTGTGTGTGTGCAGGCATGCATGGGTGAGTGCTTTAATTTTAAAAGAAATCAATATTGAAACAAAGTAACTTCTAAAATTGCTTTCCTAAAATGTTCTTAAAACATATTTTGTGGGATGGTTTAAGTGCTGCTTATGCTGGAGAAATCTTTCATTGGCTTCAGTGGCAGAAGGATCAATCTCTAAAACAAGCGCATGCAATACAATGTGTTAGTTTCTCTTTTCTTTCATTTTTAGTAAAGTTTGCTAAGAGTCTAGAAAGAAGGCAGTGAGGGCATCCTTCCAAGTTCAAATACTTTTAAAAAAAGTATTAGTTAAAACTGTTTGCCTAACAACACAGGAATCGGTCTCTATTGTAGTCTCTCTCAAAACTTTCATTTATCTAATACTGGAGAAGCCAGACATGACCTATTAAAAAGAAGAAGAAGAAAGAAAAAAGTCTGAGCACAAATTGAATATGGTGTAACAAGAAAGAAAAAATGCCTTTTTTATGTATTCTCTCCTTTAGGATGAACCTTTGATAAGAAAGGTGCTAAGTTTATCTATAAAATTTGAAAACAGAGATTGTGATGGCAGCTTTCCTTAAACAGTAATGAAAGATAGTAATGGTAATCTGAATTCAAGGTTTCATTTTTTTAAATTTGGTTTCTCATGTAATACACTTCTTTTCTGCCTAAACATATTCAGAATGCCGACAATAGTTTTCAATAGAAAACATTTTCACAGTTATATGATAACTTGCATCTTGCATACTTTTCAAATTTACTAATGTTAATAAAATGTCTCACCTACCTCTAATGCCTGTTTCAAATACATATTTCTAGAATTTCTGTCCAAAAAGTGGATATTGTTCTATTTTTCATTGTTACATATCTGTTGCTGGTGACTTCTCAGCATGTGAAAAGCAAGTTATGCATTACATAATTATACGAATAATTAAGATCCATTGATATGCCCACCTAAAAGAGAAAGGGCTTTGAAAGTAGGGATTTGTCTACCATAATAAAAAAAGTCTGTCAAAACATTCAATTTACCATATTATGAATGGAAGCTTTAGTGTGGTCAGGTACAAGAATGTATGCTGTCATGTTTCCTAATCCCAGAGAGAGAAACGAAGACAAACATTATACTGGCTTGTTTATCCTTTGTGTATGCTTATAACATATAGAGCAGGTCAACTAGTAAGAACTAAGAATGAAACAATAATGAGAATAAGGATTAGCTTGGCTTATTCGCAAGGTTGTATTTGGAAATATACATTTTAGCTCCTGAATGTTACAAAACTGTCAGCACAGATTATTCATCTGCAAGGCAACTTTGTTATTCTCCTATTTAAAGTGCTTTTAGTTATCCAATCAGATTTCAGGGGAAAAAATTACTGGTGATTTACAGAGCCATACACCACAAAAGTTGCAAATATGACCAAGTTATAGTGAATATTGGAGCACTGAAGTCAAAGCTTTTCAACAAATACTCTCCTGTAATGGATAATTTCATAGATATTGAATTAATTTATGAGCATTTTACTAATAACCTTGTTACATGTTACTCTTAGCATGTATTACCTTTAGATTGTAGTAAGCATTAATGTGAAAGTTTTCTGAGCTGTCGCATATTAATGCTTAGTGCAATATAAATATAGATTGAATAAATATATACGTGAACCAGCAGTGGTGTGATCCCCAGGGCTGAGGCCAAAATTGCAGTCTCAACCCTGGGATCATGCTGGAGCTCATTCAAGGTTCCGGTGCAGTATAGGGGTTGGAAGCAACATTGGCACAACATGGCATGAGAACTGGTCCCAGCTCCTCCACTGCATGGGATCTGGTTCAAGGCTCCCATGTGGTGTGGGAGCTGGAAGAAACACTGCCATGGCATGAGAGCTGGTCCCAGCCCCCAACACCACATGGGAGCCTTGAATCAACTGCCATACACTGTGAGGGCTAGGACAAGCTCCTGTGCCTTACTGATGTGTTCCCAGTCTCCATACCATACTGGAGCCTTGAAAGGGCAATGCTCCTGTACAATGGCAGGGAAGCCCAACAAATTGCTGTTTGTCAAGCTCCCAGCCTCCTTATCATACCAGAGTCTTGAACTGGCAAGCCCTGAATGACTGTCAGACTCCTTCTGTTTGAAGACTCTGGTGTAGTAGGGAGACTGGGAGCCTAATAGCTTTCTTAGGATCCCACTCCACCACCCTAGTGGCATGTCCTGATCATATTGCCTCCTTGGAGTAGCACAACATTAGCTCAACATGTGTTAGATATAATCTGGAGATGCTCTTCACCAGAAAAAGCCTAACTTTACTATGCTATGATACCATTTAGCACTTGTTAGCTGCTTGAACTCTCTGACACCAGCATTGTAAATGGAGTTAGCAGATGCTAAGTGTAATGTGTTACAAGACCCTAGGTTAAATAAGGGATATATTTGTAACAGATACCTAGGACAAGGTGTAATTATATCCAAGGAAAATTTTCTCATGAAGCTAATTATAAGATAGACACATATGCAAAGTTTTCCAAAAGAGATATGCAAAAATTATTCATTTCCCCTTTGTTTTGGAAATATGTTTTCCAATTTTTCTGTCAAAGTTCATGCAGAGTTTGTAAATACAATTATTGTACTAGCAGCCACCTGCCTTAATGAATATCATGGCTCCAAACAAAACCCATCCTTGTTCATCCAGAAAGGTTTGCTAACAGTTATAGTTCCCTATAGTATAGTGTCCAGAGCTATTTTAGAACCTAATAATAATGGTAAAAAAATATTTCTTCATTATATAATGTTATTGTCAATACAGATTCCAATGTACGATTCTCACTTCTAGAATATCTGCATTTATAAATGTTGAAAACTGCTAAGTGTAGCATAGTTCTTTATTTCCTTTGGGAATACTGTTCAGAGCTCATTTGAGCTGTGAGCTGTTTAAGCTACCAGAAATAGTGTATTAGTATTTTTATAGTTTCTTTTAAAAGAAGATCCAGAATGAAGGATAAAGCTGAGGAAACAGGGTTTTTTTCGGTTGTTTTGTTTTGTTTTTTAACTTCACAAGTGAAAAGTAGACAAAAGGCTGTAAAATCATGTTTCACTTCAAGAAACACAATTTTGGTTATGCTACAGAAGTGCCAGCTAAGCCATATAACTAAGTTCAGAAGATTAGGTGAACCTTAACTGTTTATTAGAAAGTGCAATAGAATCAGAGAGGCTACGGTTCAGCAAACTGAGTGAGAAACCTCACCCATGGGAGGTCCAGTAAGCACATATCAACTATGCAGTAGGCATTCCTTCTAGCATTAACTCCTAACCTCATCTCAAGGAAAATTCTGGTCCTGTTTTATATCGCCTTTCACACATTCTCTGTTAATGTCACCTATCGTGTGTTTTGTTAATTTCCCATCAAAGTATTGAGCATGTGCCTGTACCCACAATAGTAATAGATACTAAGATATAACACTGTTAACTGTAAAAATTCTAAAACTATTCTAATGGATGATGGTTGGCCCCATGTTAACTACAACAGTTGCCATGTGACCTACACATGGCAACTGTCTGGATTTAGCCTGAACCACAGGACCTTTACCTATTTTGTTATATCTGCAAATAACAGAATGGGGAACCTTTGGTCCTCTAACAGTTCTTTCTTCGATATGCCCTGCTTGGAAGGCTTATCTGCAAGATTGTCTCTTCTGTGGAAAAAACACATTTCAGATGAACTGCATATCCTCAGAATCATAGAGCTGTTGACAAGCAGCCTAGCAGCCTGAAAACATTTTAAGGTTTCAGTAAAAAGATATTTTAACAACTTCTTAAACAAACAAAAGGGACTTATGAACAATGGATTTGAGTTGAGATTGCAATTTGTGAGTGGCACACAGGAAAGGGAAAGAAACTTCCCTTTATTTCCTGCTGCAGTCACAGGCCAGGTTGAAGGCTGCAAAGGTTATTTCTGCTGCTAAATGAAATGGTATGGACTTCACCAACTTCAATGCCCACTTGGACTGTAAGTTCTGATCTGTGATTAGGGGTGCTAGGAACTACTATCATACAAGTAATTAGCTTTTCTATTATCTTGTAAGTTAGGTATTTCTTCTCCAGTTCATTTAAAGCCCTACTTTCCCCTCAGTCCGTCAATAATTGGCAATCCATCTTCCCCTGCATACTTCATAAGGCCTTGAAGCACTAAACTTTCCTTTGTGAGATTGCATGTCTACTCCTTCTCTAAGCACAGGTAGAGAATGAGTTGGTGGCCCTCTAACACTTCCACCCTATCCTACTGATACTTGCTTTCTTTCCTTCCATTTCTTTTGCATATCTCACTGAAGGAATGGCTTAAAAAGATATTTGGGAATCTTTGCCATTGTCCTTTGTTTACATCAAATATATTTCTTTATCTGAACCTCATATCTGCAAAAATAATTTACCTAAGTACTTACATTGAACCCATCACCATACCAAGTTTCTCATAATCCTTAAGCCTTAATATATTTATCCTCATAGCACCTCTTTCTGTGCAGAAAATTCAGGTGCAATAATTGCACATCTAGACATACCCAGTGAATGCCAACATTTTCACTTACCTGGCCACCCAAGTGCTACTTAGGCCAAAATCCTATTTCATCTCTACATACCTGTCTTGTCCAAGATCATACAGGGAGTCTAATAAAGTAAGGAGTTGAACCAAGGTCTCCCAGACTACAATCTTTATTACTAAATCACATTTTTGCATCTCAAGGGGTACATCCAGACATGCAAGCATGTGCACTTGCAGCAACTCAAAAATAAATGGTGCAAATTTGAGCCAGGGCTTTTTGCCTCAGTGCACGTGCCTTTACATCCTGACTCCTCTCAGTTCTGTAGCCAGAGGGAGCTAGAGCCCAGGGCCAGCACCTGTGTTCGCCCCAGCAGTCTAAAAACCTGGATTGGCCAGCAGCTCAAAGTTTCTTGTCCTCAAGAGCTTCTGGGGGAGAAACCTCTGAGAAGAAGTTGGTCACACCCCTTCCTGAACTAGGTGGTGGTGGTGGTGGTGGTGGTGGTGACGGCTGCAAGGTTGGTCTCAGGAGCTTCTGGGGAGAAGATAGCCAGGCCCCTTTCTACCTCTGGCTACTGTTAGTTGCTGGCTTGTTTCTCAGAGCTTTTGGGGGTAAGTTGGCCACACCCCTTCCTACACTGGGCTGCTGCTGCTGCCCCCCCCCCATGGGGGGGATCCTCTGCTGCATGCTGCACACCACTGCTCCCCCATTGGGGTGGGGAGGGGCACTGCATCACACCCTAGCAACACACTCCAGCAATGCACCCCAGCTTCTGCACTCCTATTCTGGTCTGCTGTCCAGCCAGCTGCCAAGCTGCGGTTGTGGGATAGCCTGGGGAGGGAGCCTGTGCTGCCTGTGGACCCCTTCCCAACCATCACTGCTGGAGCCTAAAGGTGCCTTGCCTGCCTCAGCTGCCTTGGCAGGCCACCCCCTGCCTTCAGCTCCACTTTCACTGGAAGCACATCCTGAGTGACTGAACTGGACAGCTACTACCATTGCTGCTGCTGTTACTACTGCTGTCTTTTCTACTGCTGCCCACTCTCAGGAGAGAGGAAGATTCCCTGATGCACCACCTTGTATCACCCTACATTGCACCTGCAATGGATTACTTCCTTAATTGACTGTTGCTTTTGCAGTCCCCCACAAATGCCTCATTGTATCTACTCCTGTGTTTGTGTTCCTGCCTGCTGCTGAGTGTGTGGCTGGAGCCCTGGGGGTCTTCTGGACTCAACTTCCACAAACAAAGCTCCTCCACCACTCCAGCCATCTTTTACATTTTCTCAGCAGTTCTCCTGTGTGTTTTGCCCCCATGTGTTCCACTTCCCTTGCCCTGGTGTTAATTGTGTGACTGAATAAGCCAGCTCAAGTCTTCCTAGCCTGTGTGTGTGTTCTTTCTCCCACCTTCTCCAAGCATAGCCCACTCAGTTTCCTGTGGGGCTGTAGCTCAGTGAGCTTCAGCCCTTTCCTCCCTCCCCCACCCCTACCCCCACACTCCCAGCCTGCCCCTGCTGGATTCACCAGCCCCTTTGTATATTTTGCTTTTCTTTATTGATTTCCCTTTTCTCTATGTAAAAAAAAGGCAGGGGGGGGAGAATTTTGGGGGGGGGGGGGGGGGATATGCCTCCCAGAAGTCCCTGCAGCCCCCACTATGGGGGCAGATCCCAGCCAAGCCCCGAGGGGATGCATGCTTTTACAGCCCTAACCCCAGAGGCAGAGTCCAGACAAACTCCTCCAGGATTTGAGAAACCTGAGACCTCTGCTGTGGGGGCAGGCAAGACTCCATAAGGGAGCCAGCAGGGCCAGGGGATCTCCCCTAACCAGGCCCCTCCTACATGGGTCCCCAAGCACCCTTCGCCACCATCAGGGACCAAAGTTAAGGGCAGTGGGAAGGGCTCCTCTTCAGCTTCCCCAATAGCTTGGCAGGGGGAAGGGCAAGCACCCTACTCCCGAGCCTAGACTACCAGGACCTGAGGGGACCAGGTGTGCCACATGAACAAGCACACCCTCTCAGCCAGTCTCTGGCCCTGGCCCCACCAACACAGCCCTCCAGCAGGGGAGCCATAGCTATGCACAGGTGGCTGTGGGGTGACACAAAGTCGTGGGGCCTGGACCCTCAACCACCAGCCCTTCCAGCTCGGGTGTGAGGAACCCCTTTCTGGCACTCACCCCCAGGCATGGGGTAAAGTGCCAACTTCACAAGCAGGAGCACCTGCATTTTGAGACCTGGGTGCAGGCCCTGGCTCAGGTAGTGGGGGCCCCAAAGATTGTGGTGGCCTCCCGTTTTCATAGTAATGGATCTTTTTCCTTGCTTAAGAGGTCACCTCACAAAAGGTGGTGGAGAGGGGGCTCATGGTGGAGGGTGAGTACCCCCTGTCAAACCCCCAGAAGAGCTGGGGCCCACAGTGGTCCTGAGCTCCATCACAACTTATATCTCCAATTGGGCCCTGCTACCTCATCTCCAAACCCTAGGGAGTGTTATCTCCCTGGTGGTGGCCATCGTCGTGGGGTGCCAAGATCCCAGACTCTGCCACATGTGCTCATTCCATTGTCAGGTCATGATCCAGCTGGCAGTGGGAGTAGAGCTGGAGACTGAGGGCTACTTTGTGATTTTGTTTCAGGGGGACCTAGTGAGGATTTTCTAAATGCTAGGGGACTGCACTGCTTCTGGTGCTGTACCCTTGGGTACTTCCATCATGAGTGCCCCATGAGCCAGATGGGGATGGCATCTGTGGGTCCCAGTGGGGAGAGGGGTCCCACTATCACTGCTGCCCATCCCCCTTTGGGCTGCTCTGGCACTCCAGCCACAACTCCCAGGCCCCCCTGTGAGCTCAGGGGACCCTGCCCCAAAACCTAGTTTGGCAGAGTCCCAGGGAAGGAGGCAGCAGTTGAGGCAGGAGAAGGAGCAGACCCCCCCCCCTGGCTTCTAGCCATGCCCCCACTGTAACTGCCCCCCCACCCTCACTTTCTCCTACTGGAACCTTTCAACTGAAGATCACCCCACAGCTGAGTGGGTGCAGGTCCCCTCTAGATGCAAAGCCAAGAGGAAGACCCAGGTGCAGCTGTACCCTCTGATGTGAAGGACCCCCCACACCCTCCAAAGACCATCATATAGGGAGAAGGAGCAAGCCAGCTTCTGGGGGCCTCCCCAGCTGTGCTCAACACCCCACCCCAGGAAAGATTAAATGGGTTATCCCAGTGGAGGAGTCTTTGGGACTGCTTGACAGTCCTGAATAGGAGCCCATCAAGGAAGCCCCTCACTCCTCTGGCCAGGGCCTACCCCCAGAGACCACAGGCACTGAGGCTGAAGCCTTGGCTGACTCCAAAGAAAGTCTGGCAGTGGAGCCCTCCCCCTCTGAAAATATGGGGGAGAAAGGGGCCCTGGGGCTCACCCCAGTGAGTCCTGGGAAGGGTGGTCCCCTTTCCCAGGACACTGAGGCAGACACTGAAGCCACTGTGGTGCCTGATGGGTCTCTTCCCTCCCTCTCCCAGAAAAAACTCACTTCCACCCTGCCTGATGGTCCCGCACCAGAGGGAATTGGAGTGGGGTCCCCTGATCAACAGGCTGATCTTTTTGGAGACCCCATGCAACTCCCCAGAGCTCCAGCTCAACCCTACCATCTTGTGAAGGATCCCAACCCCCATCCTTACCCCCACCCCTGTTCCAAGGGTCTGATGAGCAATCCCAACCAGAGTCTGGGGTCTTAGAAGACCAGGGAGTTCATATTGGTACTTAAGGAGCCTGCTGAGCCCCAGGACCAGGAGAAGGATGCTCAAGAACGAGCAGGCTCCATGGATCCTGTGGACTTCTCAATCCAGGAAGTCCCCAGGGGTGAGCTACTTGTATTTCTTGACCACAAGTACACTTGGTGGTCTGCCAGCAAGGTACAGCTTCCCTTGGACTGCTGGCAAGATTTAAAAAATGTCCTGACTACTGTGAGGGCACTGGGGGCAGGGGGGAAGGCAAAGGGCCCAAAAGCTGCAATGCCCAGATCTATAGGCAGGCCCACAGTTTCATAGATGTCCTCTGTACTTATAGGAGGGTGCTGCACAAGCTGGCACACCCCACATCAGGCATTGAGGTATGTGAAGCCCCTGCTTAACCATCCACTCCATACCCCCCAGCCATGAGGTCATTTAAGATTGTGACCCTCAGTGTCCATGGCTGCAGAAAGGGTCTCCAGAGATGCTGGGTGCTCTCCTTCCTTCAGGAGGGGGTTACCCCATGGTATTCTTGCAGGAGACCCTGATGACTGTCTCATGAGCCTAATTGAAGTGTGGAATGGGGAGACAGGGTCTTTTTTTAGTCGCCTTTCAGCCACCTCTTGTGGGGTAGCCACCCTGTTCTTCCAGGCCTGTAGGCAGATGTTCTCCAGTACATTTAGGTGGTGCCAGGCTGCCTTTTGCACCTCTGGGTCCAAGTGCAGGCCCTGAGACTTCTGAATGTGTACACCCCTGTGAAGGACCTGGAGTTGGCTATTTTTTCCACTAATTGTCCACTTACATTGGCACCCTCAACTGTCATAAGTGCCTGGTCCTTGGCGAGGACTTTAACATCACCCTAGATGTGTGTACCGGGTGGGTAGGGAGTGGTACTACACTACCATGGCTGTCCTCAGGGATATCCTGATGGACTGCTTCCTGGTGGATGTCTGGTGTGCCTGTCACCCTGCCACCCCCCTTTCCTTCACCTATGTGAGGGTGGGTGAGGAGCAGGCATGCTATTCTTGTTGTACCAGATTCATATCTCTTTGCTGCACTTTGCTTGGGCCCACACCTCTGGCATGCAGCTGATCCCTTTAAATGATCACCACTTTGTCTGGGCTCAGGCCACACTAGGGCCTGGGCATCTGGGGTTGGTCTACTGGCATTTCAATTCCAGTTTCTGGAGGATGTGGGCTTCAGGGAGGTCTTCCAGGAGTTCAAGCTGGCCTGGTGGGAGCAATGAGCAGCTTTACCCTCAGCTCAGAGATGTTGGGGCACAGGGAAGATGTGCATCTGGCTTTTTTTGCCATGACTACACTCAGGGGCACACCCAGGAGAGGGAGCAGTCTGGGAACAGCTTGAGAAGGAAGTGCTAGAGCTGGAGAGGTGCCTGGCCACTGACCCAACCCTCTGTGGAGAGTGATGGGAGAGGTGACAAGAGCTTCATACTCTGGCTGACCACTGCGCCAATGATGTGTTTGTTCACTCATGCCTCCAGATTCTTCAGGAGATGGACTGTTGTTGGCTACAAATGTCCAACTCAGGATCCTTAAAATTCTAGTTTATTAGGCAGATTGAACCACTGTAATGAGTTAAATCATAAACCTTGGGGCTGGTCCCCACACACACACACATATGCACACACATACACACACACAGTAGCAAGCTACAGAGTCAGGTATACCTATCCTACAAGCGCTGGAGTCTGCTGTTGATGGCCAGTCGAGGCTTCTTTCAGTGTGGTGGTATCCTCCAGAAGGGGGTCCTGGCTGGTCCTTTTGGCTGGACAGGTCTGGTCAAGTTGGAGATCAAGAGGGCACCACTGAGGGTCACTTTTCACTGCTTTTTATCTGTCCTTGGCAGACTTTGGTGACTCCCCAGTTTTCAGGTTTGCCCAATCCAGGGGTTATTGACCCTCATGGGACTCCCCCCCCCTCGGTGGCTACTGGATGACATCTGTCAACCCCAGGGGTCGTCCGCATGAACGTGCAGGTTTGGGAGTCTGTTGATGAATTTTGAATAGGGCTCTGGGAGTGGTCGATCTGGAGATATTCTGCCCAAAAGTTAATCCCTGGCATTGATTAACTCAGGCCAGGGCTTCTAGCCCTTGATCAGTGACGTTTAGAGATTTCCCAGTTGTTACATTGTCTTCTATTGAGTTCTTCCTTTGGTTAATCTGCAGTCTCCCAGGTGTTAATTACTGTCTGCTACCATGTTACACATTCAATCACTGATTCACTCGCTCTTTCAGGGGCCAGCCTGATACAGGGAAGCGGCAGTTTGATTCCTGCCCTTATTAACATTGTTACAATGTATAACTTACTTATGAAACTAAACACATTCAGTTGAAAGTTGAAAGGTGAGGAGTATAAAATATAAACTACAAATGCCATGGCACACAAATAGATAAAAATACCAAACTACAAGGGGAGATACAAAATGCACACATACAAAATGCACACTTACCAATTTTAAAACACAATTCCTTATCTTAAAGTGAAAGAGAGAGGAAGGAAGAAAAGGTAGAAAAAGAGAAACATATCCAAAGAGGGGAGAGCAATTGCAGACAAGAGGAAAAGGGGGCTTTCTGCTACACTGTGGCTCCCACTTCTATCCCTGGAGAGGAGGCAGGGGGTCAAGAATTACATCACCTGCCTTCAGCATCACCCTCATGAATCCAGGTAAGATGTGCCAGCATGTGCAGGTCTCCTATGAAGAGCTCTTCTCCCTGGATCCAACTGACTCTGAAACCTGTCAGACCCTGTGGAAGGGACACCCATAAGTTAGTATGGGTAATGGGGACACCTGGGGGCTCCTCTCACTCAGACTGAGTTTTTAGCTACCTTCTGCCTCATGAGTGGCAACAAGGGGCTGGCTATTGATGGGATGACTGTGGAGTTCTACCAGGCCTTCTGGGACGTCCATGGCCCAGACTTTGCTGCAGTCTGGGCTGAATCTGGGGGAAGTAGGGAAACTCCCCCTGTCATTCTGGAGGGCCACCTGCCAAAGAAGGGGGATCTCCATGACCTGGGAAACTGTCATGCCATGTCCCTCCTTTGCATGGACTACAAGGTGGCAGCAAAGGCCATCTCACTGCATCAGCAGTCAATGCTGATGGACATGATCCATCCCGACCAACATACATGGTGCTTAGATGTTCCATTTTTGCCATCCTGTATGTGGTTTGGGACCTGCTGGAGCTAGCACATCAGGAGGGCCTGTCTTTCACCCTCCTGTCCCTGTACCAGGAGAATGAATTTGACAGAGTGGATCACAGGTACCTTATAGGCATGCCACAAGCATTTGGCTTTGGGCCCAGCTTCGTATAGGCCCTCCAGGTACCGTACACCTCTGCAGATTGTTTGGTTAAGCTGAACTGAACCCTGATGGAGCCCATCCCGTTCAGGTGAAGGGTGCGTCAAGGCTGCCTGATGTTGGGTCAGCTGTATGCGCTGGCCCTGGAGCCCTTCCTGTGCCTCCTGCAGTGGCAGGTGGCAGGGTGGTGCTCTGAGAGCCTGTACTGTGGCTGGTCCTGTCAGCATATGCTGATGACATGATCCTCACTGTCCAGGACCTAGGTGACCTGGCATGGGTGGTGGCCTGCCAGGTGGTGTACTCAGCGGCCTCCTCTGCCTGGGTCAACTGGGTCAAGAGCTCTGGCCTGATGGTGGGTGCTGGGTGGCAGGTAGGCTCACTCTCCCCTGAATCCATTGGAGTGAGGGCTTGCTGTTGTACCTGGGGTGTATCTGTCCCCTATGGACCCCTCCCTGGCAGAGAATTGGACCCAGCTCGAGGCGTGTGTGGCGGGGTAGCTCCGGGCATGGATGGGCCTGATGAAGTACCTGTCCCTGCAGGGGCAGGTGCTGGTGTTGAACCAGCTACTTCAGTCTGTGCTTTAGCACCACTTCAACACCCTGCCCATGCCCTCAGAGGTCCTGCCCGGGTTCCAGAGAGAGGTGCTGAAGTTTTTCTGTTGGGACGGCACTGAGTCTCTGAGAGGGTCCTGAGCCTCTCCTTGCAGGGGTAGGAGGCAGGGCATGGTCTGCCTCCACAGCCAGGTCCTGACCTTCCACCTTTGGGTCCTGCATAGACTGCTGTACAGTGCCAGTATCCACACAGCATGGAACCAGTTGGGGCATGCCTTCCTCCTCCACCTCCAAGGGCTCCGATATTCCTGGCAGCTCTTCTACCTATGCAGGCTGGGCCATGCACAGGGCATGGGAGAGCTGTCAGTCTTTTACCAAGACCTTCTTAGGGCCTGGGGGCTGCTCTCCACCTCCAGGTCCCCATTGTGGGTGGCCCAGGGTGACAACCTGCTAGCCAAGCTGCTTCTGTGGAACCCTCAGGTAGTGGCCCCAGCAGCAGCATTGCCCTGGGCATGCCAGAGGATGGCCTGGGTGGGGATCACCTAGATCAGACACCTCCTGGACTACACCGAGTAGGGGTGGCTGGGCCTCACTGCTCTGGCCTGGTGCATGGGTCTGGCCATGGACCATGCACCCTGCTTGCACCTAGTCCAAGAATTGAAAGCTGCCCAGACCGTTGACACTCTCACCCACTTGGAGCACATCCTGTGCATGGGTAGTCCCTGCCCCCCCATATCCTCTGGCCCAGTGGACCTGCTGGTGGGGCCTGCACTAAATTGGTTGTCCCTACATCACTCCCCACTCTGAGCTGGCTGGGGGACACACACCTGGTCCTCTTCTCCAAGTCCCACCTGCACCAGCTCTATGCACTCATCCACCACACCACTCTCACATCCCACCTGGACACCAGGTGGTGGGACATCCTTGGCAAGGGCGAGGCTGATGGAGCTGGGTGGCAGAGCTTGTACTCCACCTTGATTCCCCCATGCCACTGGAGACCTAGGCTGTTGGCTCATTCACAGAGCCATTGCAACAGGCTTGTACCTGGTGCACCTTAAGATGGCCCTTGATTCATGCCCACTTTGTGGGCAGAGGGAGACACTAGCACACTTGGTCCTGGAGTGCACCAAGTTGCAGCCCCTGCACCACCTCCTCCTCCAGAACCTCCTGCTGAGGTTCTGGCTGCGCTTCTCCCTGCAGCTTTTTGTTTATTTACTACTCATCCATGGTCCCAATAAGGCCTGGGACCTCCTGGTCAACCTCCTCCTGGGTCAGGCTAAGTTGCCTATCTGGCTGACTAGGAGGAGGGAGGCTCTGGCTGGGAGGGTGAAGCCTCCTTCCTGGGTGTCCTGCATTCTCGTATCTAGGCAAAGCACCACTGGGCAGTAGCCACCGACTCTGCAGATGCTTTCAAGAGCCAGTGGGTGCTGGCCGGTGTGCTCTGCTCTTTCCCCCAAGGTGAACTTGTTTTGTCCCTATGACCTCACAAGCATACCCTGTTTTTTTCATTATTTGTCTTAAGCATTTAGTTGGTAACTGAGAGTCCCACCACTGTCCAGTAGTGGCAGCTACAGTAGTCTTAATGGGCTAGTCCCACAGCCTCACTCCCCAAAAAGGCCTGACTTACAGTGGCCCCTGAACCTTCTACCCACTGCAGCAGTCAGGCAGTGAGGAATATTACCTGACTGTGACCTGCTGCCACCAGCGATAGTATCTGCCTCCTTGGACCTTTTGCCCCATGGATGCACACCTGACAGGCACAGACAGAGACCACACGGCTACCTGGACCCTGCTACAGGTCCTGTAACAGAGCTATCTGAACCTCTGTGCCAGCTGCCAGTGGGCTTTGGCTGCACAGCACCATCATCACATCCAGACAGCCCAGTCTGGGACCACAATCACCCACCTAGCTCAAAGCTGTGAGCACCAGCTGGCACTGCTGGGGAGGAGCATACCTATGGTTCCAGCCCCTCCTGCTGCTGCCCTCTGCCCCACTACTGCCAGGCCGAACCCAATAGAGGGAGTGGCTGACAATGAAGATTTTGTCATCACTCTCTGCATCTACTGCTGCACCTAGACCTGGGATAACAGTAAGTACTGGTGGGATTATATAGTCCTCCCCACCTGGGATGTTGGATGCAGACCTTTTGGATGTCAAGGGGCACGTTAATGCACCTGGTGGGCCAGGTGGCCCCTAACATTGAGAGACAAGACACTGTGATGCATCCGGCCCTCACCCCGGAGAAGTGTGTGCCCATAGCCATCATAAGACTGGCCGTGCCTGCCAGCCTTAGGTGCATAGGCAATGACCTGGTGAGGGGACTGCGGGTTTTCGACCACCTGGGCTATAGCAATCATTGCCTACTGGAATTCACTATCCAGCGTAGTGTGTCAAAGGCCTGCCACAAGGCAGTAGCTCTTGACTTCAGGAACTTGATTTCAATGAGGTAAGGAGATTAGTAGGAGAGGCACTGAGGTCCTGGAGGGTAGGGGAGTTGGGAGTCCAAGACGAGTGGTCATTCCTTAAGGACATGATCCTCCAAGCCCAAAGGGTGACAGTCCCAACATGAATCAAAGGGGGCAAGAGTGCTCAAAAGCCTCCATGGCTCACCAAATGCATTCAGGAATGTCTGAAAGCTAAAAAGGAGATGTACATCTGGTGGAAGAGAGGGACCATCACCCAGGAGGATTATACCTCCATTTCTCAAGAGTGTAGGGGGGCTGTTAGGAAGGCTAAGGTAGATACAGAGCTAGGATCAGTGACCAAGATCAAAGATAATAAGAATGTGGCAGGGTACTGTTTGTGCCTGCCACTTTAAGGGCCTGAGCCAAGCAGCCAGCAGGTGCCTGATTATGGCAGTCATTTTAGATTCAGGGCTGCCTATATAAACAGGGCATTTTGCTGCTGGCAGTCCAGGCAACAACATCACCTGGCTGCAAGGCTTCATGGAACACCCTGGAGGTAAGGGAACAGCTGTAGGGGCTGGTTTAGGAGGCTCCTGGTCCTGGGCATGACCTAAAACTGCAGCCTGCCAGATGTGGGTGGCCTGGTAAGGCTCTCAGTGGCACGGGAGCCCCCAGGAAATGCCAGGCCAGCTACCACACCCGTGAAAGATGGGTCAGGGCACATTAATCCCAGCTCCTACCTTTGTTTGGGTTGGGTAACACCCAAGTAAAGGGGGGCAGGCATGGCTACGGCCACCTGAGCCCACAGGGGAGAAAATATCCATGGCCCCATGTGAGGGGGTGCTGTGAAGCCCTGAGTGAAGGGGGGGGGGGGAGATGAGGAGCCCTGAGTAAAGGGGCAGTGTGGAACCTCAGAGAGGGGGCAGAGATGGGGAACCCCAGTGAAGGGGGAGAAGAACCAGAGGGCTGGCCCAGTACATTTACATACACATAGCATTGCACCCAGAAGGGGCCAGAGTAAGCTTAGACCTGGTCAGGTAATTGGCTGGCCACAACCCCAGTAAGGGTCGCAGGAGAGGCCCAACAGATGGTACATCTGCCACCCAAGGAATGGACTAGCTAAGCCTATGGCCAAAGGGGGCCCAGTCCAAGATGGAGCAAGGCAGCATAAGTTGGTGATGCATGAAAGAGATCCTGTGAGAGAGGGTGGAGTGTGTGAGTCCTGAGTGAGAAGCGGGTGGTATGAATGTGCGTGCGACTGAGGCCTGATGGTGCGGCCAAAGCTTGCTCTGGCAGTAGGCCGGGAGCACTGTAACATCTGGATGCCAACTGTGAGGCATGGGCTGTGATGTAGGGGAGGTACAGAGCTGCAGATAGTGCATCAGGGCAGTAAATGGGCAGCCTTCTGCCTAATTAAGATCATTAATTAATTAATAACAAGGCATAGCAGGTGAGTCAGGTGGGGGGCATGTCCACAGGAAGGTGGGAACTTAGCACCATGGATAGGTGGGGAGGCTCACCTTTGCTACGAAGAAGTCCTTTTTTTAATACATGGGGAGTAAAAAGAAGGGACTGGGTAATATAGGGCCCCTGCAGGACATGCTTGGCAATCTGGTGGTTGCACCAGATGAAAAAGCTGACTTCTTTAACAAATTCTTTGCCTCCATTTTTGTGAGCAGGAACTGGGACATCTCCCCCACCAGGATTCTGGGAGGACTCAGGAGAAGCACTGCCAGGCCTAGGGTCATGGAGGGCCTAGTTGGGGAACTTCTGGTGGGGCTGGATGTGTTTAAATCAGCAGGTCCAGATGATCTCCACCCCCAGGGTGCTGAGGGAATTGGCAGGGTTCATTGCGGGGCCCTTGGCATGGCTTTACGAGCACTCGCAGTGCTCTGGCCAGGTGGCAGAGTACTGGAAAAAGGCCAATGTGGTCCCTATTTTCAAAAAAGGGAGGAAGGAGGACCCAGGTAACTATAGGCCTGTTAGTCTTACCTCGGTCGTGGGGAAGCTCTTTGAGAAAATTATCCAGAAGCACATCTGTGAAGGACCAGCAGGGGAGATTATGCTCAGGGGCAACCAACATGGGTTCATTAGGGGCAGGTTCTGTCAGACCCACCTGGTTGTCTTTTATGATCAGGTCACAAAATCCTTGGACGCAGATGTTGCGGTGGATGTAGTCTTTCTGGACTCTAGGAAGGCCTTTGACACTCTCTCTCACCCCATTCTCATTAAAAAAACCCAAAAAACTAGGTGGCTGTGGCATTGATGCCTACACAGTCAGATGGGTCACAAATTGGCTAGAGAGCCACACCCAGAGAGTGGTGGTGGATGGGTCATTTTTGACCTGGAAGGATGGGGGCATTGGAGATCCCCAGGGTTCGGTCCCTTGGCCCATACTGTTCAACATCTTTATCAGCAACTTGAACAAGGGGGCGAAAAGTACCTTGCTCAAATTTGCAGGCGACACTAAGATTTGGGGAGAGGTGGGAATGCTAGAAGGGAGGAAAATAGACAGGTTACAGAGGTGGGCAGATGAGAATAGGATGGGATTCAATACTGACAAGTGCAAGGTGCTGCACCTAGGGAGAAAGAAACAGCAGCATACCTATAGGCTGGGAAACTCCCTTCTCATCAGCACAGAGGCAGAAAAGGATATTGGAATCATTATTGATTCCAAGATGAACATGGGCTGCCAGTGTGAGGAGACAGTCAGTAACTGCACCTTGTCATGCATCCACAGATACATCACAGGCAGGTCCAAGGAAGTGATCCTTCCCCTCTATTTGACATTGGTCAGGGTGCAGTTGGAGTACTGCATTCAGTTCTGGGCACCGCAGTTCAGGAGGGATGTGTACAGTATCGAAAAGGTCCAAAGGAGGGCCTCTCTCATGGTCAGGGGGCAGCAGGGCAGGCCCTATGAGGAGAGGCTATGAGACCTGAACCTGTTCAGCCTCCACAAGAGAAAGCTGAGATGGGCCCTCTATAAACTTACCAGGGGGACCAGCAGGGAATGGGAGAGGCCCTCTTCTCCCAGTACTACCTGGAGTAACTAGGAATAACGGCCACAGCTGACTGAGAGTAGGTTCAGGCTAGATATCAGGAGGCACTACTTCACAGTCAGGAGGGTGGCTAGGATCTGAAACCAACTTCCAAGGGAAGTTGACAACAACATCCCTTGACCTTACAGCCTCCGTGAGATGACCTGAGAATTCCAGGTCCAGCTCATCCCCCGGTGAGGCGGTCTGTAGTAGACGCCCGCTATCAAGTCCCTTTCCCCACGCCCCCCTTGCATTCTTACTCAAAGCACCTCATTTTGTCCCTCCTCTGACCCCATCCTGATCATCAAGGATGTGTATTACTCTTTGACATATAGCAAAACAACCACCTCCCTTTTCCCTGCTCTGTCTTGCCTGTACAGCCTGTATCCCTTGATGTCCACTGCCCAGTTATGGGTAGAATCCCACCAAGTTTCCATGAGCCCCACTAGGTCTGGGTATTTCCTGGCTAGCAGGAGGGTGAGTTCCTCCTGCTTATTCCCTATGCTTTGAGCATTTGTGTAAAAAGCCCCGGTTGACTCAGCGCCCAGCATTCAGGTGCAGAAGGAGGGAGAGGAGGCTGACTGGGCACACGTGCAGGCTCTCGGCCAGGGCTCCTCTGAGGCTACCACCCAGATGGAGCCCTTGGGGGACCTGGTGAACACCTGCCCCCCGAGCTGTGGGAGCAGCTGGGTGGGATCCCTGGGGGTGGAACTGAGGTCTGGTGACTCCCCCACCTGCCCCTCTTGTGAGTGATGGGAGGGGCAGGTGGCAGAGTTCCAGGCCGAGGTGAGCATGCTGCAGGGGATCCGGGCAGCAGAGGATGAAATTGACCTGTATTTCCATTCTCTGCAGGGACATGAATCCACCAGAGAGACCCCACGTGCACAGCACCCAACTAATCGGTGGCAGCAGGTACCTGTCAAGGCCAGGGCAGTCTGAACAACTGTTGTGCCTGCTCCCCAGACACCCCTCAGGAACAGATATGCAGCCCTGGCCACCCTGGAGGAGGAGGCAGCAGAACTGGTCCCCAGAGGAATTGAAGCTGCTCCATCTACATCAACAGCTCAGAAGAGGCATACCCCAAGAAGGAGGAGACGCAAAGTTCTGGTCATCGGGGACTCCATCCTGAGGGGAACTGATGGTCCAATCTGTTGCCCAGAGCCCTGGTCACGGCAGGTCTGCTGCATGTCTGGAGCAAGGATTCACAATGTTACAGAGACCATCCCTAAAATCATCAAGCCCTCTGACTACTACCCACTGGTTGTGGTTCATGTGGGTACAAATGATGCATCCAAGGGAAAGCTGGATAACATCATGGAGGACAATAAGGCCTTGGGACACCAACAGAAGAGGACGGGAGCTCAGGTGGTATTTTCCTCCATTCTCCCGGTAAGTGGACGGGGTAGGCATCATGAGGCCTGCATTGACATGGTTAACCGGCGGCTTCAGAGCTGGTGCCATGAGGCAGGTTTGGGGTTTTTTGACAACAACCTATGTTTTTGTATGGAGGGCATGCTGGGGAGGGATGGGCTTCACCTCTCCCCTAATGGCAGACGTATCTTTTCCTTTAGGTTGGCTGATCTCATATGGCGGGCTTTAAACTAGCTTTGCCGGGGGAAGGGGCCACTTCGAGTGGAGAGGACGGTTCACCAGCACTCAGGGTGACAAGAGGAAGGGAAGCACAGGTAGGTATCAACATCCAAGGAGCAGGGGGCCACAACTGTCGTGGAGGGGGAGGAAGGCATGAGCACCCTCAGGAGACCTCAGGTGCCTCTACACTAATGGTCGTAGTATGGGGTGTAAGCAGGAGGAACTATGCCTCCTGATTGCAAGTAAGAACCCAGACTTTGTAGGGCTCACAGAAACCTGGTGGGACCCTACTTATGACTGGGCAGTGGGCATTTGGGGGTATACCCTATATAGAAGAGACAGGACAGAGAGGAGAGGTGGGGGAGTTGCACTCTATGTCAAAGAGCACCTCACATCATCAAGAATTAGCTTCGGGTTAGAGGAGGGTTGGGCAGAGACACTATGGGTCAAACTACAAGGGGGGCATGGCGAAAGGGACCTTACGGTGGTTGTCTACTACAGACCACCCAACCAGGGGGAAGAGCTAGACCAGGACTTCTCCAGTCAGCTTATGGAGG
>NW_005842381.1:1389462-1401201 GCF_000455745.1 Alligator sinensis | reverse complement strand
TCTAGACTTTAAGAAGGCCTTTGACACTGTCTCTCACCCCATCCTCATCAATAAATTAAGTGACTGCAGCATTGATGCCTGCACAGTTGGATGGGTAAAAAAATGGCTGATAGGGCGCACCCAGAGAGTAGTGTTGGATGGGTTGTACTCAATCTGGTGAGATGTGAGCAGTGGGGTACCCCAGGGCTCATCCTTGGGCCCGCACTGTTTAACATCTTCATCAGCGACTTGGAAGAGGGGGTGGAAAGCACGCTATCCAAGTTTGCTGATGATACTTGGATGTGGGGCGAGGTGGACACACCTGAAGGGAGAGAGAGGCTGCAACTAGATTTAGACAGACTACAAAAGTGGCCAGATGAGAATAGGATGGGGCTCAATGTAGACAAATGCAGGGTGCTGCACCTTGGGAGAAGGAATCCACAGCATACATACAGGCTGAGGAGTTCCCTTCTTGAAAGCACAGAAGTGGAAAGGGATCTCAGAGTCATTATTGACTCCAAGATGAACATGAGCCGCCAATGTCAGACCGCAGCCAGCAAGGCTGGCATCCAAAGGTGCATCTCAAGCCGGTCCAGAGAGGTGATACTCCCCCTCTATGAGACTTTGGTCAGGCCGCAGTTGGAATACTGCGTCCAGTACTGAGCACCACACTTCAAAAGGGATGTGGCCAGACTGGAGAGGGTTCAGAGGAGGGCCACCACCTTGGTGAGCAGGCAGCAGGACAGGCCCTGCGAGGAGAGACTGAGGGACCTGAACATGTTCAGCCTCAGCAAGAGGAGGCTGAGGGGGACCTGGTGGCTGCCTAGAAGCTCATCAAGGGGGATCAACAGCAAATTGGCAGATTTCTTTTCTCTCCAGCACCACCTGTGGTGACGAGGAACAATGGTCATAAGCTGATGGAGAATAGGTTTAGGTTGGAGATCAGAAGACAATATTTTACAGTTAAGATGGACAAAATCTGGAACAAACTTCCAAGGGAATTGGTCCTCGCCCTTACCTTGGGCAAATTCAAGAGGAGGGTGGACAATCACCTGTCTGGGGTCTTGTGAACTCAGCATTCATTCCTGCCTGTGGCATGGGGGCAGGGGAGATGACATTTTAGGTCCCTCCTGACCCTAGCTACTATGAAACTATGAGTAGGGGCATTTGAGGCCACCTGTAGGTGCCCATGCTACCTCCTTTTTCCTACATCTGCCCTGGCCCCTGTCACTTACCTGGGCACTACCTGTGCATTATCTGGCTTGACAGTGAGGTGTTCTCATGTTCCTCTGTATTCCTGTCCCCTGGCAGTGGTGGAAAGGGTTTGCCCAGGACATCCCCATCAGGGAGTGCTCCTCCAGGGCAGCTGCTGCATCCTCTGGGAGAATGGCCTGCACATGTCTTAGGAAGTGGGTAGCACAGTGGACTGAGTGCATGCCCATGCAGGTGGCTAGATACTCAGCTGACAACCAGTCTAACTGGGTCATGTTGAGGAGGTGTCCCAGCTGTATTGTATGTGACTGGATGAGGGAGTTGAAAAGGCTGCTAGAGGCAAGGCTTGGCAGACTGTGCTGCAGGACTGGGTTATGGATCAAGGGCTCCTGCAGTAACTGTGGAAACTGCAGATGCCTGGCTTGAGGCAGGAGGCAGATGGCAGTTCACCAGGACCATGCCATGCTTAGATAGAAGGGTGGGAAGACACCCCTGTCCTGAAGTGTGGGATCCAGAAGGAACAGCTCCCAGTCAAAGCCAAGGCCCTCCACCCAATGCAAAAACAAATTAGCTAGCTGCTGCCAGGAGAGGGGGTCCTTGCAGTAAAGGAGCCTTTGGAGGGTCTGTAGGCAGAAGGCTGCCACCCTTCCCACCAGGTCAACCAAGACCTGGACCCCCTCGGCCACCAGCAAATAAAGAATGGCTCAGGGGAGTCAGTTATGCCCGTCCCAAAAGAAGTGCATAAGCAGTCACTGGAGCTTCTCAAGCAGGTCCGGTTGGGGGGGTCCAACACAGCGCAATGGTGCCACAGTTGCCAGGTTGTTGACAATAAGGACCCACCCATGGTAGGAGAGGCTGGGCAGATGCCAGCACCATCATTGCAAGAGTGCCTCCACCTCAGAACCAAGGTCCTCCCAGTTCCGTGCTGAGAAGACTGATGGCCTGAGGAACACCCTCAGGCCCTTGAGGTCCTCCCCACAACAGGTAAGACTCCCAGACAAGTCGGGGGGAGGGATGGGGTTGACCCAGGGTGTCACTCTTGGTCCAGTTCATCCAAGCGGAAGAGGTGTGCTCATAGGCTTCTTGACAGATGACCAAGGACTGGACATTACCTTGGGTGCTGATGAGGACAGTCACATCATCTGCATATGCTGTCAGTCTGACTGACAGGCAGCCCACTGAAATGAAGGCAGATGGAAGAGTCAGTCCAGTCAGGAGCTGCCATAGCGTGTGGAGTAGGAGCTCAATGGACAAGGTGTACAACATTCCTGACTGAGGGCAGCACTGGTGGATGCCCCTGCAGGCTGGGAATTGGGTGCAGAGTGTGCCATTCACCTTCAGGACATTTGAAATGTCCCAATACAGGACCCAGAGGGCAGAGGTGAAGATAGGCCTGAAGCCAAAGGCCTCAAGGGTCCAAAGAGGTAGTCATGGCTGACCCAATCGAAGGCTTTCTCCTGGTCCAAGGAGATGAGTCCAGTGTTGAGGCTGAAGTGGTCTGCAGCCATCAGCAGGTCTCAAAGCAGTAACAGTTTATCCTGGATGGTCCTGCCAAGCACTCAGTAGCTCTGCACAGGGCCAATGATGGAAGTCATAATGGTGTGCAACTGGTTAGCCAAAGCCTTGGCCAGGATCTTGTAACTGGTGCACAAGAAAGACATTGGTCACCAGTTCTCAATGCAGCCAAGGTCTCCTTTCTTAGGCAGGAGGGTGAGGACACCTCAGCGACAGCTGGTTGTCATTGTCAGGTCCACAAGATTCTCATGAAAGTCTCTCAGGAGGCAAAGGCCAAGGAGAGGCCAGAAGGTCTTATAAAACTCAGCAGGCAACCCATCAATGCCAGGGGCTTTGCCTGAGGTGAGGTCCCTGACGGCAGCTGTGAGTTCCTCCAAAGATAGTTCTTGCTCATGATGGTCAGCCTCTGATGAGCGAAGCCTAGGGAGGCCATCATGTAAGTGCCAAGCAGATTCTAGGCAAGTTGATTTGGTTGCAAACAGTTCCTGGTAGAAGGTGATGGCATGGTGTCAGATCTCAACAGGATCTGTGAGCACTAGGCCATCTGGGGTCTTAAGATGGTCAATGGCCTTCCGTGCAGCTCATTCATCTCTCAAGACTGAAGAAGAACTGAGTCGGGGCATCAATCTCTGCCAGTTTTTGGCAGCAGACACAGACCTTTGCACCCCAAGCCGCACTCTCTGCCAGCTCCTGCAGATGTTTCCTGCAGAGTTTAAGACTCTCAATCAGCCCCGCAAACTGTCAAACTGTCACAGAAGTGAGCGTTCTGCAAGAGACTAGTGTTGAGGCACCATTAGGATCCCCAGGAATGTATCCTGCCAGGAAGGTTCAGCACACAGGAAACCAGGCTATGATATGACAGTCCTGGTGGGATAATGCAGCCGCTGCACAGGAGTGGTAGGTGGTGACTGGTGACGTACAGGTGGTCAAGCCATACCATGGACAGCCCACCAGCAGTTGCTTTCATCCAGGTATACTGCCTTGCATCAACATGGAGATGGCTCCAGACATCAACAAGGTCTGCTGCCTCTAGAGTGGTCCACAGCTTCCGGGCCAAGGATGGATGGGGCTCTGGCCCATTCTGGTCAAGATGCGCATTGACTGTGCAATTGAAGTGTCCACCCAGGAGGAGAAAGTCATCACCATCACAGGGCTCTGTAAAAAGCCAGCCAGGGTCTCAAGGAAGGTGGTCTGTTCTTGTCCAGCAGTGGACACATATATGTTAATAAGGAGGAGGTGATGTTGTGCAAACTGGATTTGAATGGTGAGCAGGCAGTCAGAGACAACCTCTTGGGCTACCTTTGAGTCAGGCGTCAGCTGTGGTGACAGAAGGATTGCGACCCCTGTGCTGAGGGAGGTGCCACTACCGAAGAAACTGTGTTCCTTCCAGGCGGCATGCCAGTCAGCTTGATTGGCTGCATTGGTGTGTGTTTTCTGCAGAAAGGTGATGACCACCCTTTCTGGCACAGGAAATCAAAGAGTGCTGTACGCTTCACAGGGTCTCTGCAGCCACTGGCAAGAGAGCCAAAGGTTGTGGCACCCATATGTGAAGGCATAGAAGTGGGGAAAGACAAGGCCAAAACAACAGAGGGAGAGCCAACAGAGAGAAGCAAACCTGTAGGACAGGGAAATCCAGGCCTACAACTCCCCAGCTGGTGCTTCTTGTAACAAGTGCCCAACATCACTCACAAGCTTGCTAACGTGAAAGCTATAATGCTGCATCCCTGGATTGGAGCGCAGCACCACTGCTGCAGCCTTAGTGGATACCACAATTGTCTCAGGGTCTGGGAACCATTAGTGTATGGGCTGTGCAACCCTCCAGTGGTGCTTGGTCTGGTCTAGAAACCCTATGAGGTGTTCAACAGAGTAGCCAGCACAGGGAGGTTCCTCAGAAGCAGGAACAGGTTCCACCTCTGGGGGGGGTGGTGTTCCCTATTGAGGGGGGGCACTTTAGCTGACTCAGGGGGTGCTACTCCTTTGGGGAGGACTTCTGTTGACTCATCCTCAGAGGCAGAATCAAAGTCCACCTCAGAGAAGGAGGAGCTGTATACATGAGGCACTGAGAGCTGCCGAGTCCCAGGAGGAGCACTTGTCCCTTCACCAGGATCCTCATCAGCAAGCCCTGTGGGAGCAACATTACCTGAGGGGTCAAGGAGGGTAACATCAGTCCCTGATCTCCTGGGCTGGGAACTCTTGCTCCTGGAGCCACTTGCAGCTCCCAGAGGGTCCAACCTCCATATCAGTCTCATCAGGCTCAAGGATCTGAGAGATAGGGGTAGGGCCATTAGATTCCCCCACCACCTCCCCTATCCCAAGCTCACCCCCTGCCACTACAGGGTCTGGGGGAGATGCTGAAAAGGCAGGCAGAGGGGGAGTGGGGCTGCTCAATAACCTCACCTCCCATTGAAATGGTGGGGAGGTCTTGAGGGGATAAGAAGGCTTTTTTAGAAGACCCTTTTTTTCTGGAACTCATGCTTCCCAGCAGGAGGGTCCAAATCCTCCACTGTGGGGGGAGGGAAAGTGGGGGCCAGGTCCACTGGCACAGAGCCAGCTGAGTATGATCAAGCAGGGACAGGGCAGGGTGGAAGGCCCTTCCCCACCACCCAATGGAGCTGCTGCACAAGGGGTAGATGAGCCACCATCAGGCACTGGGTAACCAGGTGGGACCTCCTACCATGGCAAAGACATGAAATGTCCCCAGTGATGAGGTAGACCTCATACCACTGCCCATCAATCATGAAGAATATGGACTAAGGTAAACCCTGACCCTCCCTGTTAAGCAGCATAAGTAGCTGCCTTTTAAAGGACAGGACATGCCAGAGCTCAGGCACCTTGCTGTCAAGCACCAGTCTATGGACTGGCCCTGTAACCATGTCATTAGGGTGTAAGCGGTTAGTGAGTTCCTCATTTGAGAGAAATGGAGGTATGTTCGAGGCTACAACATGAACAGCCAGTGTCTAGAGGTGTTGCAAAGTGAAGGAAAAAAACCATGCCTGGCTGACACCCCTGCTACCACAACCTCATTCACTAAAGCAGGGGAGCTGAGGAAGATGATGGGGACTGAACAGACCTGGGCAGCATACAGGACATGTTTGCAGCCTACGAGTGCCCCCACAGCAGCAGCACACTCATCCACTCCAGTGGAGGGAGGGGCATGAAACCAGAGACCAAAGCTCCAGTCCAGAGGGGCTGATCCCCAGAAGTGAACTGCTAGGAGCTACCTCCATCTATTCCAGTGAAGAAAGGGTTAACCCTGCAAGGAACCAGAGGGGTAGGGGATGGGCAGCCCTCTGCTGGCAAGGAACAAAGAAGATGGAAACAAACTAACTAACTAACTAACCCCAGGGGAGAGAGAAAGGCAAGCAATGTGGCAAGGAAGGGAAAGGAAGGGAGGAAAAACAAAAACAAAAACCTGAGGAAGGTGGATAGGGTGACTGCAGGAGAAAGGGCTGGGAAAAGGGGAAAAAAGGCAGGGAAACAATGGAAAGTGGGAGACTACATTGGGAAAGGAGTCAGACAGTCTAGGAGAGGGAAAACAAAACAGAAGGCGAAAGGCTCATAAAACAGGGAGAAGATCTCAGAGCTCCTAGCAGACACTACTGTAAGCGGCCATCTTGAAAGAAAAAAAGAAAGAAAGACTTTGACATTAAGAAACGTTTATTCTGGGAAGGGTGACAAATGGGGGGCAGTAGAAGTCATGAAACATTGGCCCGAAGATATGGGCCTCAAGGACAAGGTCTGGGCTCATGGCCTGCAAGACTTGCCCGTACACTCTAGACAAAAAACAAAAATACAAAGATCAAAAGGAGTTATTTACATATATACAGTTCTACCAGCAGGGACGCCCAGCGGGGCCTCAGGACATCAGGGGTTGGCCCGCATGGACAAAGCAGGAGGTCTCGGCTCACTGGCTGCGCCTCTACACCTTGAGCAGCTGGTGGTGTCACAGGGCAAGTAGCAGGCAGCCCGCCTCAACTCAGCACAGTGCCCCCTCGAGGGCCCAGCGTTCCTCAAAGGTAGACACTGTCTGCCGGAGGACCGCAAGCTCGAACTCAAGTGAGAGGTGGGCCCACACCAGCAGGCAGAAGAGCTGCAGGGTGTCTACCATCCCGGTCCCAGTGAGCCAGTTTCGCTGGCTCTTAAGGGTGGCCATCTTGGCCTGGCCCAGCAGGAAGTTGGCCAGGCTGAATGCGGCCCGCTCAGCTGCCCGGTATGGGAAGGAGTGGATGTAGATGTCCTCCGAGAAGTCCCGGCCCAGTGCCCAAAGCAGTGCTCTGAGGGAGGCAAAGAGTGGCTGCAGCTGGGGGAGTCAAGGAAATCATGGAAAAATGTCCTTGTCCAGCACCCCTGGGCAGACGGGGCAGGCTGCTGAGGCCACCAGGTGCAGGTGGCGCACAAAGGTGCCAGTGGCCAGGATACCACGCACTAGTTGCCATTGGAGGTCTCCGGTCTTCTTGGCAGTGGGTGCCTTGTACAGCGTGCACCATGCTGCGGTCCCGGACCATGTCAAGTGCCACTGCAACACAGTGTCATGGTGGTGGGCCAGCACCTGGGCATGCCAGGTGTGCACCACCCACACGTAGAGGCCCGCAGTGTGCCAAAAGGGCAGCCCGTATTGCTGCTGGGGGACACAAGGAGCCTAAGCTGTGTGTTGGGCTGCTCAGGCAGCTCACCGGCCACAGTTGGGATGATGGGCAGTGGTGGGAAGGCATCACCCATGGTGTCCGCAGTGGGGAGGGCCTGGTGAACCTGGAGGTAGCCTTCTAGGGCAGTTAATGCTTCCATCTGGAGGGCTGCACTAACAGCCCATAGAAGCTGGCCCGTGGTGTGGATGGAGTGCAGTGCCAGCCAGGCAACCAGGGGTTCAGCTGACAGCCAGCTCAATTGAGCAGGGTCCAGGAGGTGCCCCAGGTGGCTGATGTGCACCTCGATGAGAGCAGCCATGAGGTTGGTGGAGGCTGGACTTGGCAAGATATGCTGCAGGGCTGGGTTGTGGACCAGGGGCTCCTGAAGCAGTTGTGGGAAATGCAGGTGCCTGGCTTGGGGACAGAGATGGAAGGCAGCCCGCCAGGCCCACACTATGCTGTGGTAGAATGGGGGAAGGACCGCCCCATTCAGGAAGGTGAGGTCCAGCTTAAACAGCTCCCGGTCAAAGCCAAGGCCCCCCACTCGGTGCATGAACCGGCATGCCAGCTGCCACCATGGGAGGTGGTCCTTGGCATACAGGAACCGCTGGAGGGCTTGCAGGCAGTAGGCAGCCACCCTGCTGGCCAGGTCGATCAGGCCCTGGCCCCCCTCACTGGTGGGAAGGTAAAGGGCAGCTCGCAGAAGCCAGTGCTTTCCGTCCCTGAAGAAGTCCACTAGGAGCGGCTGCAGTCTCTCAAGTAGCTCCGGCAGAGGGTCCAGCACAGTGCAGTGGTGCCACAGGGTCACCACCACCAGGTTGTTGGTGATGAGGACCTAGACATTGTAGGAGAGGGCGGGCAAGTGCCAGCAGCATCGCTACAGGTGGACCTCCACTCCCTCTGCCAGGTCCTCCCAGTTGCGGGCTGCAAAGGCCGGTGGCCCCAGGAACACTCCCAAGGCTTTGAGGCCTTCCTGGTGACAGGCGAGGCCCCCCAGCAGGTCCGAAGGTGGTTTGTTGGCCCACGTCCTGAGAAGGAGTGCGTCACTCTTGCCCCAGTTGATGCGGGCTGATGTGGTGAGCTTGTAGTTGCGTTGGCAGTCCACCAGGGCCCACACATCCTCCTGGTTGTCCAGGAAGACTGTCATGCTGTCTCTGTACGCAATCAGCTGGATCAGGGGGCCGGTGGTCAGGCACAGAGCAGGTGGCAGGGCTAAGTCAGTCAGGTGATGTCACAGAGCATGCACCAGGGGTTCGATGGCCAGGTCATACAGCATGCCCAACAGGGGGCAGCCCTGGAATATGCCACAATGCACTGGGAATGGGGAGCAAAACACGCCATTCACCTTGAGCAGGCTGGAGGCATCGTGGTACAAGACAGAGGGTGCTGCGATGAAAAGAGGCCTGAAGCCAAAAGCCACAAGGGTGCTGAGCAGGTACCGGTGGTCGATGTGATCAAAGGCCTTCTCCTGGTTCAGGGAGACCAAGCTTACATCCAGGCCAAGAAGCTCCACAGCCATGAGCAGGTCATGCAGTAGAAACAGTTTGTCCTGGATGGTCCTGCCCAGCACACAGTAGCTCTGCTTGGGCCCGATGACGGAGGCTATGATGGTGCGAAGATGGTTCACCAGCGCCTTGGCCAGGATCTTATAGTGGAAGCGCAGAAGGGAGACATGCCGCCAGGTCCCCCTTCTTGGGCAGCAAGGTGAGCACTGCCTGGTGGCAGCTGGTCAGCAGGGTCCCATTGGTGAGGCTCTTGCAGAAGACACGGAGTAGGCTGAGCCCAAGGAGGGGCCAGAAGGCATTGTAAAATTCTATGGGCAGTCCATCAAGGCCCAGGGCCCTACATGAGGCAAACCTCCCCACTACAGCCTTGAGTTCTGCCAGGGAGAGTTCACACTCCAGGACCTTGACCTTTGAAGTGCCGAGGTACAGCAGGTCCTTATACAGCTTCTGAGCAGCCTCCGGACAAATGGACTCAGCTGCAAACAAGTCCTGATAGAAGGCGACGGCATGCCCCCATACTTCACCTGGGTCCATGAGCAGCCGTCGCTCTGGGGTCTTGAGATGGTCCAATGTCTCTGTCGCAGCCTGCCACCTATCCAGGCCAAAGAAGAAGTCAGTCAGGGTGTCGGCCTTTGCCAGCTCCTGGAAGTGGGCATGTACCAGCGCACCACGGGCCACACCCTCTGCCAGCTCCCGCAGGCATTTCTTGCAGGACCGGAGGCTCTCAAGGAGTGCTGCATCATTGCCCGCATGAAGCAGGGCTGCCCCAAGCTCCGCCATGTCCTCCTCCAGCTCCTGGGTGTGGCGGTGGAGCTCACTCGCCACCAGCAGGCAATACTGCTGGCAGAATGCAAGGATTTGGATCTTCCCCATGTCCCACCACAGGCGCCAGGAGAAGTAGTTTGCTCACGCTGCCTCCCAGCTCCTCCAGAGGTGGCGAAGCAGTCCCTGAAATGTGTGTCCTGCAGCAGGCTGACATTGAAGCACCAGTAAGGGGCCCGCGTGCGTGTTCTGCCAGGCAGGCTCAGTTCGCAGCAGACCAGGGCGTGGTCCAAGAGGCCCAATGGGACGATGCGGCTGCTGCGCAGTAACGGCAGGTGGTGCTGGCCGATGTAGAGGTGGTTGAGGCGGGCCATGGCGATCCCACTGGCACTCATCTTTGCCCAGGTGTATTGTCACGTGTCAGCGTGGCCGGCCGGGCGTCACCGCGACCCGCCGCCTCCAGCACAGTCCACAGCTTGCAGGCCAAAGGCAGGTGCGGCTCCGGCCCCATCCAGTCTAGCAGCGCATCGAGGGTGCAATTGAAGTCTCCGACCACGAGGAGCTGGTCATCCTTCCTACTGACGTCACATAGGAGGTTGCCCAGGGTCTCTAGGGAGGCGACCCTTTCTCTCTCATGGGTGGGCATTGATAAGGAACAAGCTCTGGTGTGCCAGGGTGACATGGACGATCATCAGCCAGCTGGAGATGACCTCTTGTGCCACCACTGAATCGTACTGCAGCTGCAGCAAGAGGAGGGTTGCCACTCCTGTGCTGAGGTTGGTGCCGTGGCTCAGGAACAAGCGAACTCTTCAGGTGGCGTGCCAGTTGGCTTGAACGTGCACATCGCTGTGCATCTCCTGGAGGAAGGCGATTGCCAGTCACTTTTGCTGCAAGCCCTCCAGGACGGCCATCCACTTCACTGGGTCTTTGGAGCCATTGGTGTTTAGCGAGGCAATTGTGGTAACCACCATGAGCAGGAGAAGAGAGAGGAAGAGTAGGCAGGGTACAGGCGGGAGAGAAGGTGACAGATCCGGGCAAAAACTGCAGAGACAGGGGAAGGCCTATTGTTGCCCTACTCTATTCCATGGGCCCACCTCGGCTCCACACCTCCCTCACCCAGGTCATCAGCTTCTCAAGCCGAAAGGCATGTTGATGCATGCCCGGGTCCTGGCGCATGAGCCTTGCTGCATTGCTAGCAGTGCGGACAAACAGCTTGGGGTCCGGGCAGCATTGCCGGATACTTTCGGCCACATTCCTCTGACCCTTGGTCTGGTCCAAGAGGTTGAGGAGGCCTCCATAGCTGGGGGCCACCCAGGGCAGTTTCTCCAGAAGGAGCTGGATATTGCTGACCGAGAACCGGCGGGGCTGTACTCTACTCTGGGAGAGGACTTCCCGGTGAGACCGGTGAAAGTGCCCTCAATAGCCAGGCTACCTAGCAGGCCCCACTCCGTATCTGGGTCGACGACCATCTCTGGGAGATTGATCCCCATTCGATTTGGGGGGCAGATGTCATCCTGCTCCCGGGGCTGCTTGCGGCGCTCGGAGGGCAGGCATTCCATCTCCTCCTCATCGACCTCGGTGGGCAGGGGAGCAGGCGGTGGAGTGGCAGGACTCTGCTGTCTCCTGTGCCTGCTGGTCGGGAGGCAGGCACTCTCCCCCTGCCTTGCTGCTCACAAGCCCCACTAGCTGGGATGGGGGTGAGGGGTCGCCAGACACCTCTGGGACACCCTCAGTCATGTCCTGAGGTGGCGGGTTTTCAGGGGGGGCAGGCAGGGTGGGCTAAGGTTCCCTGGCTACATTTTCCCCGGTGCTGTCTGAGGCAGGCCCCAAAGGGGCAGGAGCTCCTTTAGACACTCCTTTTTGCCTCTTGCTCTTGGCTTTTTTGGGAGTAGCTGGCACCTCCCCCATAGTGGGGGGCAGGCAGCTTGGGGTTTGCCACCTCCGGGTCCACCACCTCAGCTGAAGCAGGGGTGGAAGGAGGTGGAGGAGAGGTCTCGGGTGCTCCACCTGATGGAGCCCCAGCGCCTGAGATGCCAGCCACCCCGGGCGGAACTGGGACAGGAAGGTACTGGCACGACTCCCCAGCCCCTTTACCGGGCAGGGCATCAGCCACAACAGGGGTGGGAGAACCCTGGCAGGAT
>NW_005842381.1:1387693-1389419 GCF_000455745.1 Alligator sinensis | reverse complement strand
CGGGGTGGCTTGCCAGTGGCGGGGGGGGGGAGCCCCTAGGACAGAGCAGGGGCAGAGGTGGGCTTGGCAGATCCCCCAAACCCACCCTTTGATGAGGGTCCCACACCAGAGGTGGATGCACCATCCTCCTGGGCGGGTGCAGCAGCCAGTGCCCGACTGACTGCCCTAATGGGCACTGGGCAGCTAAGTGGGAGCTGCCGCCAGAGCGGCGGCATGAATTCCAGCCCTCGGAGAAATACACCATGTAGGACCTCCCATCCAACACAAAGGTCAAGGAGGGAGGCAGTTTCTGGGTGCCACCTGTGAGGAGCATGAACGCCTGCCTCCAAAAAGACAGGACGTGTCTGAGCTTGGGGTCCCTGCTCCCCATGCTCAGCCTGCGCCAGGGGCTGGGGAGGACACCATAGCATTCGAGCGCGTTGGTGAGGTCCCAGTCTGGCAGGTGCAGGGGGACGTTGGAGGCCACCACCCGCACTACCAGGGTCTCCAGGGGAGTAACCAAGTGGTGGACCCCCGAGACTTCCAGCCCCACCACACACACCCCCCTCACCAGGCTGGGAGTGCTAAAATATACGATGGGCACCGAGTTGACCCGGGAGGCATACTGGACCCTCCGGTGTCCCAGCAGGTCCGCCAGAGCTCTGGCACAGTCCTCCACCCATGATGTGGAGTGGGGCGTGCACCTGCAGGCCATGGCTGAGGGGAAGGTCAGCAGAGACATCCCCATGCCAAGTGCTCTGGCTGCTGGCAGCCATCCCGGGCAGGAGAGGGTTAACTCTTCCAGAGGAGGGAGAAGGGGGAAAAAAACAAAACAAAACCTCAGACTGACGCTGGGGGAGGGACTTGGAGGGGGCTGAAAATGCCCCAAAATCGGCCTGAGGGGACGCAGAGCAACCCTGCAGGGGCTCAGGGCTAGCTCTAAGGCAGGGGGAGATGGTAGAAACCAAGGTAAGGGGCTCTGGGGGAGGGAGGTAGCAGGAATCAAAGGGAGAACTCAGGCGGGGTGGGGGAGGGGCAGAGGCAAACGAGGCTGCCAGAGCCCAGGGGAAAAATGCTCGGAAAGCGGGGCAAAGGGGCAGGGAGGGGGTCCCCAAGCACAGGCTGGGGAGAGGCAAGGTTTGGGGGGGTAGAGGAACTGGGGGGCAGGGAGTGTGGTGGAAAGTGCAGATGGCACCTGAGCTGGAGGAGCTCAAAAGGGCCTCACCTGTCGGTTGCCATCTTGAAAGAAAGACTTTGACTTATAAGAGACATTTATTCCCGGGAGGGTGATCACTCGGAGCCAGTAAAGAGCGTGTACAGGTATGCCCTGATATCTGGGCCTCATGGACAAGGCCTGGGCTCATGGCCTGCAAGGCCTGCCCGTACACTCTAAACTAAACAAAACAACACACACACACACACCCCCACAAAAAAAAAACACAACGAACATTCGGACTATATTGACATTTTTACAGTTCTGCCAGCGGGGGACACCCATGAGGCCTCAGGGGTCACCCCGCATGAACCAAAGTCCAAGGCCTCGGCCCGCTTGACGCGTCTCTGCAGCTTGAGCAGCCGGTGGTCTCACAGTACGAGGACCAGGCGTCCTGCCTCGACTTAGCACAGCACCCCCTCGAGGGCCCAGCGCTCCTCAAAGGCGGGCACCGTTCGCCGGAGGACAGCGTGCTCAAACTCGAGCGAGAGGCGGGCCCGCACCAGCAGGCGGAAGAGTTGCAGGGCGTCGAAG
>NW_005842381.1:1385702-1386009 GCF_000455745.1 Alligator sinensis | reverse complement strand
TCGAGCCGGCGCGGCTATCAGCGGCTCGATGGCCAGGGCGTAGAGCATGCCCGACAGCGGACAGCCCTGACGACTGCCCCTGCGCGTGGGGAACGGAGCGCACAGCACCCCGTTCACCTTGAGCAGGCTGGAAATGTCTTGGTACAAGACCCGGAGGGCCCCAGTGAAGAGGGGCCCAAAACCAAAGGCCTCCAGTGTCCGGAAGAGGTAAGCGTGGCCCACGCAGTCAAAGGCCTTCTCCTGGTCTAGAAAGAGGAGGCCGATGTCAAGGCCAAAGAGCTCACTCGCCGGGAGTAGGTCCCGCAGC
>NW_005842381.1:1385017-1385517 GCF_000455745.1 Alligator sinensis | reverse complement strand
CCTCTCGGCGGCAACTGATCGGCAGCACCTTGTCGGCGAGGCTCTCCTGGAAAACGCGCAGGAGGCTGGGGCGGAGGAGAGGCCAGAAGGTCTTGTAAAGCTCAGCAGGCAGCCCGTCGAGGCCTGGGGCTTTGCCGTAGGCGAGGCTGGCTGTGGCAGCTGCCAGCTCTTCCAGGGACAAGTCCCGCTCAAGCTCGCCGGCCTCCAGGGCATCGAGATGCGGTAGGCCCTCGTGGAGTTCCCGCGTGGCCTCGGGGCACAATGGCTCGGCCGTGAACAGGTCACGATAGACGGCGACGGCACGTTCGCGTATTTTGCTCGGCTCTGTAATGACCTGGCCCTCGGGAGTCTTGAGATGGTCCAAGACTTTGCTCGCTGCCCTCCGCCGCTCCAGGTTGAAAAAGAAGCGGGTCCGGGCGTCAGCTTCCACTAGCTCCTGGCAGCGGGCGCGCACCCTCACGCCGTGGGCCGTGCTCTCCGCCAAGTCACGCAGGCCTTTC
>NW_005842381.1:1370316-1382119 GCF_000455745.1 Alligator sinensis | reverse complement strand
AGGGCACGCCCCAAGGCAGGGGGAGATGGCAGGGACCAAGGGAAGGGGCCCTGGGGGAGGGAGGCAGCAGAAAACAAAGGGAGAACTCAGGCGGGGGTGGGGGAGGGGCAGAGACAAACGAGGCTGCCAGAGCCCAGGGGAAAAATGCTCAGAAAGTGGGGGGAAGGGGCAGGGAGGGGGTCCCCAGGGACAGGGTGGGGAGAGGCAAGGGTTTTTTTGGGGGGGGGACAGGAAAAGCGGGGCAGGGAGTGCGGGGCAACGAGCTAAAAGCACCTGAACTGGAGGAGCTCAGAAGGGCTTCACCTGTCGGTTGCCATCTTGAAAGAAAGAAGGAAAGAAAGAAATACTTGTATAAAGGTTTATTAAGAGGAAAAGGGGGTAACAATCCAACAAGATGAAATAAAACACTGCCCATGCAGGGGTCCAGGTACAACAGGCAGAGCCTGGAGCTTCGGCCCAGAAGGGCTGCCCTCACAGTCTAAAAATAAGATTATCTAGTACATTGGTTTGCTGAGCCACCTTCCGCTACCCTAGGAAAGGGCTAGCAGTACCAGTGTGTGAGGAATAAATGTCCACCCTCAACACTGCAGAGCACTCCCTGAACTGCCAACATGCCTGGAAGGCAAGCACTGTTCACTGGAGAACTGCATGCTCAAACTCCAGAGACAGGTTTGCCTACACCAAAAGTTGGAAGAGTCATAGGGCATCATCTGAGCTGGCCCCAGCAAGCTGGTTTCTGTGGCTTTTGAGGACGGCCATCTTATCTTGGCTGAGTAAGAAGTTGGCCAGACAGATGACACCCCCAATGGCTGCCTGGTAGGGGAGGGAGAACAAGTAAATGGCCTCTGAGAAGCCTACGTCTAGCGCCTCAAGTAAGGGCAGCAAATAGTGGCAACAGCTGGGGACATCTGAGGAAGGCATGATGAAGATCCTCCTCCACTCCCCCTGTACAAAAGGAGCAGGCTGCTGACGCAGCTGAATCTATGTGTTGGCCAGTATCCCATGTAGTAACCACTACTGGAAGTCATCAGGCTGGGTGAGTTCAGTGGCTTCTACCCCTTACCTTCTCCCCAGTTTGCAGATGACTCTTGCAAGATGGAACTGGTAGCCTGCAAAGAGCCACCTGCAGACAGAGAAACTTGGGTTCCCATTTTAGGGGGTGAGTTTCCATTCCCCCCAACCCTTACCTTGATTACCCATGGCTTCACCTCCACTCCTTGGACTCTGATGCTCCTCTGACAGTCGTGTCACCTCTACCTACCCACCACCAGCTCTGAGCCTTGCCCCGCTTTTATTATGGAGTGCACTCTAGAGGCATGCTCAGTTGGCAGTGCAAGAGGGAGCTATAGAGGCTCTCTGGCCCAATATCATAGACTCTCTCTGGATGACTCCTTCTCTGGGTTGCTTTTGGGCATGGTCCCAAACTGTGCCTTGCCCTGCTGTTTTGCGGCACATTTTTTGGTTTACCCCTGGATATCTAGGGATCTAATATTGCCACTGTGCTGCAAAATTGCAGTGTGGGGCATGTTTTCTTGCTCCTGCATGTGTGTCTTGCAACATTTCAAAGGGGTTTGAGATGCTACAAGAGGGATGTGCGCACTCAACTGGACATACGCAAAGGAAGCAAAAATAAATAATGTTCAACTTGGGCCCCTTGACAGGTCATGTAGTAAACATTTGGCTTATCAGTTGTACTTCAATTAAACCTTTCTTCAATTATAGCTACTTCCTGAATACAGTAATGGGGCAGAGTTGATAGGTCTGATGTTTAAGACAAAGTAATTTTGTGTCTTCCACAAAAGGGACCAGATGCATGTCATTGCTTTCTTTGCTCAAAACAGTGCTTTGCTGTAGAGCAGACATCAATACTTAACTGTAAAAGTAGTTTAATTTTAACTGTACTATATTGACTCATACTGAGCCTATTAAGCTGACTAATGTTAGGTGTAACTCTAAGGCTAAAACTATTGTACTGAAGGATTACCAGATAAGGACAAAGGGATTTCTCTTAAGCAGCACTGTAAATTTATTTATACATATGTTCATTTTACACACACACACACACACACACACACACACACACACACACACCATAAAGGCAAAACTGAATTAGTTTCTTCTATCCCAGTTTCTTGTTGGAACTGATTTTTTTTTTTTAAATCCAAAATATCATGCTTGAAACTCTATTTTAAGCTCAGTGCGTCACCTGTCTAATGAATAAATTGTGCATTCAGTTCTAAGTCTTTGTTAAATGGAGCTGCATAAAACTATTATAATGTACCCATAAAACAGCAGCAGACACAGCATGTTCATAATGATGATTTTATTTTTATTTTATAAACATACACAAAGTTTGCATTATAGTCTGCCATGAAGCACACCCCTGCTGTAAAATACGAAGTAGCTCCAAATAAATTTGAGAGTCAAGGAACCATGACATGTGGTATATTACCACATCACAGAAGTCAATAAGATGATTAGATGTTTAGAATAGTTTCAAGAGTTTCTCCAAGATGTATATTCACTGTAAGGGCTCATATCAGGTTATTATTGGACTGGTCTTCTCTTCTCGTAGGCTAACGGCTTTGTTTGTTCAGTAAAACAAGGGAATGCTTTTCAAAGGCACTCTGCAAAGTATTATGCAATACTTGATGATGTTGGAAGTTAAAACTGAAAAACTTTTAAATAAAGGATATATTTAATTATAGAGAGAGGTTTGAATTGAGAGCAATATAATAAGTGGAAAATGCATTTATTCCTTTTTATAGTAACAGAATATAACAAAAATTACCCTAAGGCCATCAGTTGTTTGTTCTATATCATTTAACAAATATATATTTCTAAATGGGTCAGATTTTCAAAAGAACTTGACTCCCATTTAAGCAACAAAATAGGCAGTCCTAATTTTAACAGCACTGTCTGTTGTGTACTCGGCTCTCTTGAAAGTCTGGTGGTTTGTGTCACAATAGAAGCTGCTGGGTCAGTAGTGATGTGTAGGGGGTGCACAGGGGTGCATGTTCACCCCCTGAGAGCACTGGTGCAGCCCCTGACAGCCAGCATTTCCAGATGGGGTGGGGCAGGTAAGAGCGCTGGTGCCCTGCATGAGAGCACTGGCCGGAGAGAGGGGGGCACCAGGAGAAGCGATCCCTGTGGTCTCCCCATGGCTGTTTGTGCTGACCCAGAAGTGCCAGTGGCATGCCCAGAAGTGCCAGTGGCATACCAACACCACTTTGGATCAGCGTGATCGGCTGCGGGAGGAACCCCCACCCCCCAAGTCACCACTATCTGACCTCTCACTGTTTACCTAGATGTGAGAGGAGCTCTTTGAAAAGTCTGACCCCATTGTGGGCTCTGAGGGTGCTTGTCCATGTAATTGACATTTACGCACTAGAATTGTTCCTGGTTTAATTTTTCTTTCTTCATTTACGTCTGCTAATTAAGTAACATGGATGCAATTTATCACATAAGGGCTTATTTTGCTAAGAGTAAGAAGCGCTAGAGGGCACATCAGAACAATTTACCCTCATGCCCTTTCAGTCCTACCTTACTGCCTGGTGGTGCTTTAGGACAAGAAACACCCAGTTGCAGCACTTCTGCCACTCACTTTCCCTGGTTGCAAGTTTCATGGGGTGCTTTTGGTGTCAAATCTTTCCATGCAAAGCACTGCATGTTTTGACCCAAATTTTTTGCATGCTTACCAGGCCGTTGCCAGACTGTTTTGTTTTTTCTTACACCAGAATGAGGCAGGTGGTGGTGGTGGTGATGGTGGTGATGGCGGTGTCTGGCCCCTTGAGTGCCTATAAATTCATGGAGAAGTGACTGACTGGAGTGTGTACACTGTAGATTTTTGGGGTGGATGAGAGATGGCAAGACATCAGAGGCAGAAGGACTCAGCCCTTGGGACACTTGCTCCTGGGTGGCACAGATGATTTTTCATAAGAGTGCAGCCTGCTTCTTGCTGCTCATGTTGGGTGCAGTATTGCCTTTCAGTGCAGGATTAGGCCACTTTTTGTGTATCTGACAGTATCCTGCAGTAGGCCCAGTATGTGCCATCTGACTAGAGGCCAGGTGCTAGGCCACATATGTGAAGTCCCAGTGTGTTTCCCAGGTTGGAAGCCAGGTGCTAGGCTGGATAGGGAAGGCCTGGTGTGTGAATCAGAAGGGAGGCCAGGAGCTAGGCCTAGAAACATCTGGAAGGCTTGGGACATGTGTAAGGAGAAGTCGGGGCATGTACTAAGGCCCTTGACATCAGGAGTATGAAAAATAACAGCATCCTGCCTTTGTAACAGCATAACTATTCATAGATTCATAGATGTAGGGTTGGAAGGGATCTAAGTAGATCATCAAGTCCGACCCCCTGCCCTGGGCAGGAGAGAATACTGGGCTCATATGACCCCAGCTAGGTAATTGTCAAGCCTTCTCTTAAAGACCCCCAAGGTAGGAGCCAGCAACACTTCCCGTGGAAGTTAGTTTCATCTCCTAGCTGCCCTGACTGTGAAATACTGTCTTCTACTGTCCAACCTGAACTTACTCTCAAACAATTTATGACCATTATTCCTTGTTACTCCAGGGGGTGCATGGGTGAACAGAGTCTCTCCCATTCCCCTCTGATCCCCCCTGGTGAGTTTGTAGATGGCCCCTAGGTCACCTCTCAGTCTTCTCTTGTGAAGGCTGAACAGGTTCAGGTCCCATAGCTTCTCCTCATAGGGTCTGCCCTGCTGTCCCTGGATCACGCAAGTGGCCCTCCTCTGGACCCCCTCGATGCTGGCTCCTAAAGTGCGGAACCCAGAACTGGATGCAGTACTCCAACTGTGGCCTGACCAATGTTGCATAGAGGGGGAGGATCACCTCCTTGACCCTGCTTGTCATGCATCTGTGGATGCACAACAAGGTGCGATTGGCCTTACTGACTGGGTCCTCCCACTGACGGCTCACGTTCATTTTGGAATTGATAATGACTCCAAGATCTCTTTCTGCCACTGTGCTTTTGAGAAGGGAGTTCCCCAGCCTATAGGTATGGTGTTAGTTCATACTGATAAAATGCAGTACCCTGCACTTGTCATTATTGAATCCCATCTTATTCTCATTCGCCCACCCCTGTAACCTGTCCAGGTCCAGCTGTATCCTGTCCCTCCCTTCTAGTGTGCCCACCTGACCCCAGATCTTGGTGTCGTCAGTGAATCTGAACAGGGTGCTTTTCACCCCCCTCATCCAAGTCACTAATAAAGACATTAAACAGTGCGGGCCCAAGAAATGAGCCCTGAGGGACCCCACTGCCCACATCCCTCCAAGTCAAATATGACCCATCCACCACCACTCTCTGGGTGCTATCCCTCAGCCAATTTGTAACCCATCTGACTGTGTAGGCATCAATGCCACAGTCACCTAGCTTTTTAATGAGAATGGGGTGGAAGACAGTGTCAAAGGCCTTTGTGAAGTCCAGAAAGACTACATTCACTGCGACACATGCGTCCAGTGATTTTGCAACCTGACTGTAGAAGGCAATCAGGTTGGTATGACAGGACCTGCCCCTAATGAACCCATGCTGGTTGCCTCTGAGCATCGCCCCCCCTGCCAGTCCTTCCCAGATGTGCTCCTGGATAATCTTCTCAAAGAGCTTCCCCATGATTGAAGTAAGACTAACGGACTTATAGTTGCCTGGATCCTCCCTCCTCACTTTTTTGAAAATGGGGACCACATTGGCCCTCTTCCAGTCATCTGGCACCTGGCCAGAGCACCATGAGTGCTTGTAAAGCCTTGCCAGGGACCCCTCAATAATCCCTGCCAGTTCCCTCAGCAACCTGGGGTGGAGAGCATCTGAACCTGCTGATTTGAACATGTTCAGCCCCTTCAGAAGTTCCCTAACTTGGTTCTCCCCAACCCCAGGCCTGTCAGAATCTCTCCTGAGTCCATCCTGAATCTCAGTGGGGGAGTCCTGGTCCCTGCACAAAAAATGGAGGCAAAGAAATTGTTAAAAATGTTTGCCCTTTCCTCTGGTGCAACCACCATATTGCCTAGCATATCCTGCAGGGGCCCCACATTACCTGGTACTTTCTTCATACTCCTTATGTATTTCAAAATGACTTTTTGTTGTCCTTGGTCCTTGATGCTAGCCCTAGTTCTGTATCTGCTTTAGCTTTCCTAACAGCCCCCCTACAAGCCTGAGTGATGGAGGTATACTCCTCTTTGGTGATAGCCCCTCCCTTCCACTGGGTGTACGTCTCTTTTTTGGCTTTCAGGTGTTCCTGAATGCCTTTGGTGAGCCAGGGGGGCTTTTGAGCACTCTTGAGCACTCTTGTCCCCTTTGATTCTCATTGGCACTGTCACTCCTTGGGCATGGAGGATCATCTCCTTAAGGAACGACCACTCATCTTGGACACTCAGTTGGTGTCCTTGATGATATTTTTTTTTAAGATTCAGAAATTTCAAATAGCTACTCCACACATCGATCAAGTTTTTGCACTGAAATCAATATTGTTGCATATTTTTAAGGTAGCAGGTTTGCACTCTTGTGGTGATTGTTTCAGTGATAAATCGTTCCAAAACATTAACTGTACATAATAAGTAGCTTGGCTTCTTTTGGCATGAAGAATACTAAGATAGTAGTACATAGTGCATATGTTGAGATATACATTCCAATGCACACAAAAGACATTTCTTCAAAATTGGAAACCAAACAGAAGTTGATATTCTTCATTACATACAGTAGTATACTTTAACCTTGGTAAAAATATAAAGGAGTTTGTAAAAAACAAAACAAAACCAACAAACAAGCAACATTCGTTTCATTAGTTTTATAGTTTACTAAAAAACTATATTTTACTTCCAAAACATTTTAATCCAATTCCTTACAGATACGCATTTAATTTAAGTCTTACAATGAAGTTACCTTCCCATCAAGTTAAGTGCCACTTTGTCATTATTCATATTGGCAGAACAAGGCAAAGGAAGAATATCAAGAGATTGGGAGAAACTGCCCTTTAAAAGTTCTTTCAAAATATGTCATACTTCTTTCTAAAGGATATTATTTATATAGTACTTTAACCCAGTTCCACAATGCACTTTACAAATTTTACTAACAAAATGATATGCCTTGATATACCTGCCAAGAATAACTAGGGTTCTGAGTAAGCTTCTTTTAATCAAGATGCTTAGCAATGTGGATGGAGAGTCTGGAAGGGTATTTCATTAATAAGGGGTGACAAAATAAAATGATTATTTTATTCTGCATGATGGTATCCTTCTGAGACCAGGATGAAGAATTTTGAGGGCTCAGAAAAGATATAAGGTTTCATGTTATGAGATAAACAGGTGCTGGCTCATAAAGCATTGTAGGTCAAGGATCTGAGGTGGATTTTTGTTTTGTTATTTTCATGTTAAAACTCCATTTTGTCAGAAGCCTGCCAAAGTCATGCACAGCTATAAGTTGCATGTTGTTCAGTATATATCTGGGTAAGTATGAGAAGGGAAGTTGTAATTTTGGATCAATGGATTAATTTTAAGTGGTACACTAAAAGAAGTTAAAAACCAGTCTACAAATTAGTGGACTGGTTTTTTAGCCTCTTTTAGTGTACCACTTAACTAAAACAAACATTAAGCAAAAACTTAGGAAATGAATGGATGTATCAAAGTCAGACTCTTTTTTAAAAAGTCTGAAGAAAAACTAAAATGTAAGGGCCCTGTTACACAGTAATTTTGAACAGCTCCTGGAACTCTTAACCCCTGGATAATCTTCACACTAACACCTAAAACTAATTTTAAGCACTTGTTATGCTGATCAAAGTTACACCACTCCAGGGAAAAGTTCTCTCTGTTACCCAGGTTGAATTACACAAAGGTGCAGCAACTCTACACATCTATCCAAAGAACCTTGTCAACTACCTTGTCAACTATACTACACTTTAGTGTAAACACCTGACTTACCCATACCCCACTGACACAGATCAGCCCTACTGCCAACCCTGGCCATCCCTAGCACCCCAGATCACTGCTCACTTCCCCACGCCCCACTCCCTATGCTCCTGCTTACTAGTAGGCATGTGCGAATGGACAACTATTTGATTCAGATTCAGCCAATTCAGAGGCCAGAAATTTGATTCAGAGATTTGGATAACTTTTTAAAATCAATTTAGCTGAATCGGCTTCGGAAGATTTGGCACCAATTGGGAGAGATTCGGAGATTTGGCCATACAGTATAATGGGCAATCAATGAAATAGCTTCATAATTTTTTTGGCTGATTCAGGGATGGTAACCCCTCCTGATGGTATGAAACCTGCTAAGTTTCAAGGAGATAGGTTCAGGGTTTTCTGGGAAACTGTACCTCAGACTGCTGACAAGAAAAACATGACATGGGTGACACTGTGTATGTGTTAAGGTGCAGGGGGGTGAAAACTTCAGGCTTGCTAGGCCCTGATGCAGCCACAAAGCCTGCCAGCTATCAAGGAGATAGGTGCAGGGGGAGTCTGGGGCCGTGCACCTCTGGCTGTAGACAGGCAAAACTCATGACATTGGTGGATGACACTGTGTGTGTGTGTTAAGGTGTGCCCTCACTGATGCTGGGGCCTCTATACAAGATGGTAGTGTGCCCCAATGAGGTCTCCTCCTCCTCTACAACCTCCACCAACCTAGGTGTCTTTTTAGTAGGGAGACTGTATAGTTATAGAAATGTATTTTTGCAATCTTTTGGGTTGAAAAAGGAAACAACTGAAGTTGGTCTGTCTGCTGTTCCTGGATAGAAGGAATAATAAAGAAGCCAGAGGTTGTCCTGGCATGCAATGCAGGCAAGAAAGCCAGTGAGTGAAAATGGAAATGGAGGTGTCAGAGGATGAGGGACAGGCTGGGCAGAGGAGGGTATGTAGCAGGGCAGGTAAAAGTGAAGAGGTACCTGGGGAGTCATACAGGGAAGGCACCACTGTCCTGCTAAGGGTTGTGTGTGCAGGCACTTGGAGCCATGATGGAAGGTTAAGGTGAGAGAAAGAGGGAGTTAAAGTTGCCAGAACTGGGATTAGAACCAGTGGACTAGAGAAAAGTTGGCTGAAGAACTTATGACACTTGGGTCCATGAGTGCCATGATCCACCTGAACCCTGGCTACTTCACTAAGGGAAAGGGATGGCTATCCAGAGCAAGCATCTCCCCAGTGGTTTGGATGATCTCGCTCACCTTGGGAATGCACCCCCTTCTGTCTGCAGCTTTTCCCCACTGCTCCAGAGTGGCCTGCCTCTGCTTTGGGGGGACAGGGGCTTTGCAGTGAGTGGGAGACTTTCCTTTGGGCACACTTGCACTGGTGCCAGGCTGAGCAGGAAGAAGGGCAATGGGGTGCTGCCTCTTGAGATGCAGCAGCATCACCGTGGTGGTGATGTTGCCCCAGGGGGGTGAGGCCAACCCTCAGGATCTCAATATTGCACTGTTAGACAGGAGGGTGTGACACAATTGCACATATACAAACACACAAATCAATTAGGTTCATACACAAACACACACTACCAACTCAGGCACATACACATCCAAACCAGCCTAGGCATATGCATACCTATCACCAATCCAAGCACATACACTATACACCCCAGAAGTTAGATAAAAATCAGTTGTCCATATCCACACATACACAGATAATTTATTTGTATATCATGCACACAATTATATATATATATATACACACACTCACCAGTTCACACAGATACAACTCACCTACACATACACATAGGTAAGTTCCTAGCTTGGATGGTACAGTGTGTATGTGTGCTTGGGATACCTGGGATACTTGTGGAAAGGTTCAGGTGAGAGAGAGAGAGAGAGAGTGTTAAAGTGTAGGGACTGAAAGTTGCCAGAACTGGGATTAGAACTGGTGGACTAGAGAGAAGTTGGCTGAGGAACTGAGGTTTGGGGTTACTTAAGGTCAAGGGGCCCCAGGGTTACTTGAGGTCACTGGTGCAAGGGGAAAAGCCTGGTGGCAAGGAGGTGATAGCCAGGAAAGACAGAGAGGCAGTAACCTGGGAGCTCGGGGAAAAAGACAGTTGGGATAAGACAGTGGCAAAGAAAAAGGGGGGTTGCAGGCAGAGAGGGGCTCAGGACAGGTGTTGGAGGTGGTGGTTAGCCAGAAGCAGGAGAGGGAGAAATGAGACAGAAGTTAGAGGAGCAGAGATTGGAGCAGGACTGGACTGTAGTAAAGCAAACCCAACTCAGGGGTCCAAATAACAGTTTTATTAAACAGACAACACACTACACAGCCCCATGAAGTTATTGGTTCACACACACATGCACACACACGCACACACACAAACAATCACAATGGTAGCAGGAGAAAGAGACTCAGTGGAAGGGTTGGAGTCCAGGAAGGGAAGAGAAACAGAGTCCAAGTCCTTGGTTGAAGAGGGGATGGGGGTGATAGCTACCTATCCAGGCTGGAAAGGGCTCTTTGTCCAGTAGGTGTTATCCAGAGGGGGGTCTCCAGCAGGGCCTCTGGGTGGGTAGGTGGTGTGGCATGATGCTGGTCGAGATGGAGAGGGTGTCCCAAGGAGTCACTCTTCACTACCCCTATTTATGGGGCAGACTACCTATGTTCTCCTATGGGGAGGGCTTTTCCAGGCAATGTCAGTCCTGTTCTAGAGGGTTTCAGGTGTTCTTACTGAGCGTGTGCAGCCTTGTCACAATGGTGGGTTGCCTCATCATTTGTTTCTTGAATGCTGAGGGTGGTTCCAATGGCTGGGTCATTGGTCCAGGTTGGGTTGTCGAGGTTGGTCCAGGTTGACCCAGGTTGGGTTGTCGAATTGATGGTTTAGTCATTCAGAGAGCTATTTTTAGACATACCACCATTGTCTCTCAAGCACCCTCATTCATCTCCATTCATTCAGGAACCAAGTTACATAGGAGGGATATATATGAGTCATAGGTTACACAACCAGGCCTGGGGAGAGAATAGAGACTTGACAAACAAAATGGAAACTTGGCATGACTTATGCTAACTTACATATGTAGGCGTAAATCATATAGTATCAGTAAAACAGTAATATAGAACAGTAAAAATCAATATAAACATACTAAATTATACAATATAAAGGAGAAAAAACAAAACAAATACAACTTGCTACCAAAATAAAATGCTGAAGCTTATCTTATGTCTTAGCTCACTTATACTTATCTATAGGGAATAGAGAGGATAGAAAAGTCAGAGATGGTTGGGGAAGGGGAGGGAATGCATTTTAAAGGGAAAATAAAAGAAAAACTGGGAGTTTTGCTACAGTGAAGTGTTTCACCTCCTTGCCCCGGTTGATCTGCCTTCAGCAGTGCTGGCAGATGGCAAACCTGGGATCATCTACTACCTCAAAATGATCCCACACTATGCTACTCCCCCACTTCTGGGTTGAGGGTGGGGATCCTGCCTTATCCCTCTCCTCAGCAGGCTGAGGCACAACAGCAGGAGGAGTTGACTCAGCTGAGCCACTTGCCTGAGCCTCCACAACCTCCTCAACCTCCTCTGAGGTGCTTTCCAGAGAAGTAGACCTGGGTCTAGGGGAACTTTGAGGTTTGTGGAGCACAAATTCTGATTCCTCCTTGATTCCCAGAATTGCTTGAGCCAGGGTGCTCAGGTCCCCTGGTTCCAGCTCCATCTTCTCCTCTGGCAGTGAGAGGCGCATGCTGTTAGATGAAATTGGGCTGGAAGAGACAGTCATTCTGCTGCTGGTGTCTATTTCTGGAGTTACAGGAGCTGGTGCAGGTGCAGGGAGGTCAGGTACTGCTCCCACCTCCTTGCTTCTACCGGCAGCAGAAGACTCATGGCTGGTTGGGGAGAGGGTGGGTTTTTG
>NW_005842381.1:1365264-1370306 GCF_000455745.1 Alligator sinensis | reverse complement strand
GGGGGCTTACAGCTCTAGCTCTCCCCCTGCTCCCTCTAGCCCCTCTCCCTCCCTTGCCAGAAGACCTGGAACCTGCCTTTCCAGCATGCTTCATATTAATCTTTCCTGTGCTGAAAAATATGTGCATGTGTCTGATTTCTTCTGTCTTGTGTGGTTTCTTTACTCTGTGTTGTGTCTGGGCTCTGCTATGATTATGATTAATTATTAATAACTAATATTTTGTCTTCTTCAGTGCTGTAATATATGAATTAGGAGTGTGAATGTGTGACTCCTTTTTCTGTGTTGTGTGTACTGGACTCTGCTATGATTATTAATGTGAATGTGTGACTTCTTTTTCTTCTTCTGTGTTGTGTGTTTCTTTACTCTGTGTTGTGTGTTGAATCTGCTATTATGATTATTATTGATTATTAATAACTATATATGCTGTCTTCTTCTGTGATGTGCATTTAATGTGAATGTGTGACTACTACTTTTTTTTCCTTTTCTGTGTTGTGTACCTAAAATAATATATCTCGTTCTTCTAAGACTCTGAGTTCCGTAATCTATTAAAACTAACTATAACTAATGATATTAATAACTAATAACTATATATAATCTATTCTACAAATATCTGACTTCTTCTAAGATGTGTGAATGTGTGTAATGTGTGTTTCCCTGCACAGTGATGGATCACACTGCCAGGGAAAACACTGAACTTTCTTTTTTTTTAAATATTGAAAAAGCAAACAAACAAATAATTTGAAAGAAATGAATTGGATAAGTAAAGTAGAGAGATTCTAAGCTAAGCTAAGCTAAGTTATATCCTATCCAATCCTTTCTAACAACAAAAAGGAGCAGGTGACTGACTAGGAAGTCAAGCCAGTCCAGTACCTTTCTGATGCTGTTGGTCAGAACCAGCTCACAAAAGGCACAGAAAGCCTGAAGACAGAAGCTTTTATGCTGTTTCTATGTTCCTCTCCCAGAGACTGTGATTGGAAGGGGACTCAGGGAGAAATCACACTCAGTGGCCAGCTATATACATCAGTCCTTCTGCCCCTGCTCCCTCTCCCCTCCCCCCAACTCTCCCTCCCTCTTTCTAAGTTTCTGTTTCCCCTCAAAGACTATCTTCCAAGTTTCTGAATTGCTAAATCTCTTCCAAATCTTGTCCAAATCAATTTGGAGACTCTGAATCAATTCAAGAAGTTTTAAGCTTCTAAGAGTTCAATACATATTTGGAGATTTGACCTCCAAATCTTCTCTGAATCAAATCATGAACTGAAGCTTTGCACCACCCTACTTACTAGTATCTGGGAAGGAAGGCAGGAAAGAATTGACCTACCTGCCTGGCTGCTGCCACCACTGCCACTTCTGCTCTCTGGGCCAGGCTTACCCCAGCCAAGAGCAGCAGCCCAGCATTAGCGACTGGGCAGGTAGGTTGACCCTTCTCTGCCTGCTCCCTTGGGACAGACAGCACACCCAGCAACAAGTAACCTGGTGGGGGTGAGGTGGGGAGTCTGGGTATGCAGAGGAAATCAACAGGAGATAAGGCAGAAGTAAGACTTTCGAGATGAAGAAAGAGTCAGCAAGAAATGGCAAGTGACCGAAGGAAGCAGAGGTCAAAGTCTTAGGCATACGCTAATAGCAAAAAGGCATGTAAATGAGTAAAATGCATAGGCAATCCCATGCTAATGAAGTAAACAGTAAACAGAGGGATTATGCTTGAGATAGCAGGGAATATGGGTGGAAGAAAGGAGGGACAAAGGTGTAGTAAATGTTAATGAGTATGAACCAAGGTGGATAAACGTGAAAAGAACTAATGTTCAGCACAGCTCCCCAGTTTGTTGGAGCTGGCCCAAAGCTGTCTCCATTTTGAATAAAGATGTTGCAAGCAATGTGTGCTGATGTTTGCTCTCTGAGCAATTGGATCATCATCTCCCTAGTCATTGGGCACCAGATGTAGTCAGGGTCTAACACATATATATTCAAAACAATTTTTTTAAATGCGGTGAAGTATATAATGAAAAAAAGAGAGAGAGACAATAAATTGCCTAACCTGCAATAATTTAGTCTGGCATGAGTGTTTCTAAAATTTACTTAGCTTTTGACATTTATAGTTTTACCTAAATATTAAAGATCTTGTCTAAAGCTCTCTGCAGTAAATAAAAGAGTTTCCACTGACTCCACAAAAAATACTAATCCTCTAAACAAGGATCATTACTGAACGTGTTGGTTCCCTTAACTACTGCAAAGCCATAGTAATAGAACATAAAACCAGTCAAAACTCTCCTGTTCTAATATTTCATTCAAAGCCTGAACCCAAACAGACCATTAAATCTCATTAGTGATGTTTGTGAAGCTGAAATAAATCTCAAGGTTAACGGGGGCAGGGAGGGAGAGAGTGTAGCACTTTGGTATACACCTGCAGGTAATGGTGAGTGTTAGACACCAACTCCATGCAGGGCCCACCGACTAGGGAGACGATTATCCAATTGCTCATGGATCCTGTTACTCATTAGCCACAGCAAGCAGAGAGCAAACATCAGCACACATTGCTCGCAACAGCTTTATTCAAAATGGAGACAGCTTCGGGTGAGCTCCCTCACAGACACCCAGCTTATGAACATGGGGAACAGCAGTGAACATTAGTTCTTTTCACATTGTATACACCTTGGTTCATACTCATTAATATTTACTCCACTTTCATCCCTTCTTTTGTTCCACCCATTTCTCCTCCCATCTCAAGCTCTGCCTCTGTTTACTGTTTACTTCATTAGCATTGAATTGCCTATGCATTTCCTTCATTTACGTGCCTCTCGGCTAAGAGTGCACGCGTAAGGCCGTGAACCTCTGCTTACTCTGGTCACTTGCTGGTTCTTTCTGGTTTTTCGCTGTCAGAAGGTTTTGCTTCTGCTTTATCTCCTGATGAGAGCTGATGGGATGCATCTTGTTCTTCTTACACAGTAGGCTCTAACACTATGACCTTGTTAGAAAACTTCTTGTCTAAGCATTTGCAAGGTTAGTCTTAATATATCATCCTGCCTTGTGACCAGCAGCTCTGCTGAGACACAGATTAAAGCCTTGTTCCAACTGCAGATCTAGTGCTCTCCAAAAATTCACATATTGTTACCCTAACACTCCCTCACAGAATTAGTATAGGCAGCAAAAGAGAAACCCAGCTGATTCTCCAGAGGACATCACTCTCTCTGTACAATGCACCCCTCAGGCCTGGCAAGGTAGATGGTGCTTTTGTGTTACTCGGACAGAGGGCTGACCTTTTTTGCCCATCATTGGAAATGATTGAGAGAGTGCTTAGGCTACTTGCTTTTTAGCCTGGGACTGAGCCAGGAACTGGGATGATGGTACCAAAGGGATACATTTGCTTTTGCATTTGCATGAATATGCAGCTGGATGTTAACTGGATGCTTGTGCTATTATTGTAGCACTACTAGTGCCTTTCTATCTTGCAAAAGTCTGGATAAATGTGAATGGTTAGGAATTTTTTAACTTGCCATGGAACCTAGGTATGCTGTTTACACAGGAAGGCCTTGGTATTTCTTAGGATTTTATCATTTTATTTTGTGTTCTTAATTTTTGCATAAATTTTGGGAATTAATAAAACCACATTACATTATTATTTCTACTATACAAACTAAAATACATTAATTTTAACACAGACAAAACAAAAACAAGGAGGAAAAAAGGGAAACAAAGGATGACAATAAAACAAATAATTTAGTCAGCCTTCTTCATCTTTGGCAGGGCTGAACTTTGTGAGGTTATGGAGGTGATGCTCTGCATGATTTATTATTTTTGTAGCCACTTTTCAGGTATTTCATAGCTTATTAAAAAGTTTTGCTTTACATTTTACAGTTTAGCATAATTGACATCACAATTACTTATAATAATAGCATTTTACAGACATAATAAAACACAGTTATTACACATAACACAGTCAAGCTTGATTTTTTCTTGTCTTCAGTAAACTTTATGATGTTCCAATGGTGGGTCTATCCTGTAAAACACAAGGACAAAAACGGAGGGGCTTACCCCTTTTGGTTAGTTTATTTATACATTGTGGCTGGCTTTGCTTGGTTTATAGCCAGATTGGCACTCATTTAAAATGTTCTCCTCCTTGCACTTTGCAGAGGCTGCTTTTACAGCAGTGTTTTTCTCTTAAAGTGGCGGGCATTTTATGCCACATATTTCTTTTTTTCTTGCACCAAGGGTTTTTCTGTTGGAGTATGCTCCCCCTAGTCTTTTGTTAATGAAGAATAATTCACAAGGAGGTGGGAGCTGGGGTTTTAACGCACTTTATATTTGCCTCTGCCTATTTCCTAGGGTGTTTATTATGCAGCATTTTGAGGAGACTACCCTGCTGCAGGTAGATATACTATACTAACTACACCTAAGAAGGTAGCAGTTTCAGGTTATACTTAGGATTAAACATTCTACTCTCCTGCTTTGATCTTCTTTACTTTTTATGGGCACAGTTTCTGACTTCTGGGCTTTTTTGCCCCTTCCCCCCCCCACCTCAGGCTAGTTGAGATTGCAGGCTCTTGGCTCTGGCAGCTCTAACAGTGATTTTTTTCTTTGTGCCCCTTCTCTGGACTGCCAGATCACTTGGTTTTTTAGGCTCTGCAGACTCTTTATTAGATTTTTCTTTTTTTTCCCCCTCTTTCTCTCTCTAGAAACTCTCTAGAATTCTAACACTTTTCTAGGCTTGACTTAACTTTTAGTTTTCCTTTTTCTTTAACAGATCTTAACTATATCCTTTCTGGGCTACAGGCTTCCCAATTCATTCTTATTAGTGGCCCCTGTTTGCCTTGCTCTTTGCAAACTATTCCATCTATTAAATCTTTTTATCTTACAGATGTACAGCTCAGCAAGGTCTACTTTAGGACTTAGAACTTTTCTCTGAAAGACTGTGGGTGACAAATTACACACTACACACAATTTCTTCAGGAAAACTCTTCTCACTGTAAAAAGGAAGCTTTTAAACTATGTAACTATGTCTCTGCAGAGAAAAAACACAAAACATGCCTCTGATAAGCTTACTCCTCTTT
>NW_005842381.1:1363544-1365252 GCF_000455745.1 Alligator sinensis | reverse complement strand
CCTGCTTAGAGTCGCTCAAAGTAATTCTGGACACTGATCTCTTTTTACACAGCTGTTAACAACCTTTATCTCTTTTAGGCTCTTCACTGTTCCTGGAGACTTAGAGGGAGAGAACCAAGTTTCCCCTTACTTCCAATTACAAATTCTCTGCAGATGCCTGAACAGATGTCTAGTAACATGCCTTGTTTCTTTCTGTGCTTTTTTAAAGACTAACAGTGCGATGGGATGTAATGTGCAATCCACACAACTGTGCCTTCTGCCATGCCACACGTGCCATTAATGATTGTGGGGTTGTGCGTTATGGCGCACCATGCCTTTTTTTTTTTTTTGGTGCAAGGGGAGTCAATCCTGGGCTCCCCCTGTACTGTCAAGAAGCAGGCTTATACTGCTGAGAGCCCTCTTCAGCTGAGGGAAACCCCACCCAACTCCACATCTGGGAGACATAGCCATAGAGTAACCATGGAAAAGTGTCAAAAATAGTAATGAAGGTATAGATATCACTATAATACAAAGCAACAAAAAATTAAGAAAACAGAGTCCTTAAATGCTGGTGGTTTGTCTTTTCATGGAAAACATAGTTGAATAGATGATGCAGTTATGGTAGAAGGAGTTATGTAGAAATGGTAGTATTGTATATAAAAGGTATTAGACTAAATCGGTCATGATATAAGCCAGTAATATAGTACCAACCATTTTAAATTTGGCTGCAATATTGTATTATGAGGTAGGCTGGAGAATTTCCTATTTTGTTAAAAATGAAAAATGCAGGCAAATTGCCATTGATTTAACAAGATGGCTAGACAGGCTGGTTAGCCCTATGTTTTAAAAAAAATGCATGCCAGGACAAGATGGCAGTATATGCACTTTCCAAATTTCCACCACTCTTTCTAAGCAGCAGCTGGTCTTATACAAATCCTTTTTAATGGAATTATGTGTTAAAGTGCCCTAACATACCGTATGAACCTAGGTTCTTTCACCTGACTTCCTCTCCCTTTTTATCTCAGAGCAGGCTTCCTTTTTAATAGTGTCTCTTCCCAAAATATCACCACTGTTATTGCAAGGTTTCTCTCAATCCTGACACTTGGCATAGTCTTTCCATGCCCCTCTGGGTTCTGGTGAAGTTTGCTAAAGTGACAGAATGAAAAGCAAGCTAGAAATTGGAGTACCCTTTCAAAATTAATATTGGACTCGTCAAAATATCAAGAATATCACCAGTAAGAATTAATTGCCAGGGAACTAGATCAGAAGTGTTAATTTATATATTCTGTCCCTAGCTTCTGTAATATCATGAATGGCCTATTACTAATCATGTATAGCCTATTACTAATCCCCAGAACCATACCATTCTCTGCCAAGTAAAAGTCTAATATTAGCATCTACAGTGTTTAAATCATAATATCTTTCTTCCTTGACCTGTACCCCCCATGCATGCCCAATTTATTTAAAAAACATTCAGCATTCAATAAATATTGACGTTCACATTGTTGCAAAGATAGCCACCAGGCAGTCATGGCACTGCTGAATAGGTTAAGAATTAATCCCTTATCCCTTATTTCGCAAAACCATGAACCAAACTCATAAATACATGTAAATTAATCATGTGGGGGGGGGGGTTGTATAAACAAAGGCTTTAATTACACAGGTCCTCGTTTGTCCTGCTTATTTCATAATTACAGGGAAATGGCAAGGCTCCCAAATTAAGCTCTTT
>NW_005842381.1:1348199-1363513 GCF_000455745.1 Alligator sinensis | reverse complement strand
CCCTTTTGAAGAATTTAACAATACATTTGGACAGGCAAATGCATTTGTTTGGAGACTGCACAATGGATAAAATCCCATTTGTGCATAACAGAATGCAGTTTGGCAGTCTGAAGCATGCGAGCCAAGGCTTTACTCTCCATTAATGGCAAAAAAATGGCTGTCCCTATAGTCAGACACTGGATTATGTATTTTCCTGCTGGCAGACACTAACCTGGAATCACCCACAACACCTGTTGTTTGTCATAAATTACTGTGCTGAAAATAGATAGATTCCCTTTTGCATAGGGGTTGGGGTGGGGTGGGGAGAGAGAAAGGGAGGAATATAGTTGAAAACAATAATAGTGAAATCAAGGTTTCCCCAGCTGATACTGATCAAATTATAATCATAGTGTATATCTCTCATCCAAGACCTCAAAACACATTTGACAAACCCCCCAAAACTTTAAAGTAATTTAAGGATTATTATTTAAGTTGGTAAAATACGGTGAAGAGACATACAGCAAATTGGTAATGTGCCAAGGAACAGAGCCCAAGAATTCTGATTCTAGTTCTTCTGTTATAAGCAGCTACGCAAAATTAGATTATAATTTCTGCTTCATTGGTGTAAATCTAGCATAACACCATGTACATTCATGAAGTTACTTTGGATTTACACTGGAGTTTAACTGAGATCTGAACCTAGTATAACTCTTTTTGTATCTATAGCCACATTCTAGAGTTGAATCTGATGAGAATATTTAAACAGTAGTAACTGGCACTTGGGATATTAGCAAATTAAAAGAAAACCAATTAGAAAGTACAATTGAAAATTATTTGTTAATGTACGGAGATCTCAGTATTTAGATCTCAATATAATGAGATTTTAGTATTGCTTATTTTTATTCCTCCAATATTTCACATTAATTCTAGGATAAAGTCTATTGAAAGACTGACTATTTGTGTTCAATTAGAACTCAGTCTCATTAATGAAGAATGATACATTTCAAAAGTGTAAGATGATGGTGTTCGGTGTTGACTTTTTTTGTATGTAGCATTAATTAAGAGGTATTGAATGCCAACTGGATTTTTACTGAACCCTAAAGGTCTATTAGGGTTTCCTGCATAGACATAGCCTCTATTTGCCATGGAGCTTCAGGGCATCTATGTGTGCGCTGTGGGGTGGAGTGTGTGTGTGTTGCGGGGTGTGCTTTTATTAGAGCGGCTACAAGCACTGCTCTACTAAAAGTGCCCAAAGCATCATGTCTATTCAGTGTCTCATGCTTCAAAATGGTGATGGGGTGCTTTAACAAAAGCTCATTTGATGTGATGTGGAGGCTGCTGGAGCATGCTAATTAGCATGCTTCAGTAGATTTGATTAAACTGCAGGCAAACTCATAGGGTTGTGCTGAGGGTGAATGGGATTGGAAGTTTAAAGGATAGATTGTGGAAACTTCAGGTATCCCAGAAGCAGAGTGACACAACAATACCAGAAATTCTCTTTGGGTGCCTGTAGATGTGCAGGGAGGCTGCTTTAATGCACTGTAATTACAGCACATTGGAGGAGACTCAATTAATCAAGTTAGCAGTCTCTGTCTCAGGTATCAGTGTCCCTTCCTTTCAGAGTGTCAGCAAGGGGTGATTTAACTAAAGCTCCTTTGATAGTGAAATCTATCTATCTAGATTTAAAGGACTGTGAAAGGAAATCTATTTTAAAGTTAAATTGCCCCCACTACCATTTTGAAGTGCGTGGGTGATGATACATGAGATTCTGTAGGTCCTTTAATTGGAGCTACTCTTGAAGCTGCTCTAAATACCTCCTCCTCCACCCCATCCCTGGAGCACATGTAAAAATTAGGGCTGTGCAAAACAGCAGTTTCATTTAGACTTCTGTTTTGCCAGTTTGACTGGACAGTGCATCATTTTGAGTTTCATTTTGTTTCAAAAGCACTGTTCCATTTTGTTTCATCAAAACTGTTTCACTGTTTTGACACTGTTTTGATGTTTCGCCCATAGGCTATAATGGGGAAGCATGAAACTGCCGATAACTTTGTCATTGTTTGTGACATTTGGATGAGAACGAGAGAGATGGTATCCGCTTCTGAGATCACAACGCCTGCCAGCTTTTGAAGAGATAGGTGCAGGGGTTTCTGGGAAACTGCACCTCAGGCTGTTGACAAGCAAAACTCATGACATGGGTAACACTGTGTGTGAGTTAAGGCACACCCTCACTGGTGCTGAGGCCTTTACACAACATGGTAGTGTGCCCCAATGAGGCTTCCTCTTCCCCTACAGCCTCAGCCTGGTCCACCACTTTACATGACAACAGGTAATAAAATAACTTATTGATCACTAGCACAGTCACATCAGCAGCATCTCAGACATCCAAACTGTGACAGAACCTTTCTTTCCCCTCTTGCAGGAGCTTATTCTCCAGCGTGTGTGTTAAGGTGTGCCCTCACTGTGTCCTTCCCCCGTCTTCTCCCTCCCTCTCCTTACTTTCTGTTTCCCTGCAGGCAAGCCCAGCTTCAGCTTCAAAACTTGAAACATTTTGAAAGCTTCAAAATGTTTCGGCTGCCCTTGTTTCATTTCGAGGCTATTTTGAAGCCCTTTGTTGCATTTCAATATTGCTGTTTAGAGCTCAAAACAACGTTACAATGAAACAGCCAGCGAAATTTCCCACAACCCTAGTAAAAATGCCCTTTAGCTCTACTTTCTTGTGGCTGCACTTGTCAGAAGGTACAGAAAAAAAAATCTTATCCCAGGGTTTACAAAGTCATTGTCTCTGTTTGTAGTTGTCTTTACCAGTTTTCATCTTTGGGTATTTTGAACAATAAAGCATATGAGATGCCTATCTTTTGTTACAAGCTTCATGTGTCCCAGTAAATCCCATAAGGCACTATGTGCTCTTCACATGGAGTAAGTCATTGTTCCAAAGACACAAAATAAAATGAACATCACCCATTTCTACCTGCATTCATTCATTTCATCTTTTTAATGTAATTATTTCTTCTCTTCACTAATTCCCCTTGGATTATACTTTTTTATTATTTTAATTTGTTAAAAGTAAGCCAGCTCAGAGTTCAGGAAGTGTCCCGATTCCAATAATTCATGTACAGTATTGTGAAGTTGTCCTTTTTCTTCTCTTTAATATAAACTATATTCTGACTGATTCTTTGTGGAGGCCCCTCTGCAGCTGATGGTCAGAATTCCATTGTTAATAACTATTGCTTTTCTGTTCTCAGCTCTTGGAGCACTGATGAAGATATGATAGGATCTTCACACTGTTGCTTCCTACCAATTAGCTACTGTGATCATGTCCTGGGTTCTAGTTTGGTCAGTCCTTGTGACGAAAAGGAGTGTTTGAACCATGTATCAGCTAATCAGCTTTTTTTTTACAAAGGTGCTAGTTGTTGTCATATTTTCTGATAAAATAAATTCTCTGTTATTCACAAGGTCCAACCCAGAATCAAGGCCTAATTCTGATTCTCAATAAATAACCAGCAGAGAGGTGAAACAGAGGAAACAATGCCACCTCTTTCTTATGAATCTCTTCTGATTCATAAAATCAGACTATATCAGAGCATTATGCAAAGGAAGGACTAGAGGGTAAAGACTGCAGACTATAGCCAAATTTTAATCTCATCCTGTAATATGCTTGGTTACCTACATGGTTCCTATTCCATTTTGAGTACCTAAAACATTAAAGTATTTCTTTTCACAAGATCCCTATGATGTAGAAAAGGGTTATAATTCCCAATTTACTGGGGCAATGAAGGTATAGAAAGGTTAATCAGCCTGATCAATAGAAATCTGACTGAATCCAGGCACTGAATACAGGTCTACAAAGTCATAGTCAAATCCATAAAGCCTTTCTATACTTTTTGGCTCAAGTGACCTTACTTCCCTTCTTTTTTTCCAGTATGGTCCCATACAGTCTCATTTGTTAATATAGAAGATTGGTTATTAACATCAGCCTGTGCTTAATCTAGCTTACATCACCTGTCTCCCATTCTTATCTTACAGCATCTGTCTCCCAACCTGTTAAACCACCTTTTACAATCTTCTATTAAGTCACTCTTTAGATACAAACTACCAATAATATGTTGAAGGATTCACCTTTCCCCTTTTTTTGTGTGGTACTTCCAGTCTGCAACAGTATAGATGTTGCCTTCATGTGTCTTCTACCATTTATAAATAGAAGGAATTCTGGTTTATGGCACCTTTTGTATCCCCCAGTTCTGGACCTGACTCCAGTGCCCTTTGACTGAAAGGAAATGCTGCTTAAAGCACTCAAGAAAACAAAGTCAGGATGTGCTGTATCATGGTTCATACAGGTAGGCCAGTTCTGTCTGTTGTGTTGTCATGAAAGTAGGGATAGGCAAAAGGAAGAATTCTTACTATTTGTTTTTTGGATTCACTACAGTGCATTTCCAGGACAGAATCAGATCCAGAAGGCTACTCTATCTTCCTTTACTTTAAGGATAGGCACAATTGGGGATCAGTTCACCTGAAGACAAAGGAAGAGATGGCATGAAATCATAGAAGACTGGAATGGATTATGTATAAATACAGTAGCAAGGCTAACAAAAGGCAGAGGCAAGTGAAGAGCATTTGTCCACTGAATTGCTAACCTTCTTAACAAATATAGAACTTAGTTGATTGATTGAGTACTTGGAGATTAGCAATTTGAGAGCCCTAGTGCCTGGTTTTGAGGGTTTTTTTTCCTGATTTTGGTTCCCTATTTCAGCTAAGAAAATGTGATTAGGAAAAATATAAATACTGCATAACTGTATCAACTGTAAAAAACAAACTTTAAGCACAATATATTCAACATTTCCATTGGGGTTGAAACCTAGATTTTTCACATTCCATTGTTTAATTACTTCAGAAATGACACTGTCTAATGGGATATGGTCCTATTCAATGTGAGCATGGATTGAATCTAACCAAGAGTAACTTTTTGTGAGACTAGGATTTGCTTCAAGACCACAATTTTCCTAGGTTTACCTATTGCCATCTTAATTTTAATCAGTAACACAGAGTATAAAAAGGAAAATACTGTATGCAAGTATGAAAATGCATTTTCTGTTTCTAGGCTTGTGCACAGGCTTTCCTTCACTTAGCCATGGATCAGAAATCACTGAAGAGACATATTAGGATTTAAGAGAGAAAAAAGAGTAAAAACAAAAACATCCATGTAACAACAAGTGTTTGTATGATGTTGCTCATTTACCATATTTATAAACCCAATATGTTATTACAGCTGTGAGGGGGTCTTTTCATGATGTTATTCACTACCCCTTATGTGTTTTTATTACATTTCATAAAAGACCTGAATATATTTCCATAACAGCTTAGTTAGCAGAAATAAGAAAAGCCATCAATTATCATTTAGTAACTCCAGTTGAACTGGAGGGAAAAGAAGGACCTGGCTACTATTTCTTTTTTACCATGGATTGGCTGTATAATATTAAATAAATCATTGCACCTCTATTTGTCATGTTTATTTAAGCTGTGAAGTTTCAGAACAAGGACTGTCTGTTACTGTTTGTTTGTACATTTCCCAGCACAGTAGAGTCCCAACCTTGGGTGAGTGAGGCCCTAAGTATTACTGCAATAGTTGTTTGATATCATCCAGGAAACACTTAAGTAAGCAGAGGAGACAAAATTTAAGTCAGTTTACAGTAGGGCTTAATCTTTCTTCTTACAAATGAAGTTTCAAATTACCTTAAATGTTAGGCATTTTACACTAAAACTGTCTTCAACAGCCACTCAAGGAACTGACAAAATTCAGTTGCCTAGCATGAAGGGAAAGCAAAACTTAACAAATTCAGGAACACATAGGAAAGTTTCCTTTAGGTTGTTTGCTGCATTAAATTTCTGTTCTTAGTCTAACAAATAGGGTAATTGAGGCATAGAAAAATAAGTGCCAGAGTGAAGAATAAAAATCAAAATATCTGGTTCTGAGTTCCTGTTTTTTTTATAAATAGGAATTAAAAAGAAAGAAAGAAACCCACTCCCTTTAGCAACATCTGCTCTCTATCTTATGAAGGGAACCATGTCTAATACTGTTCTCAAAACATTTTGCTTCCAGCTCCTTGCTAACCCCAGTGCATTGTGCTATGATGTTGTGACCAAACATGAGATATCACTGAAGGTATTTAATTGCTTGCTTTTTTATGATACCTTATTCTGTTTCCTTGTAGGATTGATATAATCTGACATGAACATTGCAATTCAAGGCATCTGTCAGAAAAATTTAAAAGACAGCTTTCTGAATAGCCATCCATACATTTTAGGGAAAAAAAGGAGTAGTAAACAAACTTAATATATGCATGAGTCTCATCTTGCAAGGAATATAAACTATACAAGCAAGGTTTATTTAGGGTACAATTACTCATAAAAAATTAAATATACATAACTTGGAAAATGCACTGCAATGTTGGTCAGAGGGATAGACCTTAAGCTTTATTAGGAACATGCTTTCACTAGCAATGTACAATTGTATATAAAACCTGGGAAATGAAGTGCTTTATTGCCAATGGTAAATGCATATTTATTACAGTATTTACAGTACCTCATGAATCTCGTAAGTTATTTCATTGTAAATCTATTGAAACATGCATAGATGTTGGAAAACCTTCCTTTGGAACTGAAATTTTATACCCATAGGCCCAGGTACAGACATTACACTTTTACTGTTATAAGTAACCCAGTCTAAGATTCCCCCCTACCCTCCACCAAAGGGCGAATGTATGTCCTGTTTTCTACCGATCTAAACTACACTTCTTATAGAAAACTGCATAACTTAGATCGATCCTGTCACAGGCTTTTTGAATGTTTGTACCTAGTTGTGGCGGCGAAGTGCCCCCACAAGCTCTCGAGGGAGAGAAAGGAGGACCCGCAGACCCCAGACCCCGAGAGCAAGCCCCCAGAGGGGCGTACGTACCTGCTCAAGAGCAACGGGAGCAGGAGCCACGTTTGCGGCTGCAGCCGCGTGAACCACCATTACGCTGGCTGTGGCAACAGCTGTTCCCGGCGCGGGGAACAGCTGAGCCAATCCCAGCGGCCATAGTGGCAGCTGCAGGAAAGTTTAAAAATGCCAGCAGAACAGGGAGAGAGAGGGAGCCAGAGAGAGAGAGAGAGAGTACGGGCGGGCGGGCGGTAAGCCTTCTACAGAAGGCAGAGCAGAAGGCAGAGAGAGAGTGCAAGCCGAGGCACTCTCTCAGTCTCCTGAAGCGGCTGACGCTCAGGAGGCAGGGGAGCGCTCTGGTGTTGGTAGGAGAGGGGAGACAGCGGAGGCTCCAAGAGGGAGCTGGAATCAGGGGAATCACCCTGCAGCTCCTCCTAACTCGGAGGAGTATTTCCTGTAAAAGAGGAGAAAGGAGAAATTGCTCCCAGAAGGAGGGAGAACGACTGGGAACCGGAGAACCAGTCTGAGGCCATCATACGAGGCCTGGAAACATCTTGAACGCATCACCCAGCGGTTGGCGCGTGGACGGGGTGTAGGGGAGGCGGAGCCCCGTGGACCACCGCGTCAGACAACCATGAGTAACACCGTCTATTGGGAGGCCCCACCCAGGATAAAGATCTCCACGGTAGCCCCCTCTTAAGGTATATATTTACATCCAAGTCGTGGCAGGAGAGTTGAGGGGAGGGGCAACACCCCGATAGACCAGGCAGAGCGGGGCGCAGGCTCCACACTAGTCTATATCTGCAAAAAATGATGTTTAGTAATCTCTGTTGTTACTTTTTTTTTTAATGTCTCCTCAGCAATTTCTGAGTCACAGCTAAGTGAAAGGAAACATCAGAATATTTGAGTTTATGAAAATATTAAGACTTATCTTCCAATGTTTAAAAAAATTCATAAAATTACCAATGTTTAAATTCTATAGGTCAGAGTTTCCTGGCTACAATTTTTTCATTAAAATATTTATAGTAATTTTTGGGGATGATAACAAGAGATGAGCCTCTGAGAACACTCTAAATACTGACAGACACACAAACCCTTTAGGATTAGTGATGCTGGCAAACTCTCATCCTACTTCCCCTATAAATCTGGTTTCTTCACAACAGATCAAATCAATCTCTTATATTTCTTTAACTCTTTTGAAATAAATGCAGAGCAAATAGGTCATGGATCTGCAAGTCAGTGGTCAACCTGTTATTTCTCAGCTAATGTGAAATGTCCCCAGAATTTTATTTTATTATAAATTATAATGATAAGGAAAGGGCAAGTGCTTACAGTCATTATTGAGCCTGATAAAAGAAATCAAACCTCTCTATGATTGAATGACAAAATACGCCAGTTCATTTCTTTCTTGAAATCCTTTAACCTCTCTTATATGAAGCCTCTAACGGCTTTTATTTTGATTGCTATACAGGGCTTTTTTATTATCAGTTACTGCATCACATGTAGTACAAAAATGTACTCTGCACACAGTGTGTAGTTAGATGGCTCAGAAATTAAATGGCTGTCCTGTCTAGTGGTGATAAAATATCACTCTGGGAAATAAAGAGGTCATCAATGACAGCAATATGAGATTCAAGAAGATACCTGCCTCGTGGAATAGATAAAGATGTAAAAATGTTCATGACAGAAAAGGTATTACATCTCAATAATAATTGAGGGTTAGGTTTTGCCATATTTGCACACCCTGATTAGCACCTTACTGTGTAAGTAGTCCTACTGTAATAAGTGGAACAAGGCACTATTCATTGTGAGTAAAGGTGACAGATTTGACTTGGAATGTGAATAAATGTTTAATAAAAGGAACACCCCATTGCCTCTCTTTTTTCTTCATTAATATCAAACTAATTCATTTGATTTAACAGGAAGATATACATTTTTCACATTTTGAGTCTTGGGAATTACCATACAACATTCTTTTTCTTAAGTAATTTATCACTAAAACTGTAGGCCTTCATACTCCTCCCCTTCTTTTGCCATTCTACATACATATCATATCCATTGCTATTAAGACCTTAGTTGCTTTACAGGGGGAAAGAGACTGTCAAAAAGAGAGGGTCCAAAGAATTTCACGACTAGTTTTATTTATTAACACAATTAAAGGAATAGAAATATGAAATACTGGTCACAAGGTTTTCAGTTAGCATAAACTTGGGCAGCAGTAAAACATTAATAGCGTATGCTACTTGTAGTAGTGCAATTTATGATATGTTCTGTGAACCCTATGGGAGCAGCTTTTTATAGTATGTTCAGTGGGAAGAAATGTCTATGCTTTTTTTTCAGATTTGACTATTGTGCTCAAGAAAAGCACCTTATTACTGCAAACCTAAAATACTGAATGTCTATAAAACAAGTAGATCAGCAGTAGAAAATCCCTGACATTATCCCATTCCCTTTTTTCTTTCCAGTTCCTAACCACAAAAACACACATGCATGAACGCATGCACACACCCACTGATGCACACACTTTTTTCAAATAACAGCTGCTGAGCCCTGTATGCCTGGTTGTTGAGTACAGTCAAACAATCTCCTCAGAGTTCCAAGGAAAAGACACGTGTTGTTTAACTTTCCTTGCTCCCTTGTCCTAGAACTTAAAGTAGAAAGGATTATTCTCACTATTTAAACTTATGGGAGGTTTTCTGATTGTTTGTTTTTTCTACAATTTCATTTTTTATTCTAGTTGCTTTGGTGGCTTTAGGAACCAGCAATAAGTATAGGAAATGATTAGACACAGAGTTTTGAATTAAAATTGGGTGTGAAAGAGTATTTGTATTCTTCAAAATGGCTATTCTCATCTCCAAGTGATGTGCTTTTTAAAATCAATGGTGCCACAGTTCATGTCAAGACTGAACTGTTTTTCTGCCTTTAGCTAATTTGCATATTTTTGGTGTATTGTATTTTTAATGATTGGGTTGTCACTTCTGAAAGGGCTATTAAAATTAAATCAGCACCATGGACAGAAAAAGAAGTTCAAGCAGGTTGCTCCAGTCATTCCTCTGCTTTTCCACCCCCAAACAATAACCACTGATCTCCAGCACACTAAATAGCATAAGAAATATTACTAGAAAAAATAATTCAAACAACATATTATTACCTCTGCTTTTTTGAAAGGAATAACACAACCAAGGATCTGCAGTTTTGCACAGGCCTATAGATGAAGGAGCATGAGTTTCCAAGGATCCACTGAACCAGATCTCCAGTGTATGAAAATTCTAAGAGTATAGATAGAGGAGGGCCATTATTTGGGCTGGATGGCCACTTAACACGTTTTGGTGAGTTGTTGAGGGCTGCAAACATACACATGCACACATGCGCGCGCACACATTTGCAGACACACACATGCACACACACACACGAGGTCCTCACAGCATTCCCTGAACCCCTCTTTGCCTCAAGTCCCCAGCATGTGGCTGGGCCAGGCCCATGTCACACTGTGTTCCTGCATACCACTTCCAGCCATGTGGGCGCAGCTGGAGTGATGGCCACAGCTCCTGTCCAATCTGGCTGTATGCGAGGAACTTGGGGTCTGGCAGGAGATGCACCAGGGTCAGGCAGGAGTCTCCCCAGCTGCTCCAGCTTCACTCATGTGCCACAGCCTAAAGTTGCACATGGGAGCACAGTGTGGCACTGCATTACATCCTGGCTTTCTTTACCCTACAGCCTGCCTTCTCCACCAATGGGGAGAGCCATACCTGAGCTTTGATTCTTGCCAGGAGCCTGGCCATCTGATCTGTAAATGGCTGCAGGGTCAGAGGTGCACACAGACAGCATCACTGGGCACACCTGTCCAGATGCTCAGCACCATTTGCCTTGGAACATACACTGAGGGCTGGAAATGAGGCCAGGGTGGTCTGGACCAGGCCAGGGAGGGGAGTGGCTCCATGGCTACCGAAGTCAGGCCTGCTGCTGCTGCAGCTGGCTACAGCACAGGGAAGGGAGAAGGGTGAGAGGAACAGCTATGGACCAAATGGAATCATTTGGTGGGCTGGATCCAGCCTGGAGGCTGCATTTTGCTCCCAGTCCTGGTAAAGATCACAGTATATTCACTGTGTCAGAATTGCCTGTTCCTTGCAGTGATACAAACTACATTGCAACAGCCCAGTGCTAAACATATGAAAATATCATTTTTAGTAATGTATACATGAAAGTTATTGGAATATAAGTCTATGAAGAAAAAAAAATCTTTAACACGACCTACATCATTTAATAGATTTAAATTGGTGTATGATACATTTGGAAACCGTGCTAATATTTTTAAGCCTTAATTTAATAATTTATCAAACTTCATTTTGGTTTGGGCATGCTGATACTTGGGCCACAAACTCACCTTCTTTTTTTAAGTCATAAAAGAAGGAAATATTAAGAAAAACACCTCAGCAACAAAATATAACAATTAAAATGTTATAAAATTAATTTACAAAAACGTCTGATTTGTCCTATTGACAAGAAATACTGGGTTGTTATGCATTTAACCCTATCCACAAATTTAATAAAAAAAGAATTTACAAACTTAATTCATTTAAATAGTTTTCCCTAAAGATGAACATAGTTATGCAATTATGAAATTCAAAAGTGACCATTATTTATATTTAGTGTACTTAACACATTTTATTATCATTTTCACTCATGCAAGGTTTTGCATTCACTGTCCAATGGCAGTTATTTAGATTTTTTTGCCCCTTCTAGTAAGGTACTGCTAGAATTGGGGGAAAAAACAAAACCAAACCTCGGACCATCTTTACCAGTACCTGTGGGGACTTAATCTTGTCCTAAAGACATGCCCCACACAGATCTACATCTAAAACAAATGGTTCTAACATGACCAGCATTTATCTGCAGTTGGTTACAGTGACCAAATTAAATCCATCAGACATTTATACCCCTGTCTTTCTCAAAAGAATCCTTGGCAAAGACCTTGTCAAACAGGAAGGCACCGTTTTAGATCAAATAATCTAACCAGAAACTAAAGTACTGAATCAGTGTCAATTTGTCTTAGCTTTACCAAGTTAACAAAATGTATATTCTCTAGGATTCTTTCCCTCCCCTTCCCCAACAATGCATCTGTAATCCTTAACAATTTAATTCCAATCCCCTAGAGAACAGCTATGCACATAATAAGCAAACTAATTTAGCTGTGAGATCCCTTACATTGTAGAATATATTGTCAGTCTTAATCATGTGCGACAATAACACCTCCTCATTCCTCAAAGAATCATACGCACTCATTTGCTACAGGCCTCTTTTATGCTGTCTCCCTGATTCATATAGTGAGCACATCATTCTTATCTTCCTTGGACCAATTGCTCCTGATTTCTACATGTGTGAGATCCAAAACAGAAAATGACTAGACTCCTTAGCAAGTTACCTCAAAGAAAACAGAAGATAAGGCAGGGGAGCCATACCACATAAAGTGTACATCTATCCAATTGCAGGACTTAAGATAGCATTTTCCCAAAGATATAAAACCAAAGCTAACTTTTTAAATCCTGAGAACTGCATTAATTACTTCTTAAAAATAAAAATATGTACCATGCTTCTTTATGAAGTCTTCTTGTTCTCTAAGATCTGAGGAAATATGACCCTTTAGTGCCCATGTCCGATTTCTCTCATTATGCAAAAGTCCATAAGGAAATAACCATACTAAAAAAGGTGTAGATGGATGAGGCAAACTGTATTTAATATCCTGTAGCCCAACACAGGAAAGAAACTACTAGAAAAGAAAAGAGAAATGTAATGTCTCTCTTAAAGGTGGTGTTGTTTCCTCACCATAATAAAAATCATTTCCAAACATTCCCAACAATGATAAGGGAGATGTTCATTCACTGGAGCCCAATCTGTTCTGTACTGAATGGAAAAAAAAAATGGTTTCAGGTTCAAGCTAAGTCTTATTCACTTACTACAAAAAGCCCATATGAAATTTTATCCCATCTTCTTCTCATGTCTCTACACCACATTTGACCATTTTGTTACACATGCTTGTGCTCATTTATTATACTTTGCCCGATCTTTCATTGTACCTCTCCCTTCAAACAGCAGGCATTGCAGCAGGTGTTACATAGACTGGGGCTCTGTGCCACAGTCACAGATGATTGAACCAATTATATATATAGCCCCTCTTCTTCATTATTTCCTTGGAATGTCCAACTCTGGTACATAGATGGTTAGACATCATCACCAAACCACAATCTTATCCCACAAAAGTTTTAGACTGATTCAATATGTTATGTGCAAAACAGCTGTCCCAAGTTTGTCCCTTGTTTCCAGTAGCATCCAGACTGAATCCAAATTAGATGGCGATTTTAATCATAAACATAACTGCCCCTCTCCTAAAAAGCTTATTGTTTCTCATGAAAATAGAACTAACTTCTTGAACACATTTCTAAATGTAGAAAAATCTAAAATATTAAAAGACTTATCATACTGCTTATCCATCCATCAACTTTCTATGCAAACGTTTTTTTTCTGAAATGATTGTCCTGCTTAATTTTAGTTATAATGAGACAAAACTTTCATCCTTTCCATTTGGGAGACAGCTTCACCATTTACTAGAATTGACAGGAATTTTTTTCCTGATATGCTACTTAAGGTTATTTTCTTCAATTTAATCCTATTGCTCCTAGCTTGTATCACTTGAAACAATTCTTCTCTCTTTACTATCTACACCTTTTAGTTACTTGTATTTGGTTATTATGTCACATCCATTGCTTGATCAGGCAATTTATTTATTTTACTCTTTCCTTCTGTGTCAATCTGTTCAAGCACCTAATCATTGTGCATTTACACTGGAAATGGAAATCTTGCCTTAATTACAGTGCTTTGGGGAAAAAAAAATCACATTTGCTTCATGAGAGAACAAAAGCAAGAAACAACATATTTTGGTCATAAATTAGCCTCATTCTTTCAATAATACTTGCTAGAGGATAGATTCATGGCTCAGCATTCCACACAGTATGGGAATACATGTCTCTGAATCAAGGTGCTACCTCACAGTGTTTTAATCTTTTCTCTCAGCAGCAGTAATCAAGTTTTTACAAGCAGGTATCTAAGAAGCTATAGTAACCACATATGGCAAAGCTTAGACTGCAGCCTATTACATGTCTCCTCATCTATACAGTTTATGTTTGTTCTTTGAATAAATAAGCAAGTCATACTTCCCTTCATGGGGTGTTCAGAACAATATCTCAACATGAATAGATTACCTTAAAGAATTCAGATGTCTGCAGTAACTTGACTGTGTGTGGCAGTATTAAAAATATATTGCTACGTTTGCCTTCAAGAGATTAGGGATTAAGAATATCTGTCTATTATGGCCTAGTATTTAGATAGCATTACCTATTACTAGCCATATGTTCTGTTCAGAAACTTCTAAAGCCTGCCAAACTCATTGTAAATAATTTAAGTACACGGAGAAGTATTATATCCACTGGCTCATAGGCACTGCAGCAGAGATACTTTAACATTCTCAGTTGTTGCTTTCATTTGTAGTTTCTAAGAAACCCGTTTTATGTGGCTGTCTATCCAATGACCTGTATCTGTACCCTCTGAAAGGATGATTTCAGTTCTCCCCTTGTAACAGGGTTCCAGAAATGTTGGAACTATTTTCTATCTTGTATTTCTTTTATTGTGGAAGTTCTGTAGACAACCCAAAATTTAAGTCTTCAGTCAGGGTTGCTAGAAGAGTGTCTTTGCTTTCTAATTTAATTTCTTCAACAACACAACATAAAATGTATGAGTCATAGCTATGCTTATTGGTGGCACCAATAGTTTCCTTATGAGGCTGTCACCAGTTGATGCAGATACAGATCTAACAGGATATTGAAAGGATGACCTTCAGATGCATGGAAGCTTGACCTCTGTCCAAGGAAGGGGCAACATACAAGAAGTCTGGCAACAAATCTCTCCAAGGGTGAAATTAGCTCTCTGAACAGAGCCCTCCTAAAGCCTATGTGCTACTGATGCCCTTAAACTTTTCAGGGCTTCAGTGTTCCATGGGCTTTGTGGGCTCCCTCCACATAGCTGAATTTCAACTTAAATTACATAAGAAGCTACTGTGGAAACATATACATTTTGTTTTCACTAGCTTCTTATGGAACTGCTTACATAGGCAGTATGCTTGGAAACATTAAATACTGCAGTATTAAAGATTAGGGCTGTGTGAAATGTTGGTGGACATTTTGTTTAATTTCGCTTTGGATTTAGACATTTCAATGGTTGAAACACCGAATCCAAAACAAAACACAGGGCTCCGAAACAGTTCCACAATGAAGCATGCCATCCAGAATGCTTTGTAAATTAAAAAAAAAAACATTATTCAGATTTTTCCAAAACGTTTTGGATGTTTTGGAGCTGTTTTGGAGGTGGGCTT
>NW_005842381.1:1339606-1348189 GCF_000455745.1 Alligator sinensis | reverse complement strand
GGAAAGAGGGAGGGGAATGTGGGGGATGTGGAGGACTGCTCTGATATTGACATCTGTAGCTGGCCAGTGTCAACAATCTGTCCTGAGGTCCCTTCCAATCCGAGTGCTCTGGGGGAGGGACAGATTAGCAGCATAAAAGGCTGTGTTTGTGAACTGAGCCTGCCATTTTGCAGTTGCGTCTGTCTCAGCAGGAGCAGCAGAGACTGAGAGCACTGCAGCATAACTCTGTAAGCTTGCACCTTGGTAGTATCTTGCTAACAAGTGGTAGCCATTTCATTTACCAATCCTTTCCTATTTATTTACCCTTGCCTGCCCTTCCCCATAAATCCTGTTATTTGTTCTTCTTATTTTTTCCCCCTGAAACAAAAAGAAAGCAGTGCTTTGCCTGAGTCTGCTCCTCCTGTTGTTGTGCCTCTGCCTGCTGAGGAGGAGCAGACTCAGGCAAAGCACTATTCCTTCCATCCAGGAAGAGCACATACACATGAAATAGATGCTTCCTCAGGTTCGTGAAGGGTTTTTAAACCCAAAAGCTTGCAAAGAATTTCTCCAACTATTCATTTTTCTAATAAAAGATATCAGATTAATACAAAGAAACTTGTCTGCCACTGCCATGTCCTTTGACCAACATGGCTACAACCTACACCCCTAGCACCTGTCCCTGGTCATCTGATCGGAAGGAGGCAGGGCACTGGGCACATCTAAACCCCAGGGATGGGGCTGGCAAAGAGAGTTCTCTGGCATCTGCTGTAGAAGAAGCTCCTGCAGGAAAGGAAAGAAAGGCTCTGTGACAGTTTGGCTGCCTGAGATGCTGCTGGTGCCACTGTGCTGCAGTGCACTGCTTACCTGTTGTTATTTAAAGTGGTGGACTGGACTGAGGTTGTAGGTGAGGAGGAGACATCACTGGGGCACACTACCATGTTGTGTAGATGCCCCTGCACCAGTGAGGGCACGCCTTAACACACAGATATAATCATATGTCATGAGTTGTGCTTGTCAGCAGCCTGAGGTGCAGTTTCACAGAACCCCCTGCACCTATCTCTTTGAAACCTGGCAGGCTCCATGGCCTCAGTAGGAGGTACCATCCCTTCAGTTTGCATCCTGCTCTGCCTTCACACTCACACACATTCTGAGTTTCACATTGAATAATTTGAGGTACAGTTTACCAGAAATCCCTAGGCCTATCTTCTTTAAACATGGCAAACTTTATGGACATCAAAGGAGCTACCATCTCTGCAAGTTTTATCAGAATAAGGAAAGAAATGACAAAGTTATAGGCAGTTTTGTGAATTCCCATTATAGCCTATGGCTGAAACACCAAAACACCGTCTAAATTCCAAAACAGCTCTGAAACAGTTTCAGCCAAAATGAAATGGGACAGTGATTCCCATTTCAAGATAACGTACTGAAAGTCTTAGAGGTTTTTTTAGCATTCCATATTGCCAGAAAAACCATCTTTGCATCAATTTCTGCAATCATCTTTTTCCAACCAACCTTTGACACCTTTCCTCCAACCCCAAAGCTAGCTGGAAGGTAATTTCCTAAATTGTTGAAGTTAATCTTCATCAAGCATCCATGCCAAAAGAGTTAATATTTTAATTTATGAACTATTCCTGAGGATATTTCAATTTCACAATAAGGGCCTTGTCTGTATATGTAGGGGGGGGGGTGTGCGCATGCGCGTGCGCGTGTATGTGTGTGTGTGTTATACTTGTGCTCTCTCTTGATAATACAGATTTAAAAGAGCTGATTTCCCACAACAAAAGTTGTTGGAAGTAGTTTTTTTTGCTATGACCATTTCTCCTTCAGCATATACCTGGAACTAGACAACAGTTCAATACCCCATTCAGCAGAATCAGTGAAAATGAAATTAATAAAAAAATTAATTCTGTGCAAATAAAGTAGCTCTCTAAAATACTTTATAGAAAAATGAATATCTTCTATTGTAAATATCAACCACTAGTGATTTAGTAACTGTGTAGACAAACGCTATAGGCATCTATTTTACTCAGGCAGACAATGATGCTACAGACATTAGGGATAGTTCCTATAAAATTGTTATTTTGAAAAAGTCATTTTAGTTTTTACTTGGCCAGTCATTGGGCTCCAGAGTGTAATACTTCATCTGAAAGTATAGTCTAGAAATGTTCTACAGTTGCACAAATCCTGGTGCAAAGTTTGAAGGTGACTACCCTTCAGTCAAGTGTCAAGAGAGCAGAGCAAAATGGGCACACTGAAAAAAATTTGTAATACTTCCAAACAGTTAAGCATCCTTTTCCTTCAAACACATAATTAATTGTACATTCTCTATGGTAGGAACTGTTTCTCCCTTTAGGTTTGGAAAGCACTGGGTTCATCTACATGAGATGCTACAGTGCAGTAGCGATAAACTGCTGTGCCATAGCTCATTGCTACCATGCAGTAGCATTGCTGGGCACTAACTGTGAGGTGACGCTACTGCAAAGTAGTAACGAGCTACTGTATAAGCAAGTTCTAAATGACTGTGCAGTCTGTTGCAAGTGTAGATGTGGTCACTGGGAATATTGTAGATGCTATTTCAATAGAAATAAATTTGAAGTAGCCGGTGAATCACATTGTGGTGCTGTCCCAATTCATATTAAGTAACTTCAGTCTATCATGTCCATCTCTTAGTGTTTGAGCATAGACACATGAATAATTAACTTTACAAGAATAGCCATATTTATGTAAGGAAAATTTTAAGTCTTAGAAAGTCTCATGCTAAAACATTCCCAACAACGCTTGAGATGGATTTCTCTCTTCATGCAACACTAATTTCAGTTCATATTTCTTATGTAGTAAAGACAAATTGGTAAAGCTGGACATGATTTAATTAAAATATGAACCCATCACTGTGCCTTCATCTCTAAGTGCAATTTCTAATGAAAATGAAAAGGATTGTTTCAAAAGATTGCAAATTTAAGATGAGGTACTAAATGTTTCTATGCTCTTGTTATTACGAATTTTGAAAAATAATATGGGGAAAAAATCTCCTCTCCAGTAATGCAAATGGATGAGAATTGAACCTGTGGATGGGGGAATCCATCCTCCCTTAGACAAGCAATAGATGGAATCCCACCATGTCTCCTGTAGAATCTGCCCTGTCTTAATAAGCACAGGTGTTTGTACAAATGCTCATTTGCTTCTATTGGAATGAGAAGATCCTGGCTTAAAGTAACAAATCACTAGCAATGCTTTTGAGATTTATCCTGCATCTCTCAGTTAAAATGCCCAATTTTTTTACTCCCACTTATGATGGAAAAATCCATATATGAATCTGGCTGATAAATACATTTGTTTGTGATTTACATTAATTTTAAGTTTAAAAGTGCATAATTGTAGGCAGTCATAATTTTGCTTTAAGGTGCTCATGCAAACAAGGAACACAAATATCATAAACCCTAGCTGTCAGGTAGAACATTTTTAATTCTTTTCTTTGGTATGGATATGCTCTTTGACTTTTCAAAATGTCATTTAAAAGCACCAGTCCTCAGAGTTTTGCAGAAAACAATACTGTGAACATTTACACAGAGGTGAGCATCTGTGCCTGTGTGAGAAAGAGGATTCCCTCTCCAAAACCACCACTTTGCGCAGGATTTATGTCCATGTTCAAAAGACTTCCCTACAGGGAAATAGGCCAACCATTCCAAGGTATTTTCAGTAAAGCATTTAAAGTTGGAGGGCGGGGGAGGAGGGAGATGGGATAAGAGGAGAACTGAAATTATTTCCTGCATAGTAGCTCTAAATCACAAACATCAAGAAAAATGTAATATAAGGTCCCATTTTATTAAATATCTTTCTGCATTCACAACTTCATCATTCTAGTAAACTATAGTTGCAAGGGGAGGAGGTTACAAAATGTCTGATAGCTAGTACATAAATATGCATGGAAGGATTGCTGCAGTGTGACGACACACCTTTGGAGGGATCTGGGGGAGGGGAAGGGAGAGAGAAAATGAAGTTGCAAACATTAAGCTGACAACTCTGCCACCTCGCTCACTATGAGATGGGACCCTGCAATTGAGATAAACTGCAGTTTAAAAAAAAGTTAGCCTGACAATATTGTTCTTTGATTTTTGGTTTGTTTAGTTGGTCCCCCCCCGCTCTATTCCTAACACACTTTCATAAAAAGAAAAATATTGTTTTGAAAGCAATAAATATAACTTCCCTAAGAGCATGTATTCATCAGACTGCATTCACATATTTGAATTCAAGGATGAAATGCAGGGGACATCAAAAACAAAATACATTTGAAAGCTGAAAAAAGAACCTGTATTTATTACACAAATATAAAATCCCTAAGTGAAGAGGGAATGAGCTCCAGAACTCATCCAGAGGGAGAGGCTTTAGCTTCCAGAAAAAGACAGACAAAATTATGTCTGTTGCAGGAGACATTTTTGTGTGCATACCAAGAAATTGCCCAGGCAGAATTTGCTAGGCAACCAGGTAACCTGTCTATTATCCTAGACAGACCACTGTAGGTAGGTGACAGGTATAAGAAGGAAAAAAGTAAAAGGAAAGATTTTTTTTCATCATTATTTTCATAGCAAGCTGTTGCACTAATCACAAAAGGAGAAATCTCTTTAAATTTTTCTCCTCTGAAGTAACAGAGAAGATAATGGAAATTGAGTCTCCAAAAAAGCTGGTCAAATATATCAATTCTGTAATTCTAGGCAAAAAAATTGGACAAGTTGGGAAGAAATCTCAGGAAAATATTCAAGGGAGAATTCTCCAAATACAGGCTAGACATCTATTTGGAACTAAAAACCTGACTTTATTCAAGTTTATATAGAACAAAACGTCACGATTCCAAGAAGGAACCTGTAGCTGCACAGAATTCATTACCTAGAGCATCCTCTTCCTAATGAATTATCCAGACTGACTTAGTTTAGAATAATCTTCCTGGAAGCAATGTAAATACTGCTGAGAGTTGTGTTTGTAGTACAGCTGCTGTTGCCCTGCCTTCTGATTTTATCCATCATATCTGTGTCCTAGCAAAGAATAAAGAAATTACCTTCTAATTTCATATTCTAAGAAAAAATTACTTGCTTGTCTCCATAGGCTTGTTTCCATAATCTGTACTCACAGCTAATTTTAAAGACTCTATTCAACATTAACAAACCCCCAAATACTTTATTTATTATAAGTATCGATGAGATTATGAAACTAACTGATAAACCATCTGTTGAAATAAATAAACCTGATGTAGAGTAGGGAAAATTATGCCCATAGTAGTTCAGCATCTCTTATCCTGTCAGTGTGTCTTTTCCAGAAGAAGTTACCACTAAGGTGCGGCACATTTTGTAACTTCTGCTAGCCAAGCTCATTACAAGAAATAGGAGCTCTTTGTGTTCTTTGCACCCTCTGCATGTGCTCCGCATGTGCCACACTCTCACCCCCATCTATTTAAGGGACTTTCTGAACACCTGTTCTACTCCTTTGCTCCATGCCAGGAATCATTCCCTTTTCCATATGACACTGATGCCCATTCGGTCTCCATGCCTGGGATTCCCTTTGTCTTCATATCTACCCTGTTCCTCACTTTAGCACTAATGCATGTGCTTCCCCATTTCCTTCTCTGCCATAAGGCAGATTTCAGTATGTCCTCCACATACTTCACTTTTTTCCCTCCACTTCAGGAGGTTTGTACCTCCTATTTTGCAATCCCCTTCTTCATTCTCTTTCCATTCTCCATCATAACAGCATCCCTCATTCCTCTACCTCACTATGGGCTCTATGTGCCCCTCATTTCCCCTTTATTTCATGCCAGGTTACTCCATTCATCCTCAGACAGGGCTTCTGCGTACAACACCATCTTTTCTAGCACTAAGGTGGCTATACTACTTCAAGTTTGGAAGAGAGCATGTGCGGAATGATCACATGTCTCAATTTGGCAATGCCTAGTGTCATAACTGAGTGGTATATTCAGACCCTTAGGGAATTATTGAAGATACTGAATTTGCTAATATGAGGCCAGGAGGCCTGTGTGTCTCATGGCCCTCTTCCAGTTTTCACCAAAGTAATCACCATTGATGCTTAAAGTATTTCTAGAAATCTTGGAATTGACTGGATATAGTATTCAGATTTAAAACACACAGACAGACACCATCAAGTTGATGGTAGGACCCTTTCTGTCTCCACCAATTAAACTTTAATGCCAAAAAATGGCACATTAAGATATTTACTAGGGCTGTGTGAAACAGAAGCATTCCGTTTTGACCAGCGTTTTGATGGTTTGATGCAACAGTGTTCTATTTTGACTTTTGTTTCAAGTCAAAATGGCTGTTCTGTATTGTTCCTTCAGAACAGTTTCACATTTCAAGCCTTTTTTGACGTTTCACCCATAGGATATAATGGGGAAGGACAAAACAGGCTATAACTTTGTTATTTATTGCCTGATTTTGATGAAACTTGCAGAAATGGTAGCACCTCCTGAGGGCATGAAGCATGTCAAGTTTCAAGGAGATAAATGCAGGGAGTTTGGAGAAATTTCACCCCAAAAGTTTGAGAGCAAAATGTGCATCATGTGTATGTATTAAGCCACAGCAGGGTCAAAACTGCAGGCTTGCTAGCCCCTGCAGAGGCCACAAAGCCTGCCATGCTTCAAGGAGATAGGTGCAGGGGTTTTAGGGAAAATTCACCCCAAAATCTTGAGAGCAAAATTCCTGTCACTTGTATGTGTTAAGCCACACCTGGGTCAAAAATGCAGGCCTGCTACCCATGCTGAGGCCAAAAAGCCTGCCAAGTTTCAAGGAGATAGGTGCAGGGGTTTTGGGGAAACTGCACCTGAAGCTGTGGACACACAAAACTCGTGACATGGGTGACACTGTTTGTGTTAAGGTGCAGCAGGATGAAAGCTGCGGGCCTGTTAGGCCCTGCTGCAATGACAAAGCCTGCCAGCTCTCAAGGAAATAGGTCCAGGGGGACACTGGGTTCTGGGGCCCTGCGCTTCTGGCTTCAGCAATGGGTGGGTGACACTGTGTGTGTTCAGGTGTGCCCTTCCTGGTGCTGGGGACTCTGCACAACATGGCCCAGTTCCCCAGTGAGGTCTCCTCCCCTACAGCCTCCGTTCAGTCCACCACTGTAAACAATGGCAGGTGGAAATAACATAGGTGACTCAACACCAATAGCACTGGCAGCACCAGCATTATCTGAGGTAGCCAAACAGAACTGTCCCAGAGCCTTTCTTGTTATAAAGGAATTGACAGCAAGAAGTAAAGATGTTGTGTTGGATATATGTTACTCATCGTGTGTGTGATGGCTTATCTTGTGTTTTTATTTTTATATGTTTATTATGAAAAAACCTGGAATAGTTAGAGAAATATATCTTAGGACTGCAGTTGGTGTGGCTCCTGGCCCTGGATGGAAGGAATAGTGAAGAAGCCAGAGCCTGGCCTGGCATGCAATTCAGACAAGAAAGCCAGTCAGTGAAAATGGAAATGGAGACATCACAGGGTGACAGAAAGGCTGGGCTGGGGAGGGTGGGGAAAGGGAATGTAACAGCACAGGTAAAACTGCAGAGGGACCTGGGGTGTCAGATGGCTCTGGCAGGTTGCAGTGTGCCAGAATTCCACTGTGTATATTGAGTCCATGAGTTTCTGTACCTACTACCTAGGAGGCTGAAAAAGTGTAGTTCATAGGCCCAGCTCTGAAAAGTAGTTTGTACATTCAAACAAGCACCTAACCTCACACCAGAACTGAAGCCAACTTCCTACAGCTCAGAACACAAAACCTGCCAACTGTCTCCAGTAACCGCACAAAATGCACACCAGAATCTATCAAAGACAACAAAACCCAACTACCTGTGGTGGTACATTCCTCATAAAAAAACACTGTGCTTCCAGTCTCTTAGGCCTAATCCTGAAAGGGAACAGATTACAAACCAATTTTCACAGCTAGGCCTATGAATTTCACTTCATCAGTCTCCTAGGTACAGAAACTCATGGACTCAATATAGATTAGACAGTGGAATTCTGACACACTGCAAGCTGCCAGACATCTGACTCCCCAGGTACCTCTGTACTTTTACCTGCACTGCTACATCCCACTTTCCCTGCCACCCCCCACCCTAGCCTGTCCTTACCCCCAGAGGCCTCCATTTCCATTTTCACTGGCTGGATTCATTGCCTGCATTGCATGCCAGGCCAACCTCTGGCTTCTTTACTATTCCTTCCATCCAGGACCAGGAGACATACCAACAGCAGGTAATTCCTCAGCCTGACAAAACATTTTTCAGCCTGAAAGCTGGCATCCCGGGCAGCTAAGCTGAGAACACTGGGAGCCTCACAACTGCACTGCAACCAGCAAGCATCAGGCCTGTCAAAGATGTGATAGGTCTGGGCTTTCCCCAGCCAGGACTGTGTCCGTGTGTGTGTTAGCTGGAGGTTATGATGCCTCCTACCCACCTTTCATCAGATGATCATTGGTGCTGGCATTTATGGGGCTGCTGCACAACCAGCAGTCTCACCAGGCCTCCCTACCTTGGCAGGGTGCAGTTTTAGTGGTCATGCCCAGGACCTGGGGCCTCCTCCTTCCCCATACCCCCATCCCATACCTCCAAGCTCATCC
>NW_005842381.1:1306557-1339580 GCF_000455745.1 Alligator sinensis | reverse complement strand
TGATGCAGTTAATGCCCCCTCCAGCTGAGAGCAGGGCATTGCCTGGTTTTTAAAAAAATGAAAAAAGGAAATAGGTGAGGAGGGTGGCATTCAGTCCATCTGCCCCTGGGGCTTGGGGAACCCCAGCAGTGGGAAGTTCACCTTCTGGAACACCAGCTGCTCCACCAAACCAGCATCCTAGCAGGTGCTGTGGGGTGTCACTACATCCCCAGTGATGCTGAACACCCTCTTGCTCAACACACTGGTCAGTTGGCAGGACAGGTGTTTCTGGGCAACTGTGGCCAGATCCGGCCACACCTGGCTGTGGCTTGCCCAGTAGGCTAAGGGGTTGTGCAACTGTGGCTCCACGTCCTTGGCAAGATAGGCAGCCACCAAGGTGTGAGCACTACCTGTTGGGGACTGGTGGCTCTGGACTCCATCATAGAAGACATGCCCTCAGCCCGTATTGGCAGCACCTGTGGTGGGGAACAGGACTGGCTCATGGATGGCATGCTAGCATGAGACAGTTGATCTCCCTATTCCCCACCTCCAGCATTCTGCCTCCCTGATTTTCTTTACCAACACCTCCATCTACTTTTTCAGTGTTTGGCTGCCGTGTATGTTGCCCTTCACCCTTGGGTCCCACATGGTGGCCAGCATATGAACTGTACTGAACCCCAAAGAATCAAGCTATTTCCTGATGCCCTCCTCCTGCCACCTCACCAGTACCTCCACGTCTGGTGACAGCGGCCTGCCCCACCCAGGAACCTTGATCCCCTGGAAGCTCTCCATCTGGTTCTGAAGTTCTCTCATGATAGGGATCACCTGGCTAAGGAGGGCATCAGCAGCGCTGAGACTCTCGAGGAACAGCTTGAGGGCCACCAAGGTCTGCGAGATGGTATCCCACTCAACTCTGTTCAGGGTGCCTCTGATCCTGATCTCCTCAAGCAAGACCATCTCATGGATGGCTTCTCTTGCTCCACCAGCCTCTCGAGCATCAGGTATGTGGAGTTCCACTGAGTCTCCACATCCTGTATAATTTTGTGCTGCAGGATGTTCAGCTCTTTTTGTTTATCCTGCAGCATCTTGCCCCCCTTGATGCTTAGGTGGAAGTAGCCTGCCACCTTTCTGCATTTTGAAATTAGCTTGCTGGTAGTGGCAGTGCCACCACTGGCAGCTCTGACTCCCTCCAAGACAACACTGACAATAAGGCTCAACTTGTGTGCCACACAGTGGATGCCAAAAAAGTTGACTAAATTAGTCCCATTGCTGGTGACCATGAACCCGCAGATGAGCTCACCCTGCCCAGCAAGCCATCCCTGCACCAAGCAGTTCATGGCCCCCATCATGTCTGTTGCTGTGTGGGACACATCCATCACCTTGCCTTGAAGGAGAGCCGACCAACGGCCTAACTGGTCACACCGGTGCCCTGTGAGGGAGAGGTAGGAATGATCTCCACCCTGGCTGCTCCAGATGTCCAAAGTGAAGTGTAAGGCCACCTGTGGACCTGCCTTGTGCATCTCCTCCCTCATGTACTCCATGCATGCTTTATACATGGATGGAACCACTGGTCTACTGAAGGTGGTGCATATGGGCACTTGGTATGATAGGATCATGAGTGCCAAGAGCTGCCTAAACCCTGGCCACTCAACTAGGGAGAATGGCTGGTCATCGACAGCAAGCATCTCCCCAGTGCTCTGGATGAGCTCACTCACCTTTGGAATGCGCCCCCCCCCCCTTTCTGTCTGCCTTTCTCCCACTGTTCCAGGGTGGCCTACCTCTGCTTTTGGGGGATGGGGGCTATGGAATGAGCAGAGGACTTCCCTTTGGGCATGTTCCCACTGGTGTCAGGCTGAGGAAGAGCAAGGGTAAGGGGGAGGTGCCTGCAGAGATGCATCAGCATCCTCATGGTGCTCATATGTTTTTTTTTTTCCCTTGCCCCAGCTGGTTTTGGCTCAGCAGTGCTGGCAGATAGGGTATGTGGAATCATCTGCCAGCTCAAAATTGTTAGTCCCTGACTCCATGCGGTGCCCAATGACTAGGGAGACAATGATGAAATTGCTTATCGATCCTGTTACTTATTAGCCAGAGCAAGCAGGGAGCAAACACCAGCACACATTGCTTGCAACAACTTTATTTAGAATGGAGACAGCATTGGACTAGCTCCCTCATAAACACACAGCCTGTGAAACCAGGGATCCACAGGTGCATCTCAAGTAGGTCCAAGGAGGTGATCCTCCCCCTCTACGTGACACTGGTCAGGCTGCAGCTGGAGTACTGTGTCCAGTTCTGGGCACCCCACTTCAAGAGGGATGTGGACAACATTGAGAGGGTCCAGAGGAGGGCCACCCACATGATCCGGGGATAGCAGGGCAGACCCTACAATGAGAGGCTATGGGACCTGAACCTGTTCAGCCTTCACAAGAGAAGGCTGAGGGGGGACCTTGTGACTGTCTATAAACTCACTAGGGGGGACCAGAAGGGTTTGGGGGAGACCTTGTTTCCCCTAGCGCCCTCCGGGATAACAAGGAATAACAGACACAAGTTGTTGGAGAGTAGGTTCAGATTAGACATCCGTAGGAACTACTTCACAGTTATAGCGGCTAGGATCTGGAACCAACTTCCAAGGGAAGTGGTGCTGGCTCCTACCCTGGGGGTCTTTAAGAAGCAGCTCAATGCCTACCTGGCTGGGGTCACCTGAGCCCAGTTTCCCTCCTGACCAGGCAGGGGGTCGGACTTGAAGATCTACAAGGTCCCTTCTGACCCTACTTCTATGATTCTATGATTCTATGATCCAAATATTGTCACCCTAACACAAATGATCCCAGACCACACTAACCACTCACTTCTGGACTGTGGGTGCATCTGTGGATTCCCCTTTCTCAGATGACAGAGGCACAGCAAGAGGAGGAGTGGACTGAGCTAAGCCGCTTGCCTCCACCTCTACATCAACCTCCTCCAAAGTGCCTTCTGGGGAAGGAGACCTGGCTCAAAGGGAAACTTTAGGGGTGTTGAGAACAAACTCAGCTGATTCCCCCTCATTCCCCAGAATTTCCCTTGCTGGGGCACTGAGATCCAGATCCAGCACCAGCTCTTCTTCTGGCACTGGAAGGCTCAGCATGGGAAGTGACATAGGGGTGGAATAGGCTTCTCTGCTGGTGCTGGTGCTACTAGTTGTGTTTGTCATCATGGTGGGGGTGGGAGGGTTATGGCTGCTGTACATGGAGGGGATGCAGTCTTGGGCACAGGCAGTGGCAGTTGCACTTCTCCCCTCTCCCTGCTGCTTGTAACAGCCTCATCCCTTTTAGCTGGAGAAAAAAGGCTGTCTCTCAGTTTGGGGGGGGTGGGGGGAGGGTGGAACTTACAGCTCTCCCTCTACCCCCTCTTCCACCTCTCCTTGAAGGCTGGCCAGTGTAGCCACCTGCCTTTTCACCATACTTCATGATGTTTTTCATGTCTTCCTTTTCAAGAAATAAATAAATGTATTTGCATTCCTATATAAACTCAAAAATGTGTTCTGGTGCAGTCAAGAGATTTATGAATGTGATAGAAATATACCTGTATCTTTACATAAATTCATAAATCTAGGCATAGGTCTGGTGTAATCAAGAAATTTATGAATTCGATAGAAATGTATCTTTTTCTGTATATAAACTCAAAAAATGTAGGTGTGGTGCAGTCAAGAAATTTATGAATGCTGTCATAGGATGGGGTCCCCAGGGATGGCCGTGATACCCCTAGGGTTCCTTGACTGTGCCAATCCTTCCCAATGGGCACTCTCTTTCTCTCCTGCCATGTCTTACTTTAACTATAATAGATTGGGAGGCTGTCCTCGAGTTTGTATATTGGACATGGTTCTGATGGACTCCACTGAACCCTGTGGGTTCTCAGACCTCTTTTGGGTCCTGCTCCAAAATGGATGCCTCACAGGACACCCTCAGCCTTATGGGCTAGATGAGTGGTTATAACTCCCCCGCCCCTTACCATGCTGCAAGCCTCGCAGATGGCATTCGCACTTTGTCCTTCCAAGGCCTTAGTCTAGCTCGGCCCCTGGTCATCACTGGGCTGTCCGCAGCCCTGTTTCTCTCTCTGCACCCTCTGGTGCTGGGCTCTCCACAACCCTGTCTCTCTCTCTGTGCCCCCTGGCACTGGGGTCCACTCACCCCCTTTGTCACTGTGCCCCTGGTGCTGGGGTCCACTGGCCCCCTGTTGCAGTGCCCACACTGGTGCTGGAGTCTATTCACCCCTGAATAGTGCACCCACTCTTGTGCTACGGTCTGTTCAACCCTGAATACTGCACCCACTGGTGGTGGGGTCCCCACACTGTAGTGGGCCCCCAATGAGGCCTTCTCCTTCCCCAATATCCTCAGCCAAATCCATCGGTTTACAAACAGAAATCAAAATATGAGCCCCTGCGCTATAACATAATGCAAGCCATTCAGGGTGTGCTCTGTCCCTTTAAAAGAATTAAACCTCCCCCCTAGCACTAAATGCCTTGCAGTCTAGGGTCCTTGGTGAGCTCCTGGAGCCTCTTAATTCTACCAGAAGTAGAACAGGCAGTCAAACATCTCCACTTAACTTCCTCTAAGAGAGCTCCTTCCCCCTTGGCTGCTGACAGAAAACTGCCCTCTGGCCCCAGCCCTGGGGATTATATATGCCCAAGGCCCTGCCTCTTCCAGTCAGCGCCCACCTTCAGGTATGGGTTAATTCCCTCATCCCTGCTGCCATGGCAACCAGCACTTGTGGGGTTCCTGCCTGACTACTAGGGCTCTCTCCCCAGACAGTTTCTGCCTCTAAAGGAGCAGGCACCCCAGTGCCATGTGACAAATGTGATAGAAATGTATATGTCTCCATATATAAACTCAAAAATGTAGGTCTGGTGCAGTCAAAAAATGTATGAACATGATAGAAATGTATCTGTTCTCCGTATATAAACTAAAAAATGTAGGTGTGGTACAGTGAAGAAATTTATGAATGCGATAGAAATATATCTGTCTCCATATATAAATTCAATAGTGTAGGTGTGGTGCAAGGAATGAATGTATAAAACCAAATATATATATAGTAAATTCTATAGTAACCCTATCCAATATAAGTATAGAATTCAAAAGAATAAATCAATGAATATAATAATAAAATAAAAGTACCTACAAGAAAAAGGTATTCTGAAATCCCTCTTGCTAGGACAGCAAGCAGGGAATCCTTTAGAAAATCAGTGCTGCTAGCCATAGTGGTCTGAGGGTGAGCTGCTAGAACAAAAAAAGCAGGGAAACTTAAAAAAATGTTGCCTTTTATGCAGTTTTTCTGTCCCTCCCTCAGAGCACTGGGGTTGGAAGGGACCTCAAGGAAGGGTGACAGTCACTGGCCAGCTACACATGTCAATAATGAGACCACTCCTTCCCCTGCACCTTACACCCTCCGTCCCCTTCCTCCCCTGACCTTACTTTCTCTTCCCCTGCAGGGAAGCCATTAAAGGTAAGCTCAGCTGCATAGTCAAAACTCGAAATGCTTCAACCTGCCCTGTTTTGTTTTGACCCTGTTTTGAGCCTCCCTGTTTTGTTTTGACTTCGCTGTTTTGAGGTCGTAATGGCTCAAAACAGCATCAAGACAAATTGGGCAGAAACATTTTGCACAGCCCTAATATTTATCTAGTTTTTTTTACTGGGGTTCTGTGCAAGCACAAGGGACTTTGAACAAGGAGCTTTTTGCAGAGCTTAATTTGTAATGTATTACACTCTAAAGAGTCAGAGATTTGAAAGAAAATGAGATTGTTTAATCATGTTTTTATTTATTCTAAAGTGGTGACCTTGTACACCCAAATAAAAATATTTTTTATGACACTATGATCAAACTATGGAAAAATAGCTTCCTAATATAAGTGCTGAAACTTTTTGACAGAAATAGCCTTGGTAGGAAATGTGCTAGTCTAATGCTTAAAAAAAGTTAATTCCCAACAGTGCAACTAAATATCCCTTGAAGGCTCTGAGGAGGTTTGTATAGTTTCTTGGAAAACAACATAAGGAATAAAATTAATTGATATACAATCTATTTTGAACCTATCTCAACCCCTACCTGTATGATGTCAACAAAAATAAAATAGCAATCAAGTTACAACAAATGAAAGCCTTCAATTATGTCTTGATTCTGATCATATAACATAAAATATAAAAAAACCCAAACAAACCTGTAATACCTAAATGATTAGTAAGGATAAGGCAAAACTAGTCCAAATGAAAACAGCCCCCCCTGTGTTTGCCTGCTGTCATCTATTACAGGGTTAATTGTTCTGTTTCTTTAGTTAACAACAATTTTGCAGTACGTATGCAAAAGCACTCTGTTTTGGCAGCACACCAATGAAATAAAGAGAAACCATGCATTATTGATAGCCTTTCTTCTTGAGAATTAAAAATAAATGTGAGTACCGATACTGCAAAATTGGACCCTTTTTCAAACCAAGATCGGCACACTGAAAAGAACTTGTAATATTCCAAACAGTTAAGCATCCTTGCCCTTCAAACACTTAACTAACTGTACATTCTGTATGGTAGGAACTGTTTCTCCCTTTAGGTTTGGAAAGCACTGGGCTTGTTTACACGGGATTTTGTGTTTATATTGCTGCTTCTCTTAACTATAGAATCCCAATAATGAAAACAAACCATACATATACATTTCTGTGTGTGTTTTGGATCTCACACTTGATCTTATGAGACCTAGAGGCAATAAGGAGGGATTTTTAGAAAAGAAAACTAATATTGGCAATGATTGCCCTCCCCACCCCAACAGTTAGAGACTATCATTTATGAAAAAGTCCTACAGCTGAATATCTTCCAGTCTATTATCAGCTATCTAATTTGGCCAAATTGCTACCCTTCTCCTCAACATTTTCTACTACTGCAGGGTTGCCAACACAAGATTTTTCTTTTTTGCTACCAAGCTGCAAACATTTTACCAACAAGAAAACTTTTTACTGACATGTTTTACATCTAGTAAATGTAACCCTTCTCCCAAGTTCTCAACAACAATAGCAAAGGCTGGGCTCAGATTTAGTGGTTTAACACCAACTATGGTCAAAAAATGTCCTCTCCCAAGTTTAAAGTAAAAAAACCCAATATGCTATGGACATGGGACATAGTGTCATCGGGCACAAACCATGACACTGCAGCTACGTTGCCATAACAATGTGCTCCCTCTCTATGTAGTGGCTAAAACATGTATGCACTAGGGGTATGCCAAGTGGGCCCTATTCAATTTGGACTTGGATTCAGCCTGAATCAGGGACAGGGATTCAGTTAATTGATTTGGATCACTGTTGCTGATTTGATTCAGCTGAATCCGAATCTGAAGATTCCATGCTGATTTGGAGAATCAGCCAATCGGACATAGACACAGCTTTAAATGTTTTTTCTACATACCTCTAGGTAGCAGGTGACTTGTGAGTTCTGTGATGCTGGCGTGGATGGAGTGTCCCACAGAAGCACAGTGAGCTCCCCAGTGTGCTCATCGACAGACCCGGAAGTGGACCAGAAGTACTTCTGGTCCATTTCCATGTCCACTGGGGAATGCACAGGGGGCCTCCCCAGTGCCCCTCTGGCTCAGTGATCAGCCACTGCAGGACCCAGGGTGCCCCCCTCCAGACCCAGGAGGCACCAGTTGCTTAGTTAGCGGGTCATGGGGGGCCCACTTGCACACTGCCTGGCAGACCGAGAGGTGGACTGGAAGTGCTTCTGGTCCATTTCTGGGTCTGCTGCTGAGTGCACTGGGGAGTCCCCTGTGCTTCTGTGGGACACTCCATCCACCCCAGCATCACAGCACTCACGAGCCATCTGCTACCTAGATGTATGTAGAAAAAACATTTAAAGTTGTGTCTATGTCCAAATCACTGAATATTTCTGAATCTCTTCAAATTGATTTGGAGGGTTCCAATTCTATGCAGAGAGATAAAAGGGTCCTCTTATTCAGTTCCAATTCAGAGATTCAGCCATGAAATTGGGCTGAATCTCCACTGAATTGAATCAGGGACCAAACCTTCGCATAGCATAGCATGCACTCCATCACTACATAGCAGCTAAAATAACCATGCACCACCAGCACAATGCAGTACAGGTGGTTACTGAACCATTATTTAGTACTTTCAAAAGCAAGTAGTAAACAATGGCACAGTAACAATTGTGCCATAGGGGCATATGTAGACCCACCCAACAAGAAGTTTGCAATTTGTCAGTAATATATATTTTTTCCCCCTTGGGTTGACAACATTGCTTGACTGCAACAATGATTTTACCCCAATGCTGTCCCCATCCCAGGGTCCCCTACTCATCCCACAATCCAACTACATCCTGCACCATTCCCCTTCCCCAACCCCTCCCTCAGCCTTAACATTGCCAGTCCTGCTCCCCCTATGCTGGCACAGACCCCCCACTCAATAAATCTTTCCCTCCTGGTCCTGCAGCTCCACCTTGGCTATACCACCTCCTCCCACCTTGCCCAGGGGCACATGGCCTGGCCTAGGTGTGAGGCAAGCAGTGTTACAGGGAAGGCAATGGGAAGCAGGAGCAGAACATAGCTGGAGGAGGAGGAGGAGGTGGGTAGACAATCCTGTGGGTCACAAAACCCTGAGGAAAAATTCCCTGCAGAGTGCTGAGCTTTTGCTCCTGCTTAAATACCTGATCAGGTGGTATTGCTCTGTTCTATCTGCCCTTCAACATCCAGCCCTGTTCAGATGACAGATCTTCCATCAGTCCTGAGACAAATACTTAAACAAATCAAGAGATTGGCACTTAAATCATGAGATGCTATTTTTAAAATATGTGTGCGCGCGCGCGGTGGTCATTTGTGAAGGTGTTGGGGATTGTGGGTGTGCGTGTGGGGTTTGGATCCTGGGGAGGGAGGGTCCTCACATACTCTGGCAGGATGTGGGGTAATGTGGGTCAGGAGTGAGAAGCAGCAGCAGGGCTGGGCAGGCTGTTGCTTGGGATTGAGGAGCAGACAGAGGCACACACAAAGACTCTGACACACACAGACAGCACCCAGCTGGTAAGTGGAGGAAAAGGGGCATGGGTAAGCAGTGTCAGGTAAGGGAGGGAGTGGGGCAGGAGCAGAGGTAGGGGTGAATTATGCCCTGGGGCTGGGGCTGGGGTGGGTTGTCCAGAGGCACGGGGGTTGGGGTGCGGCTTCAGCAGCAGCACACCCCCCCACCATGGGAGGCAAGGGGGATACATGCCTCCAGTGGGGTGGAGGCAGGCTGCCCAGTGTGGGATCGGGGCTCTGTGCCCTGCTGCCTTTGCCCTGGGAGCTCAGCTGCATGACCCCAGTATGCCTCCTGCCACTGGATGGACGGGACATGCCACGCAGCCAATGCACTCCATGTCCTCTTCCCACCCAGCAGGTGGCAATGGCATTGCACGGCTGAGCTCCTAGGACAAGGCAGCAGGGTGCAGAGCCTCAGCCACAGCAGGCATCCTACCTCTGCCCCATGGGGGACACATGCCCCCATGCCTCCCCCAGGGGTGTGTGCTGCCACATCCCCTCCCCTTCACCTCTGGATGACCTGCCCCGACCCCAGGGTCCCATTCACCCCAGCCCCTGCTCCTGCCCCACTTTCTCCCTCACTGTGTGGGCCTTGATCTCGGTCCCCCCTTCCCTCTCCCTGTGCCCCTTTCCCTCCACTTAGCAACTGGGAAGATCCAGAGATCTGAGGGTTGGATCGGGAGATCATGAGTTGGAATAATTTTTACTTTGAAATCCCAAGTCTTATGATGGTTTTGCAAGAGTTGGCATTACTGTAGAACAGTTTAGCTCCATCCTTTTTAGAACCACCCTTCAGGTAGTTGAAGGCTGCTATTAAATCTCCCCTGTCTTCTCTTATCCAGACGAAATAATCCCAGTTCCCTCAGCTTCCCTTTATAAGTCATGTTTCCAAGCCTTCTAACCATTTTTGTTGGCTTCTGCTGGACTCTCTGCAATTGTCCACATCCTTTCTGTAGTTGGGGTGGGACTGAACTCAATACTCCATATGTGGCCTCACCAGTGCTGAATAGAGGTAAATAATCAATTCCCTTGACACTTTTATTAATTCAGACCAGTATGCTGTAAACATTCTTCACAACAAGGGCACACTGTAGGCTCATATTTACTTTATTGCTCACGGTAACTCCCAGATCTTTTTCTGCAGAGCTGCTGCTTAGCCAGTCAGTCCCCAGTCTGTACCAGTGCACAGGGTTGTTCCTTCCTAAGTACAGGACTTTACACTTGTCTTTACTGAACCTCCAATTTGTCTATGTCTCTCTGAATACTAGTCTTACCCTCCAGTGTATCTACTCCCCGAGCTTGATGTCATTCACAAATTTGCTGAAGATACACTTTATCCCATTTTCCAGATCATTGATGCAGATATTGAACAAAACTGGCCCCAGGACAGATCTCTGGAGAACTCCACCTGATACTGGCTGCCAATTAGACATCAAGCCATTGATTACTACCCTTTAAGCCAGTTTTCTATCCATGATATAGTCTATTCATCCAAACCACACTTTGTTTGTAAGAATGTTATGAGAGACCATATCAAAAGCCTTGCTAAAGTCAAGGTATATCATGTCCACTTCTCTCCCTGCATGCACAGAGCTAGTCATCTTGTCATAGAAGGCAATCAGGTTGATCAGGCATGACTTCCCTTTCCCTGTCTGTTTTTAATTAGACACTTACTCCCCCAAGTACTTAGAAATTGATTCCTTGAGGACTTACTCCATTATTTTTTTCAGGGACTGAGGTAAGGCTGACCTGTCTGTAATTCCCTGGATCCTCCTTCTTCACTTTCTTAGAGATGGGCACTATGTTTTCCCTTTTCCAGTTGTCCGGGTCCTGTTCCAATTACCATGAGTTTTCAAAGTTAATGGCCAGTGGCTCTGCAATCACATAAGCCAACTCTCTCAGTACTCTCAGATCTTTAAGCACTGTTGGCTGATCATCTCCTTCCCAAATGGTGCTGTGAGATGCAATAGTCTGGGACCGGACCTTGCCTATGAAAACCAAGGTGAAAAAAGGCATTGAGTAATTCAGACTTTTCTGCATCATCTGTCACTAGGTTGCCTCCCCCATTCAGTAAGGAACCCACACTTTCCCTTATCTTCCACTTGATGCTGACATACTTGTAGAAACTCTTCCTGTTACCCTTCATATTCCTTGTTAGGTGCAATTCCAATTGTGCTTTGGCTTTCCTGATTTCCTCTTGTAAGCTTCCTTTTTGTGTTTTATCTGACTGAAGAGATTCCTGCTAAGCCAAGCTGATTCTGCCATACTTACTAGTCTTCTTGCACATTGAGATGGTTCATTCCTGCACCCTTAGTAAGGTTTCTTTAAAATGAAACCAGTTGTCTTGGGCTCCTTCCTCCCTCAGGCCTCCCAGGGGATCCTGTCTGTCAGTTTCCTGAGTAAGTCAAAGTCTTATTTTCTGACAGCCAGTATCATTACTCTGATGCTCCCCTTCCTTTCTTTCTGCAGGATCATGAACTCAATCATCTCATGATTACTGCTGCCCAAGTTGCCCAAGTTGCACTACTATATTCCCCACCAATTCTTTCCTGTTTGTGAGAGGCAGATCATGAAGAACATGGATTGCCTGTGCACTGTTCTATTGCCCTCCCAGCTGATGTTAGGGTGATTGAAGTCCTCCATGCAAACCAGGGCCTGTGATCAGGAAACTTCTGCTAATTGTTTGAAGAAACCCTTATCCACCTCATCTTCCTGGTCTGGTGGTCTACAGTAAACACCCACCAATACATCACTCTTGCTGCTTTCCCCTTTGAGCCTATTTCTTTCAAGTGGCCTATTTCCAGGTTCCTACTATACCCCGGAGCAGTTATACAGGTCTTTAACAAAAAGAGCCACTTCTCCTCCTCTTCTCCTCTCCCTGTCCTTTCTGAACAGTTCCCACAAAGTCGCTATTATTCCAATCACATCATACTTCCATGATTATGAAGCTTTCCATTTCTTCCTGCTTGTTTCCCAGGCTTTGCACATTCATGTACACCTGAGGTAAGTAGCCAATTGCCCTACTTTCTCAGGAAGAATGAGAAGGTCTCCCTCATTGCCCTGTCCTTCTTGTGTTTCCTCCAGGTCACCCATATCTCCACTTACAGCAGGGCTTTTGTCTCCATCCTCCAGCAAACCTAGTTTAAAGCTCTCTTCACTAGGTCAGTGAGACTGTCTGTGAAGATCTTCCATCTCTTCATGAGGTGGATCCCATATCTTCTTAGCAATCCTTCTTCCTGAAACAACATTCCATGGTCAAAGAAACCTAAACCCTGCTGGTTACACTATCTGTGTAGGCTTGGACTGATTTGCAGGATGTGTCCACTCCTGCCTGGGCCCTTCCTGTTGACCAGAAGGATCAAGAATAACACCACCTGAGACCCTGCCATCTTCACCCTTGCAACAAAAGCCCCATAATCACTTTTGATCTCCCCAGGGTTGCCCTTGGTAGTATCACTGGTGCCCACATGGATGAGAAGCATGAGGTAGTAGTAGCAGTCAGAGGGCCAGATAACTCTTGGTAATCCTTCTTGACATCTCATATCCAGGCTTCAGGCAAACATCAAACCTACAAAGACAACAGGTCAGGCCAGCAGATAGATGTGTTCATCCCCCACAAAAGGAGTTGGCAACCACCAGCCCCCATTGCTTCCTTTTGGTGGCAGTGGTCTTGATCCTCCCACTCTTGTTGAGGCCTGGTGTATTACGCTAATAGAATGTGTTCCTTCTCCTCTGTTGCTCAAAGCAGGACCAGCACAAACTAGATCATCCCAGCAAAAGCTTTGTGAAGCCAGTTTTCAAAACCTCCAAGGATGGAGCTTCCACCACCTCTCTGGGTAACCTGTTCCAGTGTTTCACTACCCTCCTATCACCACCTCTTATCTGAGGGACACCACCAGGAAAACCTGCTACCTGAGGGACACCATGTACCTGAGGGACACCACCAGGAGGCATCACACATTGCAGAACATCTTCTCCCCCATCTAGCTATGACTTGAATAAACCTGGAAGCTGCAGTTCCCACAGTGCCAAACTAGGATCTGTGTGGAAGACTCAACAGCCCCAGACAGACACCTCATGGGTACAAGCAGTAGGAGAGAGAGGAGGCTGACTGGGCAAACGTGCAGGCTTTCAGTACACGTGTGCCCCCTGCAACTTACCTGAGGTGGCAGAGGCTGAGAAGCAACAGCGGGGGCAGCAGCAGCAGCTGACCCCATGAAGGTAAGTGGGGCAGGAGCTGGTGCAGCTGCAGAGGATCCAGAAGGGAAGCCCTCGGATCCTTCTTTGCTGAACTGGGCAGGGAGCCGAGCTCCTGAGCTGCACTGAAACAGAGCACGCAAACAGGTAGCTGACTAGGGGGGATCCTTCCCCTGGGTGACAAAGGGGATCCCCTCTGAGGTTGCTCCTAGGGGCTTGCCCTGGAGCACCAGGATCCAAGACCCCCCAGCAGGAGGGGAGAGTGGAGAGGCAGCCAGCAGGCACTTCTGTGTAATCCAGGGTACCTGATTGGCTGCTCAGCCACTGCTTAGCCACTTGATTGACTGCTCAGCCACCATGAGAAAATTCCAACTGCCGGCTTTAAAAAAGCCCGTTTGACTCAGAACCCAGCAGTTGGGTGAAGTAGGAGGGAGAGAAGGCTGACTGGGCACACGTGCGAGCGCTCAGCAAAAAAGCCCCCTTGGCTGAACAGGGAACTCCAGGAGAGTCTGGGGGCAAAGAAAGATGTATAGGCAATGGAAGTAGGGAGCAACACCATGAGAAAATTCCAACTGCCGGCTTTAAAAAAGCCCGTTTGACTCAGAACCCAGCAGTTGGGTGAAGTAGGAGGGAGAGAAGGCTGACTGGGCACACGTGCGAGCGCTCAGCAAAAAAGCCCCCTTGGCTGAACAGGGAACTCCAGGAGAGTCTGGGGGCAAAGAAAGATGTATAGGCAATGGAAGTAGGGAGCAACCACCAAAGAGGAATATATCTCCCTGGCGTGCTATTGCAGGGAATCAGTTAGACAGGCCAAGGCGGGGCTTGAGCTCAGGCTGGCTTCAACAATCAAGGACAATAAAAAGTTCTTCAGGTATATAGCAGGCAAAAGGAAAGCTCAGAGCAACATAGGGCCCCTGCAGGACAAATCAGGACAGTTGGTGGTTGATGCGGGGGAAAAAGCAGAGCTCTTCAATGAGTTCTTCGCTTCAGTATTTCTATGTACTGACCAAGCCTTGATCATTGATGGATGTCCACATGGCACCGGTCCACCTATGGTTAGTTCTGAAATAGTTAAGGAGCTCCTGGAGGAGCTGGATGGGTACAAGTCAGCAGGCCCTGATGACCTCCATCCACGGCTGCTGAAAGAATTGGCCAGTGTCATAGCTGAGCCACTGGCACAGCTGTTTGAGCACTCATGGTGCTCCAGCCAGGTCCCTGAGGACTAGAGAAGGGCCAATATGGTGCCCATTTTCAAGAAAGGGAGAAGGGATGAGCCAGGTAACTTTAGACCAGTCAGTCTTACCTCTATTCCTGAGAAAATGCTAGAGAAAATAATCAAACACATTTGTGCAGGCCCAGCAGGGGAAATGATGCTGAGGAGAAACCAGCACGGGTTTGTAAGAGGTAGATCCTGCCTGACAAACCTTGTAGCTTTCTATGACCAGGTCACACACTGCCTGGATGCAGGAGCCGAGGATGATGTCATCTTCCTGGACATTAGGAAGGCCTTTGACACAGTTTCACACCCTATCCTCATTGGGAAGCTAGCAGACTGTGGAGTGGACGCCTACACGGTCAGGTGGGTGGCCAACTGGCTTAGGGACCGCACCCAGAGAGTGGTGGTGGATTGTTCCTTCTCGGCCTGGAGGGAGGTGGGCAGTGGGGTCCCGCAGGATTCGGTCCTCGGACCAATATTATTCAATATCTTCATCAGCAATTTGGACGAGGGCGTGGAGAGCACCCTCTCCAAGTTCACTGATGATACCAAGTTATGGGGCAGAGTTAGTACACCGGAGGGCAGAGAGCAAATTCAGGCCGACCTGGACAGGTTGGATCAATGGGCAGAGAGAAATAGGATGCAATTTAATAAAGATAAATGTAAGGTACTCCACCTGGGAAGGAGGAATCCCCAGCACACCTATAGGTTGGGGAGTGTCCTTCTCAGCAGCTCGGAGGCAGAGAGGGATCTTGGAGTTGTGAACGTGAGCCGGCAGTGTAATGAGGCCATCAACAAGGCCAATGACACCTTGTCGTGCATTAGCAGCTGCATGACTAATAGAACAAAGGAGGTGATGCTCCCCCTCTATGCGGCACTGGTCAGGCCGCAGTTGGAGTACTGTGTCCAGTTTTGGGTGCCGCACTTCAAGAGGGATGCGGAGAATCTGAAGAGAGTACAGAGGAGGGCCACTCGCATGATTAATGGCCTTTGTGATAGACCCTACAGGTGGAGGTTGAGAGAGCTGAATCTCTTCAGCCTTCACAAGAGACAGCTGAGGGGAGATCTTGTGGCTGCCTATAAATTTATTAGGGGAGGGCAATGAGGAATAGGGGATGCCCTGTTTACTAGGGCGCCCCAGGGAGTGACTAGGAATAACTGGTGTAAACTAGTTGAAAGTGGATTTAGGTAAGATATTAGAAAGAAATTTTTCACAGTAAGGGTGGCTAGGATCTGGAATGGGCTTCCAAGAGAGGTGGTGCTATCACATAGCTTGGAGGTCTTCAAGAGGAGGCTAGATAGTCACCTGGCTGGAGTCATCTGACCTCGGTCCTCTTTCCGGCCAGGGGCAGGGGTTGGACACAATGATCCATTGTGATCCCTTCCGACTCTACAATCTATGAATCTATGAATCTATGAATCTAAGCAGAGGAAGAGCTGGCAGTGGAAGTGGCTCCGGCATTGCAACATCCTACAGCCTTTCTGAGTCTCTTAAGTATATAAGGGGGTACACCAGGATCTGGGAGAACAGTTGTTCACAAGGGCTCCCTAAGGGATACCTTGGTCTAACAGCCACAAACTTCTGGAAGGCTGATTTAGACTGGACATAAAGAAAAACGTCTTTACAGTCCAAGTGTCCAGGGTCTGGAACAGACTTCCCCCAGAAGTGGTGCAAGCACCTACTCTGGACTCATTCAAAAGGCATTTGGATGCATATCTTGCTGGGATCATTTGACTCCAACAGACTTCCTGCCTATGTCAGGGGGGATGTACTCACAAGGTCCCTTCCAGCCCCTTATGTTTATGAAATCTATTAAATCTGCAGTCTACCTCTTCCTGCCCATCTCTTCAAGCAGACCTTCCTTAGTAAACTCCCCTATAAGTTGGCCTATCTCCTGCTCCTTGGCCTTGAAGGGTTTCCTTTGCCCTGCTACCCTGCTTCTTCTCACCAAACTTACAGTGAAAGAAGATAAGAGAGAGAGCATGTTTCTGGGCAAATTCCCTGGAAAACTCCCCACTTTTTCTGGTCTCTATTTATACAAGGAAACTAAGTATTGCTCTACCTGCTGGGTTGTAGCTACTTACACTAAATATCTAGGTTTGTTACTCTTAATTAAAGAAATAACTTACCTTAAAGGCTTCCCTTCAAAAACGGGGGTGGCAAAATGACCTGCAAACTCACTTGTAAGGTCCCTTGTTTTCTGGCCCTGTTCACTCCCTCCCTTGTCTTTCAGGGAGTCTCCTTTATACTTTCCTGGGCCTGGACTTGTTCCACTCCCTTGTTAGAAATATTGTCAGACACCAGCAGCAATTGCTCAATGATCATTCAGCTGGCAGCATTCATCACCTGCTCAGAACACATGACCAAACACACAGTCAACCAAACAAACACTCACCAAGTCAAACATACAGACAACCCTAGCTCACCTACCTCCCAGGAGCCGGATCTGGTGTTTCTTCCAGTAATGGAGTCATTATTGACTCCAAGATGAATATGGACCAACAATGTGGGGATGCAGTCAGGAAGACTAACTGAACCTTGTTATGCATCCATAGATGCATCATGAGCAGGTCCAAGGAGATTATCCTCCCCCTTTATGTGACATTGGTCAGGCGGCAGTTGGAGTACTGAGTCCAGTTGTGGGTGCTGCACTTCAGGAAGGATGTGGACAGCATCAAGAGGGTCCAGAGGAGGGCCACTCGCATGATCAGGGGGCAGCAAGGCAGGCCCTACGAGGAGAGGCTACAGGACCTGAACCTGTTCAGCCTCCACAAGAGAAAGTTGAGATGGGATCTGGTGGCCATCTATAAATTGACCAAGGGGGACCAGCAGGCAATGGGAGAGTCCCTATTCCCCCGAGCACTACTGGGAGTAACAAGGAATAACGGCCATAAGTTGATGGAGAGTAGATTCAGGCTAGATACCAGGAGGCATTACTTCACAGTCAGGGCAGCTTGGATCTGGAACCAAATTCCAAGGGAAGTGGGCCTCAGAGATCTTCAAATGACACCTAGCCAGGGTCATTTGACCCCAGCATTCTTTCGTGCCCATGGCAGGGGGTGAGTCTTGATGATCTGCTCAAGTCTCTTCTGACCCTACCAGCTATGAAACTATGAAGCCCTGCTTATGATGATCCTTCTGCATCTACTGGCATGAACTAATCACAACTAAATTTGATACCTGCATTTGCAGGTATAAAGTTTAATCAGGACTAGCCATTTTTATTGTGCAGTAAGGGCATGCATGTGTAGACACAATTCCGTACCTTGCAGAAAATTAGACGAATGCACAGTAACGTATCTCATGTAGACATGCCCATTAGGAATTAATCCAATTGCTGCAATCACAGGGATAGGAGTTAGGACTATGCCTAGTTCTTTAAAACATGGGGTGATTTTCATACCAGGACAAATGTAAGGTAGCAAATGACTAGTAATCTAATACAATCACGGTATTTATAACACTTTGTGAAAGACAAGATGATGCTTTGCAGCAGTATCTTTTAGTGGATCAACTATACAGGTGGGGATGATTCTAGACAAACTTTTGGGCACAAGGTACCCTAGTCTTCTGTTATTATTTCTGTAACATCTATTATTTCTATATTTACTCTTGTTGCTGAATTCTATTGAAACAATGGATAAAATACTGGGTTATTGCAATCAGTGCCAATATCCCTATTGGCTATGAGAGTGTCAGGACTAACCCTTCTAGTTTATCCAGAGGAAAATTGTTACTTTCCTGATATTTTTCTGTAAAAACTTGTCATCTATGTTTTGGTAGACCGGTTTAAAGACACACAAGTACTGTGGGGGTATAGGTGCATAAAAATATGACTTCCAGTCTAGCTCATCTCCAGGAAGAGAAAAGGGTGACGAGCTAGGAAGGAAGACAAAGGGCAAGGAAGAGAAAAGGGTGAAAAGGGTGAAAAAGAGTGAAGCAGTTGTCCATGGAATCCACTTTGAATTTTAACATTTTGAAAATGGAGAACTGAATTAGCTGTTTGAGAAAGCTGTTACTTTTTCAGGATGCTTTGTTAGGAAAGACTCTTATTCATACAAACTGGGCACATCTACACAAGACACTACGTCACTGTAGTGATATGTTACAGCCATGTATCAGATCACTATAGCGACATAACTTCAGCAAGCACTAACTATGATGCTGCTGCTCCTGTGCAGTAGCAACGCTGCTATAGTGACATAGAGTTGGAAATGTCCTGTGTGCCACTGGCACTGTGCAGTAATGGTGGGTAAAGCAAGTACTAACTGTGCAGTCAGGGGCATATGCTTAATATGCTGTTGAAGAAAAACACTGTTTATTGGTCAGCATTGTATATTTTCAAACGATGATTCTACTTCCAGCTTAGTTTATTTGACCATAAAATATAATTTAATATATCTTATTTACTCTCTTCATTGATAAAACTGGGTAAGGCCACTTATGTATGCCTTAAGAATCTTTGAATATAAGTGAAATTTCATATTTTAACTTAATGGACAATAATGCATTTCAAACAACTGGCATTTTAATTTTCAGGGATAATTCTGCAACTTCTTGTTTTCAAAACTAGGTTTTAAAGCTCTAAGCAAAAACCCAATTCAGGAATCAACCCCTCTAATAGGCATTCAAAAAATATTTGCAAATATATAACTCCTTCATTAAAGCAAAAATTCTCCATTATTTTTGTGCTTCTAATACAGGAAGACAGCTCTTAACATTGCAAATAGCTGTTTGATTATAGTAAGTTAGGATTTACAGTCTGATAAGGTACCACTTAAATTTTTAAAAAGGCATTGTTATGGAGGGACCACTACAGAAATGTTCAAGATGATTCTTCACTTTAAGCCCCTATAGTCTGTGGCTTATTGCTTTTTGGGGAAAAATACCACTGGGGATGATATCTCTTCTACGTTTTCCCTATCTAAGATATGAGTAATTTTTGGATGGATTCAGAAAAATCCACTCAACTTCTGGAGTTATCTAAATATTAGAAAACAGGGTTGTAGCCATTAACATGTGTCTTGGATGCTTGTGTTGCATTAACATAGCTCAGAAAGACCTTTGGAAACTCAAACTTTGAAAGCCCTAATCTTTTAAAGGGCAATGCACAGCTGACCCAGTTTGGAGGAAGGGAAGGAGGGAGGAAAGGAGGAAAACTGCTTGATAAATAGAAGTGTAATAGACTGAAGATAGCATGACAAATGCAGGACTTCATTTTCTCCTAGACTTCCTGAATGTGGTGTGCATTCAGGATATCACTGTACCCTGTAGCTGTGCTTGCATAATACTCCTTCCACATGGGGTGGGGAGGGTTTATAATCATAGAATCATAGAAAGTTAGGATGGGAAGAGACCTCAGGAGGCCATCTAGTTCAACCCCCTGCTCAAGGCAGTACCAGATTCCCAACTAGATCATCCCAGCCAAAGCTTTGTCAAGCCAGTTTTCAAAACCTCCAAGGATGGAGCTTCCACCACCTCTCTGGGGAACCTGTTCCAGTGTCTTACTACCCTCCTAGTGAGAAAATTCTTCCTCATATCTAACTGAAATTTCCCTTGCTGCAACTTGAAACTGTTGTTCCTTGTTCTATTATCTGGCACCACTGAGAACAATCTAGCTCCATCCTCTTTTGATTCAAACCCTCCTTCAGGTATTTGAAGGCTGCTATTAAGTCTCCTCTCAGCCTTCTCTACTCTAGACTAAATAAAACCAGTTCCCTCAGTCTTTCCTTATAAGCCATGTGCCCCAGCCCTCTCACTATTTTTGTTGCCTTCCACTGGACTCTCTCCAATTTGTCCAAATGCTTTCTGTAGTGGGGGGAGGGGGCAACCCAAAACTGAACACAGTACTCCAGATGCGACCTCACCAATGCTGAACACAGACAAATAATCACTGTCCTTGACCTGCTGGCAACACTTCAACACTTCAACCAATGCAGCCCAGTATGCCATTAGCCTTCTTGGCAGCAAGGGCACAATTGGCTCATATTCCGCTTATTGTCCACTGTAAAGCCCAGGTCCTTTTCTGTACAGCTGCTGCCGAGCCAGTCAGCCCCCAGCCTGTGGTGGTGCATGGAATTGTTTTGTGCTAAGTACAGGAGTTTGCACTTGTCCTTGCTAAACCTCATAAGTCTCATTTTGTCCCAGTCCTCCAATTTGCTTAGGTCACTCTGAATCCAGCCTTGCCCTTCAGTGTATCTACTTCTCCCCCCAGCTTAGTGTTATCTTCAAACTCACTGAGGGTGCACTCTATGCCACCTTCCAGGTCATTGATGAAGACATTGACTAAACCAGCCCCAGGACTGACCTCTGGGGCACTCCACTTGATACCAGCTGCCAAGTACACATCAAACCATTGATTACTGCTCTCTGAGCCTGATGTTCCAGCCAGTTTTCTACCCACATTTTAATCCATTTATCCAGACCATAATTCCTTAGCTTGCCTGCAAGAATGCTGTGGGAGGCCTTGCTAAAATCAAGGTATACCACATCCATTGGTCTTCCCACTGAGTCAGTCACCTCATCAGAGAAGGCAATCAGGTTGGTCAGGCATGACTTTCCCCTGGTTAATCCATTCTGACTTTTCTTAATCACCTTTTTCTCTTCCAAGTGCATACAAATGGATTCCTTAAGGATCTGCTCCATGATTTTTCCAGGGACTGAGTTGATGCTGACTGGTCTGTAGTTTACTGGATCCTCCTTTTTCCCTTTCTTAAATATGGGCACTGTGTTTGCCCTTTTCCAATCATGTGATACCTCTCTGGAACACCACGAGTTTTCAAAGATCACAGCCAAAGGTTTTGCAATCACATCAGCATCCTCGAGTGCATCCCATCTGGCTCCATGGACTTTTACACTTCCAGCTTTTCTAAGTAGTCCCTAACCTGTTCTTTCACCACTGAGGGCTGCTCACCTCCTCCCCAAACTGTGCTTCCCAGTACAGTAGTCTGGGAGTTGACCTTGCCTGTGAAGACTGAGACTATGGCTGTGTACAGACATTTGGGGAGGTTGGGTTAGGTTAAAAATGGTCACTTAATCTAACATAGTTTGCCCAAGTGTGTAGTTTACACTAGTAAGGTGGATGTAAACGTGAACTGCACAGAAGTTCAAGACAGTTAGACCAGTCAAAAATGGCCAACCCAATTTAAGTTAACCCTTCCTCTGAGATACACTCAACTTAGATTGGGTTGGCCATTTGGGCTAAATACAGAAGAGCCTAAGGATGAATCGATTCAATCATGGTGGGTTAGTCTAAAACGCATAGACTGAACCAATAAGCAAATTAACAGACATTCACTTTCAATTCATTAAAATGCAGCACCATGCCTGCAGTGGCCCTGGCCAGAATTTGAAGGGTGTCCTGCTCTGCTGGAGTAGACATCTTGGGCCAAGGATGGCCTGCCCATTCTGTGAAGGTTTTTTTTGGGGGGGAGATAGAAACTCTCCTGGGATGATGGAGGACCATGAGTTAATTTGAATCTGGAGGGGATCTGGGACAGAAATTCAATAAACCAATTTAACCTAAATCAGTGAAGTCTGATACTATATCCATCCAGGTTTATCTTTAAGTGGCCTCAGCCATTTTGAAAGAAGTTTATGTGCACTGCACTTCTGGGCTAAGTACAGTCAAAAAGTCCAAGGCTGAATCAATTCAGTCTTTGCAGGTTAGTCTAAGCTGCAGAGATTAAACTGAGAAACAACTGGACACACATTTACTTTTGATTCAGAAAATACAGTCACATGCTTGCAGTGCCTGAGGCCATAAGCTTGGGGTGGTGGGGCACTACAGCATGCCTCTCTGGCAGTAGCCAGCATGGCTTGTGTGTTTGCTTTCTCTTCCTGCTGCCTCTGAGGTCTCTGGGATTTGCAGTCCTCAATCACAGCAGCAGGACTCTGCAGGGTTGCTCATCATTTCCTATTCCTTCTTCCAGTTGCCTCTGGGATTTGTAATCTACAGTCACAGCCAGAAGTAAATTTCAGTAAGTTTAGCAGCAGGACAACTCTGTACTTGAGGGAAGATGGTTTAACCCCCTCTCTGACCCCAGATCCCAGCTGGGGTTTGCCTGGGATGGGCAGTCCCTGCCTCTCCCTGCCAACCCTTCTCTGCTGGAGCAGGGAGCAGGCTGTCCAGCCCCAACCCTGATATCATGGAGGGGACACTGAGAACTGTCTTGGTCAGGGGCAGGTCTCAGTCCCATGCCCCAATCAGGCAATTGAGGTGTGGGGATTGGGAAAAGCTACAGGGGTGGGGAAATTTCCAGCCCCCTGCCCTGATCTGCCAGTGGGGCAGCTAATAGTTAACCCCTGGCTAGGCAGGGAATCCACAAACAGGTTGGGGCAGGGTTTTTGGACCTGCCCCTCACCTGAAGCTCTTTTCAAATCCTTTGCCCTGGTCAGGGAGCTAGGGCTGGAAGCTCCATGCTGCTGGAGCAGAGGGACATTGCCCCCACCCCAGAAGCAGGCAGCTCCCCTTGGTCAGGGAGCAAAGTCCCAGCCCTGGCAAGGGGACAACTGTCTCCTGTCCCAGTGCTCCCTGCCAGCCCCTGGAAGCAGGAAGCATTCTACCACGTGATATGCTAACACCTGGCTCCAACATTGTTTAAGTGAATTTGCATCTCACAGAGCACAGAGACACACATATACCTCACCACAAAAGAATTTCCTGCCCAGAAGAGCTTTCCATCTTTTCACTCTTCTGTGAAATATGAAACAGCATAACCTGAAGGAAATAAACTTCTACATCCTGATTGCCACCAGACAACTTAGAGGTAAAAAGACTTTTTCAACCTTTCTCTGTGCCTAAAAAATGAACTATTCCAAATAAGAGACTTACCACAACTTCAGCTCTCCTTTGAAATATGAATTTTCATTCTACCTAGGAGAACTTTTACAATATCTTCTCTCTCCTATGCCTGATGAAGGGTGTGTGCGCCCAAAAGCTTGCAAATAAGTAAACTAATTTGTTTGCAAATATCTAGTTGATCTAATAACAGATATTACCTCTTCCACAACTTTTGATTCCTTTTGCCTCTAAACCAATAGGGCTAAAACCTGGATGCCTGATATCTGAATCATTGCAAATATATTAAGGCATCATTATTGCATTCCTGTTGTCACTGGTTAATCTAGCAGGATACAGCACAGGTACCTATCAGTTGCCAAGTTCTATGGCAATTGCCACTAAATGAATAGTGTGATAGATGCACTGCTAACATATTGGTTACACATTTTTTTCTGCATGTCTGTCTCATCCGCTTTCTTTACCCAACCATTATACCACAGAATAATAAATGGGTTAAATTGTTTATGAAAGATGTCCTTTATACAAGCAGATATCTTTAAAAGATTGCTCTTTTTTATGCTACTTTTCTATCCCAACCTTTAGCAGCATTGGCAGATTTTGTCACTCCCCCACACACAGACTGAACAAGACCTAACATACTATTTTGGAAATAAAACACCAGTTTGAATAAAGTTGAATGAGAGATGTTGCATTGTTAAAAGGATTCTGGCAAAAGCAGAGCTGTATGTGGGATGACTGGCAGGAAAATGAGGCCTTTAGTATTAGTGAGAAAACGTCTTGTCTAGTTTGTCATGTAATAATTTTCAGTGAAAACATATTTTAAAGCAGTCATCCTTCCTCTTTAATGCTGTTCACAGAATCCAAAGCATTGTGGTGATACGCTGAGATCTGGATTTTTGAAAGGGAGACATTTGGTTTAATACCATCTAAATGGATTTCAGAGCAAAGTTTTATAGGAGAGCTAATTACAGAGCTGAGTATGTCTCCATTTTAAAAGACACCTAATACCACATGGTAGAACTATGGGTGCTGACTTTTTTACCCTCTTTCTAAAGTGCAAACTGTTAAAAATGCAAATGGTCGGAACACAAAATTCTCACTTCAAAGTGAAATAAAATTGTTTTGAAAGGCAGCCTTTAAATGCAATCTTGATTCTAAAGAAGGCTATTTAGAGAAAATGGGATCCATAAATGTCAACAACACCTGTAGTCTGCTTGAGAATGTGCCTGCTTTTTGACAACAGCATTGATAAGCCACAGGCACATTAAAACAAACATTCCTTACTTTATCTGGTTACCGAAAAGTCAAAGTAGCTGTTTTTTAAACATTTTTTTTATTCATAATTTGTTTCCACGGACATCTACAATATATGTAAGCATCTATATTTAGCTCATACATAATAAAAAATATAAAATGTTGAATATAATACACTGGAAAATATTGAGCACTTTTTTCTGTAAGACTATTATGAAGATTAATTGTAAGTGACATCTCTATAAACAATAGGACACCAAAACGCAACACGATATTGATAAGTGATTTTCTCCTGGAGGTTTACCTCTTAAAAAGTTGTAAAATATACTGAATCAGGAGCATACATTTTGACAACACAGAAATAATCTCTCTCCTGTTTATATAAAGTACAAGATATACAAATACTTTAGTTTGTGAAGGGGAGGCATCTTATCTGCTGCAATTAGATGAGACCTAGAAGAAATACATAATTCAACAATACATGAATACATTGTACATAATGGCATTGTGATTTTGAAGAGGAAAAGGACAGGGTAGTGATAACCAAAGCTAAACCAATAATGCAGAGACAGCTAGCAGAGTGTTTGGTCTGCCAGGAATTTCTGGTGGGAGTTTTTAATAACAGATACTGTTTTTCTACTGGGGTTTGGACCAATAAGTCATAATATGACAAAACGATGGTTTAAACCCCAAAAGAAAAAAAATGCATCTATTATTAAATATTTTTACATTTTGCAATATTGCCCATACACTTTGTAAAAAAACTTTTATCATCATTTTTGCAGTGAAAAGCAATCACAACAATGGAGAGGGTTCAAAATGTGAAGCTCCAGTGGACCTTTTTCTATTATATTGATTGACAGATATTTTGTCTACAGAAAGTAACTGAATTTCTTTATTCTCTGCTCTATAACACTTTACATGAAGTGTTCTAGTAGAATTTACTTATACACCATGTGTAAAGTGATAAAAAGAAAATTGTTTAAAATCACATTTTTAGCAAAATACTGAGTGGCAAGTATCTTACTGTGCTTTGGCATTCTGTGATACTTAATACACAGCCTCTGTTTCAGGAAATATGGCAAGCATACCTGCAGACTTCTTGTTGTACATGTAAACAGAAATGCTGCAATATTCATGATTTCTAAGTGCATAGTTCAGTCTGTGTGTAGTGCAAGTGCAAGGCAGTAAATTTACTTGAGTCAATCTGTAAGACAAGAAAAGCTTACATTTTAAAGTGATTCTAGTCTTTCTGAAATGTACCATACTAACAACAGCGGGAACTGCAATCTTCCTTCCCTGTGTACTAGAATCTCTGGGCTACTTCAGCATTGTGCTTCAGTCCTGAAACATCTCACAAGGTAGCCTGCAGTCTACAAAATCTTATAAATGAGTTAGTCTTTTAGGTTGCCTATATACATGATCATTCATATTCTAAATAGACTGTGTTGACTAATTGAGTCTGCTCCATGTTCTAATTAGAATGCTTCAGTGTCACTTCACTGCCATGCATATTAAGCCCCATAGCATTTCAAAATGGCCAAAGGGGCACTTTATCTAAACCTCATCGAATGAGCTGTAGATAAAGCATCCCATAGTCATTTTGAAATGTGTACGGGCTTAATACACATGACAGTGAGCCATGTGAATTAAAACAGCTGTCCAGGAACTGGTCTAATGAACCCCCCACCCTGCCGCTGCCTCTGAACACATGTATAGGCAGCCTATACATGTGCTGCCTTTTGTCTACTTTTGTCTACCTTCAGACTAACAGGGATAACTATCTTTCTTGACCTATGAGATTGCTTCTAGAGGAAGAATAATTCATTTCTACCTCTGTACATAGCCTCATTCTTTCCCACAAGACCACAAAGAAGAGTTACAATATGTGTCAAGAACGGCACATTGAAAATTTTAAATATGAATGTAATATTGATCATCCAAATCTATAGTACAAAGCAAGAACAGGGGAAAATTCACAGCAAGGACTTTCAATTAGTGTTGATATCTGTGAATAGGGCTTTCAGTATTTAATAATATTAATGCTATTATTTGTCCAACCTTAGCAGAATCAGATTGTAACTCTGCAAAGAGTCCTAAAAGCTGCCACTACCTTAAATGAACAAAGTTAAATTCTTAAGAAAACGTAACACCCTTTTCTGTGTTCTACCCAAGTAGTTTTCCCTATGTTCCAAAGCCTCCTCTTTCTGACTATGAGTACTGAGGATTACAGTGTCTAGGTTTGAACTTGATTGTGTTAGGGGCAATTTAAACCCTACTTTCTTTCTCTTCTATTGCTAATTTTGATATTCCTAAGGAAAGAAGTTAGCGGGTAACTAAAAATTCTTCATCTGACCTTAAATAAATCATAAACAATATTGAGTGAAAAACAGACTTGAGCACTTTAGTCTTTTCAACACCAAACAAACTTTCTTTTAGACACCCTCCAACCCCTCCAGGATCACAGGCCTGCAGCTTCTTGGATTTAAAAAAAGTGAACAAAATGGCTCATGATTCTAACTTGCTGCTAGGCCATTTTTTTCCCTAGCACTTTTCTCAGTTCAACCCACATTTTATTCAGCCTCATATTCCTGAGAAAAATGTCTAGTTTTGTTGTGCTGAAGTTATATATATATGTAATCAGCCATAATATCAGCCATGAGCCATTTAAACCCTAAAACATTTGTGCTGTCTAGCAATGTCAAAATGGTACAATTAGAGACAAGCATCTGGCATTTCCTGATGCAGTTAATATTCCATCCTTGGATTTGCTGTTTTTATATTGGGTTCAACTCCAGTGTCAGCTGGCATTGATTCTAAACTTCTCAATAAATAGGTGATGAATAATAATTCAGTCCAAAGGATTTCAAAATACTCTTCAAAGGAAAGAAAGGCTAGTGATCACAAAACCTTGGCATGGTACAATACTGTCCCATGAATGTAACTGTGGCTGCTGTACAGTTGTCAGAACAATACATCTCCATGTTCCATGGACTAATGGACAGTACATAATAGATGTTCTTGAAGAGAGTAAAAGGAGAAAACAGGTAGTGCCTACAGACAGAGGGTGTTGATTTATTGCCTTGAAATGTGAGAGGGTGTTTTTTGACAATTAAGTGTAATATTTATATGGAGGATAATATCAGAGATTATTGTGCTGAACTTACCTTTTACTTTTATAAGTCTGAAAAAGTCATTTCAATTAGGCATTTACTGTATATTCAGCAATTCTCTTGTATATTTATGTAAGCATATAATTCCCAACCCCAAGACTTCCAAGTGAGAGGAATGGAGGGCAGCAACCAATACACTAGTTATGAGAGTCTTAGGCTAGTGAAAGCCTGAACAAAGGTATGGCTCTGAACAGAGGTATGGCTTACATTGTGGTTTAAGGATGGCCAACATTAAGTTTGCATATATTTCAGGTGGTAGGAAATTCTGCTGGGTCAGGGCTCACATAGATTTAATAGCTTTCATTGACATAAGAGGCAGGAAGGGACCTCACAATATCATTGAATCCAGCCCCCCTACCATAGACAGGAAGTCTGCTGGGGTCAAATGATCCCAGAAAGATAATTATCCAAACGCTTTTTTGAATGAGTCCAGAGTAGGTGCTTGCATCACCTCTGGGGGGAGTCTGTTCCAGAACCTGGACACTCAGACTGTAAAGAAGTTTTTCTTTATGTCCAGTCTAAATCAGCCTTCCAGAAGTTTGTGGCTGTTAGGCTTTGTTATCTCTTGGGAAGCCCTAGTGAATAACTGTTCTTCCAGATCCTGGTTCACACCGTTATATACTTATAAGCTCCCACCAAGTCCCCCTGAGCCTTCTTTTCTCCAGGCTGAAGAGTGCCTTGTCCCTCTTCCTCTTCTCATAAGGCTTGCTCTCCTGGCCTTTGATCATGTGGGTGGCTCTCCTTTGGACCCTCTCAAGCTTATCCACATCTCTCCTGAAGTGGGGGGCCCAATACTGGATGCACTACTCCAGCTGTAGATTCACTAAGGCTGAATAAAGTGGGAGGATGATGTCCCTGGTTTTGCTTGAGATGCATTGGTGGATGCATGCCAGAGTTTGGCTTGCTTGTCAGCTACGGCATCACATTGGTGGCTCACGTTCATCTTGCGGTTAATCAAGACACCCAAGTCTCTTTTGGTCATGGTGCTAGTGAGTGTAGCACTGCAGAGCCTTTAAGTATGATGCTGGGTTTTCCTCCCAAGGTGGAGCACCCTGCATTTCTTTGCATTGGATGCCATCAGGTTTTGGTCCACCTACCTTGTGAGCCTGTCCAGGTTGGCCTGTATCCCCAGCCTGTCCTCCAGTGTGACCGCCTTCCCCCATAATTTAGTGCCATCCACAAATTTCACAAGTCTGCACCTGATGCCTGAATCCAGATCATTAATGAAGGTGTTGAATAGTATTGGCCAAGTACTGAGCCCTGAGGGACATCACTGGCAGCCTCACACCATGTTGATTTGCTGCTGTCAACTATTAATCTTTGGGTTTGACCCCAGAGCCAGTTTCCCAGCCATTGGACCATGAAATGGTTGAGGCCACAGTTCCTCAGTTTAACCATGAGGACATCATGGGAGACAAAGTCAAAAGCTTTCTTGAAATCCAGATATATGACATCAACCTTGTCTCCTTGGTCCAGCCAGTGCATCACCTGGTCATAGAAGGAAATGAGGTTGGTCAGAAAAGACCTTCCAGCAATGAAGCCATGTTGGCTGGCACCCAGAAAGTTACCTTCTGTTAGTCTGTTACTGATGGAACCTTTGATGATATTCTCCAAGGTCTTTCCAAGGATGGATATCAAACTGATTGGCCTGTAATTCTCTGGATCTTCCTTTCTTCTTTTCTTGAAGATTGGGACCACATTAGTTCTTTTCCAGTCTTCTGGTACCTCTCCCAAGAGCCATGAGTTCTCACATATCTTTGCCATAGGGCATGCTATGATGTCTGCCAGCTCCTTCAGGACTCTCAGGTGCATTCCATCTGGGCCCATGGATTGCTGGATGTTGAGCCTCTCGAGGTGTTCCCTGACTTGGTCTACATCAATTGTGAGCTCATCTCCCACACCCTGGATGCTTTGAATCCTGTCTGACAGGGTGACCACAATGGGCAGGATGACCAATGCAAAGTAATCATTTAGAAGACTGGCTTTTTCCTGAGCATCAGACATGAGCTGCCCCATTTTGTTTAGCAGGGGTCCAATGTTGCCGTTGTTCTTTATCCAACTTCCCACATATCTGAAGAAGGACTTTTTGTTGTCCTTGATTCCCATGGCTAGCCTGAGTTCAGTTTCTGCCTTGGCTTTTCCAGTCTGGTCTCTACAGTTGTGGGCTAGTGCTGTGTGGTCTTTCTTGGTGATGATTTCCATTTTCCATTTGATGTAGGCTTCTCTTTTTAGTTACAGGCAGTCCAAAAAGTTTTTTCTGGGCCGGGGGGGGGGGGGCGGGGTTTCCTATTCTGCTGACTGTCTTTCCTGTGAAACTGGATGGACTTTCCATGTACTTTAAGGATTCCAAGCCAATGAGGCTCAAGAAAGAGGGATAAGAAGTGGAGAAGAGCCACCAGAAGTTGCCTTTGGGCACTTGCAGAATGAGAGACGCAGACGAGAAGCACTGCGGTGACAGGCCCCAAAGAAGACCCCAAGGCAGGGGCTCACAGGTGGCAACAGACTTACAGGATAGACACATCCCTGAAAACCCGAGCTTCGGCAGTGAGTCACAGGGGATGGAGCAGCGGTGCGGGGGGAAGCCACAGCTTCCTGCCCAGGTGCAGCGCGGGTCACGCAAGAAGAAAAGGGGGTGGAGGGGGAACCCTCGACTCAGCCCTTAAGAGACAGAACCCCGACCCCTCACTGGAGGATGAGAGGGTGGGGGCCAATGCAAAAAGACTGAGGAGAAGCTGGGCTCTCCACGCCGGCACAAGACACAGCTGGGGAATCCCGGGGCAATAGTTAATCAACTGCTAATGAGGTAATTAGCAGCTGATCACCAGGGTAACACACAAGACGTGCTGCCCGAATAAGTTGGCGGGGATTGTCTCACTCACTGAGCAAGGGGTGGTCTCCACTGAGGACCCCACAAGCTGCCTCCCCTGTAGGGTGGTCTTGAAAAGAGTAACCCTGACTAAGGGTAATAAAGCACCGTTACCAGATACCAGTTCAGCGTAGTCCTTCCTGCGGGTACCTGCACGGTTAACACCTCCTCCCCTCCCATTTGTTTGAAGATCAGAAGTCATGGCAGGCGAGAATCCCGGGGACAGGGGGTACCCATAGTGGACATGCTGACAGTGAGAAGCAGGTCAAGAAGAGCACGTTCCCTTATTGGCCTTTCTAGCACTTGCACCAGGAAGTTGTCCCCAACACTCTACAAAAACTTCATGGGTTGCCTGTGTACCCTCCCCTCTGATATCAGGGTCACTGAAGTCCCCCATTACAGCCAGGATCTGTGATGAGGAAAACTGTGGTTGCTGTATGAAGAAAGCGTCATCCAAATCATCCTCCTAGTCTGGTGGTCTATAGCAACCCCCCACCATGACATCATGCTTGTTGCTCTTGCATCTGACCCTAGCCCAGAGATCTTCAACAGGCCTGTCTTCAGTTTCACACTGGAGCTCTAAGCAATCATACAGCTCTTTTTTACCTAAAGGACAACTCCTCCTCCTCCTCTTCTCCAAAGCATGTCCTTCCTGAACAGTTTATACCCATCCATGACAGTACTCCAGTCAAACGCACTCTCACAAAGTCTCTGTTATTCCTATCATATCATAGTTCCAAAATTTTGAGAGGCCACCAATTCTTCCTGCTTTTTTCCCAGGCTCCATGCATTCAAGCACAGATACCTGAGGTAACTAGCTAGTTGTTAGTTCTGTGTGAGTAGGCAGCTATTCGATCCAGCTTCAGATCTGACCACTTCAAATGCCAGCGATCTAATCCGGAGCTCCAGATGGGTTTCCCGCTTCGATCCGGCTGAATCGGCTCCGAAGCTTCAGAGCCACATCGGAGATCTGGACATAAGGTATAATGAGTTAATTAGCAATGATTAACAACACAGACTAAGGAGAGGAAATAATTAATACAGACAATCAACTGCCCCAGGTCTGAGACAGTCAGTTGCACAAGCACCCATGTCACAAGTTTTGCCTGTCAGCAGCTAGAAGTGCAGGGCCCCAGAACCCAGAATCCCTGAGTCTATCTCCTTGACAGCTGGCAGGCTTCATGGCCACAGCAGGGGCTAGCAGGCCTGCAGCTTTTACCCTGTTGCATCTTAACACACACAGTGTCACCCATGTCATGAGTTTTGCTTGTCCACAGCTTGAGGTGCAGTTTTCTCCAAACCCCTAAACTTATGTCCTTGAAACTTGGCAGGCTTTGTGCCCAGAGCAGAGGCCACCATCCCTGCAGTTTTCAGCCCACTGTGCCTTAACACATGTAGGGTCATCTATGTCATGAGTTTTGCCTGTCAGCAGCTTGAGGTGCAGTTCCCCCCAAACCTCTGAGCCTATCACTTTGAAACTTGGCAGGCTTTGTGGCCTCATAAGCAGCTACCAACTCTGCAGTTTTCACTCCCCTGTGGTGTAACACATACATGTGACATGAGTATTATGTTACCAGATTTGCCCATTACTTTGGGGTGTGCTCATTTATTAGGGATAGGTTTCTATGGTCTTGGTAATTCTGTCAATGTGCTGCTTGTGTTACTTGTGTTTGTATACGGAGCTGTATATCTCCCTTCTGCAAGTGTTCACCCCCAATGGAGCTATCTTGCAGGACTCAGTTTCCATGGGACTGGGTTCCTCCAGTCACCAAATCAGTCATACACACAAACACACAAAAATTAATGTGACACGCCTGACCCGGCTGGGTTGATTAGCATGGACAGACTGACACCCTCATATGCCAAGAATCAGTTAATCAGAGCAACAATAAAATGCAGTCAGACACAAGCACACAGGTAAACAGAATCCCTCTGAACTGGCTGGGTGTCCAGCTGACACCCTCATGGGCCAGCATTCAGTTCATAAGGGCACATCTGAGTTAAACTGGGTCAATCAGCCTGTACAAGCTGATCCCCTTATGTGTTTCAAACTCAGCACATCCCAATCATTGGCCTCTTGATGAGCAGACCCCACAGTATTTTTGGGCTTCACAGGGATCTTTAGCTTAGGTAAAAGAAGCATTGCTGCAGAGCACGGGAGGAAAGAACAGCAAAAAATGTACACAGTTACTACCAGTTTGACTATAAGAGTTATTTATTGCTAAGCATATGAAATATATAATGGTACTAATAGTAATAGACATGCAAAAGGAAAAACAAACACAAGCAATTACAATACTACCCTGGTTTCACTAAGTATTTGGGGAAACTTAGCTCAAGCTTAACTAATACAGTTCAGATTCAGAAATTTATCCTAGAGAGAAAAGAGAGAGATAGAGAGAGCTGGGTTCTCACCAGTCCAAGGTACTCGAGTCTCAATGCTGACAGGTAAAATTCCTAACACAGTCCTTGAAGGGAGATGATCTGTTCTTCCAGCGTCCCAAGAA
>NW_005842381.1:1299409-1306113 GCF_000455745.1 Alligator sinensis | reverse complement strand
AGTTTAAATAGGCCTCCCATAGTGGGACCGGGGAATGTACGGCCCGAGATGCCTATTAAACTCAGAGGTGTGTGTGTGTGTCTGGGGGGTGAAAAGTGCTTAGTAAATCCAGATTAGAACTGGTCTGATAAATGCTGAGCTGGGTGTGTGTGAACATGGGTTGATTAGCATTTGGAGCACAGATTCCCCATCATGTAGTGCTCCCCTGCTTCTCTGGTCCCAGCATTCACTGCAGTCTCTGCTTCAGGCTTTCTGTTCTCCATCTCTCATGTAAATGAATGGTCATCTGGTTCCATCTCGGATGCAAATGAGACCTAGGGCAGTTGTTTCACTCTTGTCACCCTTATCTGGAGGGTCTTAGGTGTGTCTCTCACTGCATCTTAATCAGTTTCATTTATGCAGAGGAGGGAAGGGAGGGGGGTGAGTCCTTTGTGAATCAGACAGGCTGTGTCCTGTGCCAGGGTTGCCCAAGAACACGGAGCTGAGATGTAACAATTGCTTTAATGAATTTGGGGTACAATTTCCCCCTAACCCCTGTACCTATCTTCTTGAAACTTGGCAGGCTTCCTGCTCTCAGCAGAGGCTATCAGCCCTGCAGGTTTTATCCAAATAAAACAAAAAAACAACAAAGTTAGAGATATTTCATTGAATCCCCATTATACCCTATTGTCAGACCTCCAAAGCATCTCCAAAGCTTTTCCAAAGCAGTTCGGAAGCTCCAAACCACTTTGGAAAGCCTAAAGAAGCCAGAACTTCAATCCAGACTTGCTGCTTTAGGCACAGAAGCATCCAAAGTTTCTGCAGATCTGAAGCACAGTCTGAAGCTTTACACAGCCCTACTAGTTGCTCCACTTTCTCAGGAAAAATGAGAAAGCCTCTCCTGTTTCCCCCTCCTGCTTGTACTTCCCCTAGGTCACCCACTTCCCCATTTACCTCAGAGATTACTCTTGATCCCCCAGGGAACCTAGTTTTAAACCCTCCTCATTAGGTTAGCAAGCCTATCTGTGAAGATGCTCTTCCCTCTCTTTGGCGGGTGATCTTCCCTCTATCTCTTCCTAGTAATCCTTCTTGGAACAACATCCCATGGTCACAGAAGATAAGGCCCTGCTGGTGACACCATCTGTGCCGGCCTGTATTGATCTGCAGGATCCATCTGCTCCTACGCAGGTCCTTCTCCTTGACCAGAAGGATCAAGGAGAATACCACTTGAGTTCCTGTCCCCTTTGCCTTTGCACCCAGAGCCTTGTGGTCAGTTTTGATCAGCTCAGGGCTGGCCATGATTGGTTTCCCACATGGTTGAGTAGAATTGAGTAGTAGTCAGAGGGCCAAATGAGTTTTGATAATCTTTCTGTGACATCTTGGATCTGGGCTCCAGGCAAGCAGTAGACCTGAGACAAGTCAGGCTGGCACATGGATGCTTCTGTCCACCACAGAAGGGAGTCTCCAACCCAACCCCCTCCCATCCATTGCTTCATCCTATATAGATTTCATAGATTTCATAGACATTCAGGCCGGAAGGGACCCTAGAGGATCATCAAGTCCAGCTCCCTGCCCCGGGGGCAGGAAATCATCAGGGACCATAGGATCCCAGCAAGCTAAGCATCCAAATGTATCTTGAAGGCATTCAAAGTGGGCACTTGAACCACCTCCAGTGGCAGTCTATTCCAAACCTTGGGGACTTGGACAGTAAAGAAGTTCTTCCTTATGTCCAGCCTGAATCGGTCGCAGCGGAGTTTGTGACCATTTTATCTTGTCATCTCTTGGGGCACTCTGGTGAACAGACATTCCCCCAGATCCTGATGAGCACCCCCTGATAAACTTATAGGTGGCCACCAGATCACCCCTGAGCCTGTGCTTTTCTAGGCTCAAGAGTCCCATGGCTCTCAGCCTCTCATCACAAGGTCTGTTTTCCTGACCTCTGATCATGTGCATGGCTCACCTCTGCACTCTCTCAAGCTTCTCCACATCCTTTTTGAATTGTGGATCCCAAAACCAGATGCAGTATATAGCAGTCAATAAATCTTATTGCAGCTTTCCCACACACTCCTTCAAGAATTATATCCCAGAAAATATTGTATGGATTACACATAAATGTTTAACTTTTCAGAGACTTTGTTCTATTAAGTCTGCTATTCTGTTCCTCTTCCAAACCACTTCCTTTCTTTAGATACTAAAAAAGAAATGTCTTTTAAAAAAAATCCTTATCTTCATTATAAGAAAGAGGCTTAGTAAGCAGACTATGCCATTTGGTTTATGTGACCAACCACAAGAAATCAATACAGCTCAAATATATATTGATTAACAAGGACTTTCAGTAAAATGTTCACAGTAAACACATGGATTTAAAAAATCTGTCAAATACTATTTGACCTGTAAATTGAAATAAGGACAAAATTTACAGAAATTCCAATGAGTCTATGGAGGTTTGGAAGGAGACTAAATTTGTTGAGAAAACTGTTCGTTACAAATAATAGGCTCAGCTCTATAGAGCAATGTGGACTTCCTACAAAACCGACTGAAAAAGAGAAAATATTTCTGCTAATATCAATACCCTTTAGGTCAGATCTTAAATGGTCTAGTTATCTCTGAAACTGCTTTCCCTTCCCTTCCAGCAGCACACCAGCATCCACATAGCACTACAGTTGCATATAGTATATTTGGAGCTCAGTTTGGGAGCCAGCCCTGGAATGAGATGCATGAGTGGAAGCCCATCATGCCCCTGTACTCTCAGTGGGAGGGGAATAGCCAGTTGTGGAAGGCAGCTGAGAGGAGCCAAGGGTTTAAAAGGGCCCATAAGTGGCAGGATTTAAAAGGGCCTGTACGTGGCAGTAGCCACAGTTTGGGTCTGGTCTCAAAGTGAGATACATGAGCAGAAGCCCATCACACCCCTGTGAGCCAGGGCCCCTAGAACCCCCCCACCCCCCAGCAGGACACATCATAGACCTTGATCCTGCCCCCCAGCACATCTGGGAGGTAAATGGGGTCCATAGTGGGAGAGGAGTAGCCAGCTGTGTGAGGCAGCTGAGAGGAGCTGAAGAGGGTCATTCCCCACCCAGCCCCACAGGGAGCCATGCGACTGGTGTCACACAAACAGAGCATGTGAACAGAGTGTGCCAACAGGCATGCTCTGGGCCTGGCACATGAGTTAACATGGGAGTTTACTCAGAAGGGTAATCAGGAGGCCATGAGGCTCTAGGCAGTAAGCCTCAAGAGAAGGGTTGCCACAGCAGTAGCCTGGACTACTACCTGTGCAATAGGGGGAGGGATGTGTTGCACCCCAAAATTCCCCTCCTGCAGCTGGACCCCCCTGCTCTGGTACCACTGAGAACTCCACCTAGATGGAGTCCATGGTTCCAGTCTCTACTGAAACAGAGCCTGTGGTCCCTGCCTGCACCTGGGTGGAACCCATGGCTGCAGCTTCTACCCAGATGGAGCCCCTGGCCTCCAACTGGGCTCAATGGTCTGGGGGCACAGGTAGTTTTTTTTTTCCCCTCAATCCTCCCAGTCATGGCATCATGGGCATCAGAGGGGAAGGTGCATTGAAGAAGTCAACAGAAGATTCTGGCAATGGTGCCATCATGAAGGATTCAGCTTCTTCAACCATGGTCCACACTTCAGGGAGAGAGGCAGCAGCTTGCTGGGAAAGGATGCTCTTGTTATGTCTCAGCTGTGTGTTCTGGGGCAACCCTGGCACAGGATGCAGTCTGTCTGACTCACAAAGGACTCACCCCCCTCCCTCCCCTCCTCTACCTAAACGAAACTGATTAAGATGCAGCGAGAGACGCACCTAAGACCCTCAAGATAAGGGTGACAAGAGTGAACCAACTGCCCTAGGTCTCATTTACATCTGAGATGGAACCAGATGACCATTCATTTACATGAGAGATGGAGAACAGAAAGCCTGAAGCAGAGACTGCAGTGAATTCTGGGACCAGAGAAGCAGGGGAGCAATGCATGATGGGGAATCTGTGCTCCAAATGTTAATCAACCCATGTTCACACACACCCAGCTCAGCATTTATCAGACCAGTTCTAATCTGGATTTACTAAGGACTTCTACTTGATTGACTAAAACTCGGTTGCCGGGTTAGGGAATGCTGAGGCAAGAGACCGAGTCAGAGGGGGTATGGGCAACATTTGAACAATGGTTAAGGGTTCATCACAGCATCCAGCCTGCTGGAGCCCTAATCCCAGGTGTTGTCATATCTTTCCCGAGACGACTGGTGGGAGTCCTCTCCACAAAAGGTTATGAGCACCCCAATAATTGTTTTAAGTCTGTTAAAAGACTATAGTAAGATCTGGAAAAGTCATGCTAAGCTGAGGCTTGTGCACAACAAGTAAAAATCCAAAATCCTGATGCTGCAAGCTATCTATTGTTCCTGAAGAAACCATGAGATATCCCATCAGTATATCTGCCACCCATAGGAATTTCAAGCTGGCTCCCAAGTATTTGGGTTACTCCCTAATCTTAAGTGTTTCCTGATTATCAATCAGTTTCCTGAGATGGTCCAAACCAGATAACCCCTTGTCAATAGAAAAGACAATGATTTACACTACTGAGGGTGCTTCGAAGCAGCTGAACTGAGGGTATAAAAATCTGTAAATGTGTGTGCTGCTGGAAGAGGAAGAGGAAAAGGAAGGAAAAGAAGTATAAGCAGGAGGAAAGAAGGAGAAGAAGAAAACCCCTGTGCTGACACCATCCCCTGTCGTTCTTGGGACGCTGGAAGAACAGATTGTCTCTCTCTTCAAGGATTGTGCTACGGACTGTGCCTGTCAGCTTTGCAGCCTGAGTACCGTGGACTAGGTGAGATCCCAGCGTTCTCTGTCTTCTTTCTAGGCATAAACTTCTGAACCTGAACTGTATCAGTTAAGCTTGAGCTAAGTTTCCCCAAATACTTAGTGAAACCAGGGTAGTATTGTCATTGTTGGTGTTTGTTTTTCTTTTGCATGTCTATTACTACTAGTACTATTATATATTTCATATGCTTAGCAATAAATAACTTTTATAGTCAAACTGGTAGTAATTGGGTATACTTTTCCTTCTCTGCTTCTCTTTCCTCCCATGCTCTGCAGCAACGCTTCTTTTACCTAAGCTAAAGATCCCTGTGAAGCCCAAATTATTGTGGGGTCTGCTCATCAAGAGGCCAAAGATTGGGACGTGCTGAGTTTGAAACACATAAGGGGATCAGCTTGTACAGGCTGATTGACCCAGTTTGACTCAGACGTGCCCTTATGAACTGAATGCTGGCCCATGAGGGTGTCAGCTGGACACCCAGCCGGATTCAGAGGGATTCTGTTTACCTGTGTGCTTGTGTCTGACTGCATTTTATTGTTGCTCTTATGAACTGATTCTTGGCATATGAGGGTGTCAGCCTGTCCATGCTGATCAGCCCGGCCAGGTCAGGCGTGTCACGTTAATTTGTGTGTGTTTGTGTGTATGACTGATTTGGTGACTGGAGGAACCCAGCCCCATTGAGATTGAGTCCTGCAAGATAGCTCCACTGGGGGTGAGGGCTTGCAGAAGGGAGAGATACAGCTCCGTATAGTAACACAAGCAGCACATTGACAGAATCACCAAGACCCTAGAAACTATCCCTAATAAATGAGCACACCCCAAAGTAATGGGCAAATTTGGTAACAGTCTCCACCTCACTCTGAAAGGGAAGAAGCTCTTCTCAGCCAGAATGGCTTACCTACTGGGCAGGACTTTAAAGTAGGATTGCTGGGGGATGGGCAGTCAACTAACCGTTCAAGCTCAGGTCATATCAAACATAGTATTAACTGGTTAGGTAATCCAAGGGAACCTACTCCAATGATAGTCCAAGGAAAGGTCATGTCCCAGCACTCAGGGAAGCCCAGGGCTTCCCATGGCAGGCTCAGCTACCTATACACAAATGCCAGGAGTTTGGGAAACAAGTAAGAGGAATTTACCCTTCTCCTGAGTGACAAAATTATGATCTCCTAGGGATAATCCAGACCTGGTGGGACTCCACCTATGACTGGTCCATATGTATAGAAGGATATACCTTGTACAGGAAACACCATGTTGGGAAGAGTGATGGGGATGTAGCTTTCTATGTGAAGGAGTAGTACACTTCCTTTCAAACTGAGTTCAGCAACCAAGGAGGATGTCTTGAGACCCTCTGTGTTAAAATACAAGGAAAGCATAGAAAAGGGGATATCATTGTAGAAGTCCATTACAGACCTCCCAACCAAGAAGGAGAGCTGGATCTTGAAATCAATATGGAGCTGGCTGAGGCTGCACGCTTCCAATGCATGGTCATCATGGGTGACTTCAACCTCCTTGACATCTTGTGGGAAGAGCACATGGCCAAATCTGACCAGTCACATAGCTTCTTTACTCACATTAATGAACTTTACCTACTGCAAGAGGTCTACAGGATGACTAGGGAAAAGGCACTGCTCGATCTGGTTCTGGCCAAAGGGGATGATCTGGTGAGTGCTCTGAGGATTGATGGGAACCTTGGTGACAGAGACCATGAACTGATCACTTTCTCTGTCTAATGCATTGCGGGCAAATCCCTCAGTAAAACAGGAATCACCAGAAGGCGTGGTGTTTCTCTTCCTGGCCGTGTTAATCATCTTCAGCTGGCAATCCCTCTTAGTAACAGAGTTGCAGCCAGGACTCTGTTACACACCTCCCCTTCCAGTTACTTGGTCCTCTCCCCTCTTGCGGCTTGCGGG
>NW_005842381.1:1297162-1299389 GCF_000455745.1 Alligator sinensis | reverse complement strand
TATATATATATATAAAACCTTTTTCCAAGTCCCTGGAAAGGGGGTTTATTAACAAGGGTGGGTCCCCCCCAAAGAAAACCCACCCCCAAAAAAGCAAGAAAAAAAATAACTCCATACCACCACAGGGCAAGAATTTCTCCTTAATGAGTCTTGCCCCTATTAGGAGGTCTGAATTTGGTACGTGACTTTCCGGGGTCATGCTTGGCAGGTGTCAGGTCTTTGCTAGGACCGCCTTCCAGACGTAATAGGGAATCTACATTTTTGCTTCATCCTGCTTGATGCTCCACTGAAGAAAAAAAAAAAAGGTTGTAAGGCCAAAGACCTCATAAGCCGCACGTTGTTCAATTTTGTGATCTGTAATTATTCTTCCTGGTGGGTTGACAATGTGGTGGCAAACCCCCTTTGCTTCCCCTGGCATTTTCTTAAATACATCTTGAAACTCGGCGATCAGAGCTTTTGCTTCAGCCTGCCAACTTAGATCTAATTGGTCATCCACTCAGGGTGCCTCTTGGGCTCCCGTCAAGCTTCGCACTGCAGTGGCATCCCCTTCTTCTACTTTTTACTCCGGCTTTACCAGCCATTCCTCACCCTGGCGCCATTTCCTTAGGAGGTTAATGTGGTAAACTTGCCTACGCCATGTTGGCGTGGTTCACAATACGTCATAGTACACGGGTCCTGCCCGTTGGGTTACCTGGAAGGGCCCTTGCCACCGGGCTGTCAGCTTGTGGGTACTATCTAGGAGTAATACCACCACCCAGTTCCCCACCTGCAGTTCTCTCTCGACGGCTCATGAGTCATACTGCTGTCGCTGTCTCTCTTGACTCTGGCTGAGGTGTCTCTGCGCTATCTCTTGTGCTGTCTGCAATCTTTCTCAGAACTCCCCTACCACCTGGGGTTGAGATGCGTCCGTCTGGGTTTGCGTCCATTCTTCACATATTAGGTCTAGTAAGTCCCGGTTGCTATGGCCGTAAACTAGCTCAAACGGGGTGAACCCCGTTGAGGCCTGGGGGGCCTCCCTTATGGCAAATAGTAATGGTGGTAGCAGAGCATCTCACTCTCACAGATCCCCCTGAATACATACCCTAACATCCCCTTGAGGGTACGATTAAACTGCTCCACCAGCTCATCTGTCTGGGGGTGGTATATGGAAGTGCATAGTTGTTCTATTTTCAGGACCTGGCAGACCCCTTTTAAAATTTTAGACATACATTTTTTTCCCTGGTCGGTCAGGATTTCCCGTGGTATCCCCACCCAGGCTATCCATCGGAGTAGTGTGGTTGCTATGGCCGGAGCTGTCACGGATCTTAGTGGGACCACCTTGGGGAATCTCATGGCATAATCGATGATCACCAGGATAAATTGGTACCCTGCCTTGCTATGCGGGAAGTGCCTGGCGATGTCCAAAGTGATGTGGTCAAATGGACGGGTGATCAGGGGCATCAGTATTAAAGGGACTCTGGCTGGTTTTACTCCCCACATCTTCTGGCATTCTGGGTATTCTGCACAGAATTTTTCTGTCATCTTATATATGCCTGGCCAAAAGACCCGGCGTTTGAGTCTGGCCTCCATCTTGTCATGCCCCAGGTGTCCCCCCATGGGCAGAGTGTGGGTGACCCATAACAAGCTCTCCCAGTATCTCCAGGGAATGAGGATCTGGACTCCCTCGCCTCCCTTCTCCAGGTATTCTACCCTGTAGAGTAGACACCTCCTTACCTCATAATGTGGGTTCCGGGGTGGTTTCGGGGTTGGTCCCATTGCTTCCTTGGGTTCCTCCATCTGGGTTTCCCATATGTTCTGGAACAAGGGCTCCTGTCATTGTTTCTGATGGAAGTTTCCACCTTCTATCATCTGGTCGATGTCCAGATCTTTTTCCTCGTCCCTGAAGCAAAGAGCAATGGGTTTCATTTCCCTTGTCCCGGGCCCATCTGTCATCTGCTGGGGGACAAACTCTCCCAGGTGTGGCCAGTCCAACCCCAGCAGCATCAGGCAGGGTAGCATTTTGGTTAGCCCCACCAGGAACTCTTCTGTCTGCCCTAGTACCGAGAGCTCCAGCTTCATAGATTCATAGATTCATAGATGTTAGGGTCGGAAGGGACCTCAATAGATCATTGAGTACAACCCCCTGCATAGGCAGGAAAGAGTTCTGAGTTTAGATGACCCCAGCTAGATGCCTATCTAACCTCCTCTTGAATACCCCCAGGGTAGGGGAGAGCACCACCTCCCTTGG
>NW_005842381.1:1289240-1295529 GCF_000455745.1 Alligator sinensis | reverse complement strand
CCCTCTTTTTCCTCGCATCGCGATCATCTCCCTTTGTGCCCAAAGGATCATTTCCTTCAGGCACAGCCACCCTTCTTGGGCTCCCATCACTTCAAAATCCTACTCTGCAGTGTGTCTTTGACTAATCGCCTGAGTTCATTGAAATCAGCTTTCCTAAAGTCTAGCACTTTCACCCTACTAGTTACCTTACCCACTTGGCGTCTTATGAAGAATTCTATTTCATAGTTTCATAGTTTCATAGTTTTAGGGTCGGAAGGGACCTAATAGATCTTCTAGCCCGCCCCCCCGCCAGGGCGGGAGAACAACCAAAAACAAACACAAAAAAACCTAAAAACAAAAACGGGACTCAAATGAGTCCAGCCAGGTAAGTATCCAGCCTCTTCTTAAAGATCCCCAGGGTAGGGGCCAGCACCACCTCCCTTGGAAGTTGGTTCCAGCTCCTAGCCGCCCTAACTGTGAAGTAGTTTTTTTGGATGTCCAATCTGTACCTCCTCTCCATCAACTTGTGCCCATTACTCCTTGTTATGCCAGCGGGGGCTAGGGGAAACAGCGTCTCCCCCAAACCCTTCTGGTTCCCCCTAGTGAGTTTATAGACGGTCACCAGGTCCCCCCTCAGCCTTCTCTTGCGGAGGCTGAATAGGTTCAGGTCCCGCAGTCTCTCACTGTAGGGTCTGCCCTGTTGTCCCCGGATCATGCGGGTGGCCCTCCTCTGGACCCTCTCCATGTTGTCCACATCCCTCCTGAAATGGGGCGCACAGAACTGGACACAATACTCCAGCTGCGGCCTGACCAGCGTCGCATAGAGGGGGAGGATCACCTCCCTGGCTCTACTCGAGATGCACCTGTGGATGCACGACAAGGTCCGGTTAGCCCTGCCAACCATGACCTCGCATTGTCGGCCCATGTTCATCTTGGAGTCAATAATGACACCAAGATCCCTTTCCGCCTCCGTGCTCTCAAGTAGGGAGTTCCCCATCGTATAAGTGTGCTGCTGGTTCCTACTACCCAAGTGCAGCACCCTGCACTTGTCCGTATTGAAACACATCCTGTTCCTGTTTGCCCACCCCTGTAACCTATCCAGATCCTTCTGCAATCTCTCTCTCCCTGCTAGCGTGCTCACCTCCCCCCAAATTTTGGTGTCATCAGCGAATTTAAACAGGTTGCTTTCCACCCCAACATCAAGATCGCTGATGAAGAAATTGAACAGCGCAGGCCCCAGGACCGAGCCCTGGGGGACTCCACTACCCACCTCCCCCCAAGTCGAGTATGATCCATCCACCACCACCCTCTGAGTGCGACCCTTCAGCCAATCTGCAATCCATCTGACTGTGTAGGCATCTATGCCACAGTCGCCTAGTTTATTAATTAGGATGGGGTGAGAGACGGTGTCAAAGGCCTTGCTGAAGTCCAGAAAGACTACATCCACCGCGACACCTGCGTCCATGGCCTTTGTGACCTGATCATAAAAGGCAATCAGGTTGGTCTGACATGATCTCCCCCTAATAAATCCATGCTGATTGCCCCTGAGCATCATCTCGGATGCCGGCCCATCACAAATGTGCTCCTTGATGATCTTCTCAAAGAGCTTCCCCAGGATTGAGGTAAGACTGACGGGCCTATAATTGCCCGGGTCCTCCCTTTTCCCTTTTTTGAAGATGGGGACCACATTAGCTACCTTCCAATCGTCTGGCACCTGGCCCAAGCACCACGATCGCTCGTAGAGCCGTGCCAGGGGCCCTGCAATAACCCCAGCTAGCTCCCTCAGCACCCTGGGGTGGAGAGCATCCGGACCCGCTGACTTGAACGCGTCCAGCCCCTCCAGAAGCTCTCTAACCCGGTCCTCCCCAACCTGAGGTCTGAAGGCGATCCCCTCGCGTCCGGCTTCTATCACAGCAGGGAAGTCCCGGTCCCTGCACAAGAAAACGGAGGTGAAGAATTGGTTAAAGAGGTCCGCTTTATCCTCTGACGCAACCACCAGATTGCCCCGCATATCCTGCAGGGGCCCCACATTACCCGGCGCCTTCTTCATCCTCCCAATATATTTGAAAAAGGACTTTTTGTTATCCTTAATCCTGGACGCTAATCCGAGCTCTATCTCCGCCTTGGCCTTCCTAACAGCCCGCCTGCAGGCCCGAGCAGAGGAGGTATACTCCTCTTTGGAGATTACACCCCCCTTCCACCGGGCGTACGCCACCCTTTTGGCAAGCAGGCATTCCCGGACACCCTTGGTGAGCCAGGGGGGCTTTTGGACACTCCTGCCCGCCTTGCTTCTTGTCGGGATGGACACCCCTTGGGCCCCGAGTATCGTTTCCTTAAGGAACGACCACTCCTCTTGGACGCTGAGTTCCTCTGCCCTCAAGGACCCCAGTTCCTCTCCCACTAATCTCCTCATCTCACTGAAGTTGGCCCTCCTGAAGTCTAGGGCCACCACCTTGCTGCGGGCCCTTGACACTCTACGCTGGATGGTGAATTCCAGCACGCGATGATCACTATTGCCCAGGTGGTCAAGAACCTGGAGGCCTCTTACCAGGTCGTCGCCTGCGGCCAGGACCAGGTCCAGCAGAGCATCTCCTCTGGTGGGACTGTGCACCTCCTGAATCAAGTGGAGGTCCTGCAACTCGGCCAAGAACCTCCTGGAGCGGTCCGTCCCGGCTGACTGCTCCTCCCAGCAGATGTCCGGGTAATTAAAATCGCCCATGACAACTACATCCCTTGCTTTTAGTGTCTCCGCAAGCTGGCCTGAAAATTCCCTGTCCAGCTCCTCCTCCTGATTGGGGGGTCTGTAATAGACCCCCACCGTCAAATCCCTCTCGCCTTGCCCCCCCTGGATCTTGACCCAGAGCACTTCAGCTTGCCCTTCCCCTGACCCCATTCTGCTGGCAGATGATGTGTAGTGCTCCTTGACATAGAGTGCCACCCCCCCACCTTTCCTGCCTTCTCTATCCCACCTGTACAGCCTATAGCCCCTAATGTTAACTGCCCAGTCATGGGACGAGTCCCACCACGTCTCTGTTAACCCTACGACATCTGGATTTGAACTAGCTATTCTGAGGGCGAGTTCCTCCTGTTTGTTCCCCATGCTACGAGCATTGGTGTACAGGCATTTAAGGCCTTGTAAGACTGTGTGCCCCCCCCCCCGATTAGGCAGACCATCAGGACCCCCATTACTTACCTTTGCACCCCTTGCCCTATTATTAGGTGATCAGTGTCCCCCAGATGGCTACCAATCTGTAGGTCCCCTACCATGTCATCCCCCGTTGCCAATACCAGATCCAGTATGGCATTCCCTCTAGTGGGACCGTGTACCTCCTGTGTCAGGTGGAGGTCCTGTACACAGGTTAGAAACTTGCGTGAACGGTGGGATTTCTCCATCTGTGTCTCCCAGCAGATGTCTGGGTAGTTTAGGTCCCCCATGACTACCGCCTCTTTAGCTTTAATGGTCTCCGAGAGCTGCCTCAGGAGCCCCAAATCTAGTTCTTCCCCTTGGTGTGGGGGTCTGTAGCAGACCCCTACCACCAAATCCCTTTCTCCTTGCCCCCATGTAACCTAACCCACAATCCTTCTACTTCCTCATCCTTCTATTCCGTCTTGATGAGGGTCGATGTATATTGCTCATTGACATAGAGTGCAACCCCTCCCCCCTTCCTTCTTGGGTAGTTGTAGACTTCCCCATGCATGCAAACCATGGAGACTGGGGCACCCGTACTACCTAGGTGTGGGGGCACCAAATCACTGAGCACCATCGATTGGGAGCATCCTGTGTCTATTATTGCCAGGATAATGGTTTTGCCTATACTGACCTCCACTATTGGTTTATTCTTCTGGCCTGGGCCTTGGTGCCATCCGAAGCTGCAGTCCATTTTTTTGTCATGTCTTTCTACCATGGGGGCGGAGTCATGGGTTGCTCTATGACAGAACTGGGATATATGGCCCTTTTCCCCGCATTGGTAACAGACCACCTCCTGGTAACCCCCTGCGTGTCCCTCCTTTCTGGCAGTCTCTACCCGTCTAGGAGGGGTGGAGGTGTTCAGTCTGTGGGTGGAAGTTGGTCCGCCGCCTCGTTCCCTCTTGGGTGCCTCTCCTTCCCCCTATGCCGTGGTAGTATTCCATCAGGTGGAGCACCTCTTCCACCGTTATTGGTTGGTGGTGTTGGAGCCATCTTTGGGCACTGGCTGTGAGGTCTGTGAGAAATTGTTCCAGGACAATCATGTTGATTGCCTCCTGCGTGGTATGTTCTTTGGGTCATAACCACCATTCTGCTAGGTCCTGGAGGGTCTGCACTAGTAATTAGGGTTCGCTGTATTTGGGCCCTTTCTTGGCCCTGAATTTGTGCTAGTACATTTCCGGTGAAATTTCTAATTGATACATAATGGCTGCCTTCACCTCTTTATAATCATGGACCTCTGCCCTACTAAGGGCCCGGTAGGCGGCCTGTGAGGGACTGATGAGGAGGGGTCCCAATTTAGCAGCCCAAATTCCCGGATCCCATTTCGCGGCTGTCACCACCCGTTCAAATGCCTCCAGATAGACTTCCACATAATCTTCCCCAGTCATCTGGGGCAACCTGTTCCATCTCCTTCTCTCCCCAAGGATGTTTGGTGGGCCACAATTTTCTCACAGAGGTCCTCTTGCCAATCCCACAGCTGTATCTGGGCTTCTGCCTCCTGGGTCCTTATCCTCACCATTTCTTCCACCTAAGCCTGCTGACCCTGGAGGAGGTGCAATGTGAGGCTGTGGGCTGGTAATCAGCCGCTAATTACCTCATTAGCGGGTGATTAACTACAGCCCCAGGATTCCCCATTTGTGTCTTGCGCCGGTGTGGAGAGCTGGCTTCTCCTCAGTCTTTTCACTTTGACCTCCACCCTTTCATTCTCCAGTGAGGGATCAGTGTTCTGTCTCTTCAGGGCTGAGTTGAGGGTTCCCCCCCATCCCCTTTTCTTCTCGTGTACCCGTGCTGTGCCTGGGCGAAGCCACAGCTTCTGCCCGCACCACTGCTCTGTCCCCTGTGACTCACCACCAAAACTGGGGTTTTCAGGGACGTGTCTATCCTATAAGTCTGCTGCCGCCTGTGAGCCCCTGCCTCGGGGTCTTCTTCAGGGCTTTTCACCACAGAGCTCCTTGCCCACGTCTCTCACTCTGCAAGTGCCTGAAGGCAACTTCTGGTGGGTCTTCTCCATTTCTTATCCCTCTTTCTGGAGCCTCATTGGCTCAGGAAGGCTTGGTGTCTCTCTTCCCGGCCATGTTAATCATCTTCATCTGGCAACCCCTCTTACTAACAGAGTTGCAGCCAAGACTCTGTTACACTCACAAAAAGGGAAGAACTGGTGGGGAATGTAGAAATAGATGGCAACTCATGCACTGACAGCCACAAGATTATTGAGTTCATGATACTAGAGGAAAGGAAGGAAGGACTTTTGACTTTTAAACTACTTTATTTCAGGGAAGGTCAGGTACAGAAAGCAAAAAAAAACATCAAACCCACCACGAGAAGAGAAACCATTCCAGTACATTCAAAACATCACACCGTGACAAACACCTTCGCAGTAGCACACGTCGTGCCAAACATGCCATATATCCCTCTAGAAATTAACAGTTCCACCCTTCCCTGTCCCATAGTACACTTGCAAAAACCTTCAGCATCTCACCCCAAGAAAAACAAAAGCAGCCTGGTGAGGGCCCAGGGCATGGCACAAGCCGGGAGCCATAGTCCACCACCACGCCCACCCAGTTGCCCAGACCGGTCAAGACATCAGAGCGCGTATTTGAGACAGCCGTCCTCCACGTGGCACAGCGCTCCCTCAAGGGCCCAGAGTGCCTCAAAGGCAGGCACAGCGTGATCAAACTCCAGAGAGAGGCGCACCCGCACTAGGAGGCCAAAGCGCCGTGGGGCATCGTCTGACGGCCCCGGAAAGCCTGTTGCGGCGGCTCTTAAGGACGGGCATCTTGGCCTGGCCCAGTAAGAAGTTGGCCAGGCAGATGGCGCCCTGCTCGGCTGCCCAGTACGGGTACGAGCACACGTAGGTGGTCTCCGAGAGGCTCCTGCCCAGTGCCTGCATCAGCGGCTCGAGGGTGGCAAAGAGCAGCTGCAGGCAGGGACAGTCCAGGAAGGCATGAAAGAGATCCTCCTCCACGCCCCCAGGGCAGAAGGGGCAGGCCGTCGAAGCAGCTGGGTCAAAGTGGGATGTAAACGTGCCAGTGGCTAGGATGCTGTGCAGCAACCGCCACTGCAGGTCACCAGTCTTCTTGGCGGGCAGTGGGTTTTAAAATGTGAGCCCCCCCGGGGGGGGCC
>NW_005842381.1:1288470-1289116 GCF_000455745.1 Alligator sinensis | reverse complement strand
CGTGCCGGGGGCTAGGATGCTGTGCAGCAACTGCCACTGCAGGTTGCCAGTCTTCTTGGTGGTCGACGGCTTATACAATGTGTGCCACACCGGGTGGGCCAGTGGGGAAGCTGATGGCCCCAGGCGCTGTCGCCACGATGTATCGGGGTGGCCCACCAGCACCTGAGCATGGTGGATGCAAATCACCCAGGCATACAAGCTTCTACGCGATAGAGAAAAGGGACAACCCGTGTCACTATCGGGAGGCATGGGGAGCCACAACAGAGTGCCCGGCTCACTGGCCAACTCTGCAGCCACAGCTGAGGTGACCGGCAGCGGAGGGAAAGCCTCGCTCGTGGCATCAGTGGCCCATGGGATCTGGTGTGCCTGGAGATGTTCATCCAAGGCTGCCACCGCTGCCGGCGGAAGGGTGGCATGGATGTCACACAGGAGATGACCCATGGTTCGGACAGAGCGCAGGCCCAGCCGTGCGGCCAGCGCCTCGGGCAAGAGCCAGGCTGACCGAGCGGGGTCAAGGAGATAGTGCAGGCAGAGGACACGCACCTGGATGAGGGTGGCTATGAGGCTGGCAGAGGCCAGGCCCGACACAGAGCATGACAGGGCTGAGTTGTACAACAGAGGCTCCCCCAGCAGCCGCCGGGAAAAC
>NW_005842381.1:1287612-1287880 GCF_000455745.1 Alligator sinensis | reverse complement strand
GTATCGGGGTGGCCCACCAGCACCTGAGCATGGTGGATGCAAATCACCCAGGCATACAAGCTTCTACGCGATAGAGAAAAGGGACAACCCGTGTCACTATCGGGAGGCATGGGGAGCCACAACAGAGTGCCCGGCTCACTGGCCAACTCTGCAGCCACAGCTGAGGTGACCGGCAGCGGAGGGAAAGCCTCGCTCGTGGCATCAGTGGCCCATGGGATCTGGCGCGCCCGGAGATGTTCGTCCAGGGGGGCCGCCGCCACCCGCGGGG
>NW_005842381.1:1286765-1287459 GCF_000455745.1 Alligator sinensis | reverse complement strand
AAGCATGGCAGAGCTGAGTTGTGCACCAGAGGCTCCCTCAGCAGCTGCGGGAAACACAGGGTCCGGGCTCGAGGCTGGAGGCAGAAGGTGGCCTGCCAGACTCATACCACGCTGCGGGAAAAGGCCGGAAGCACCGCCCAATTCAAAAGCGTGGGGGTCAGCAGAAAGAGCTCCCGGTCAAAGCCAAGGGCACCGACCCTCTGCAGGAACTGGCATCCCAGTTGTTGCCAGGGCAGGTGCTCCTCGCTGTAAAGCAGTCGCTGAAGGGCCTGCAGGTGGAAGGCCGCCACCCTGCTCACCAGGTCAGCCAGACCCTGGCCCCCCTCGGCGACAGGTAGGTGAAGGACAGCCCGCGGGAGCCAGTGGCGTCCATCCCAGAAGAAGTCTACCAGTTTGCGCTGGAGTCTCTCAAGAAGATCCGGTGGGGGGTCGAGCATGGCGCATCGGTGCCACAAGGTCGTTGCCGCCAGGTTGTTGATGATGAGGGCGCACCCCCAGTAGGAAAGGCTGGGCAGGCACCAGCGCCACCTCTGCAGGTAGGCCTCCACCCCCTCCTCGAGACTGTCCCAGTTGCATGCCATGAAGGTCGGTGGCCCCAGGAACACGCCCAAGACCTTAAGGCCCTTGCGGCACCAGGTGAGGCCCCCCAGCAAATCCGGGGGGGGGGGGGGATGCAGGTCCCTCGCGCAGACAC
>NW_005842381.1:1284159-1286692 GCF_000455745.1 Alligator sinensis | reverse complement strand
CCAGGGCCCGCACGTCTTCCTGAGTGTTGAGGAACACGGTGATTTTATCCGCATATGCCGACAGTCGGAGAAGCAGGCCAGCGGACGGGCCTGTGACCAATGGCAGGGCCACACCACTCAGGCGGCACCGCAGCATGTGCAGCAGTGGCTCAATGGCCAGGGCGTAGAGCATGCCCAACAGCGGACACCCCTGACAAATGCCCCTGCGTGTGGGGAAGGGAGCGCAAAGCACACCATTCACCTTGAGCAGGCTGGAAATGTCTTGGTACAAGACCCGGAGGGCCCCAGTGAAGAGGGGCCCAAAACCAAAGGCCTCCAGAGTCCGGAAGAGATAGGTGTGGCCCACCCGGTCGAAGGCCTTCTCCTGGTTCAGAGAGATGAGGCCAACGTCAAGGACAAAGAGTTCGCTAGCTGTGAGTAGGTCACGGAGCAGGAACAGGTTGTCTTGAACGGTCCTGCCCGGCACGCAGTAGCTCTGTTTGGTCCCAGTGAGAGAGGCCACGACTGTGCGGAGGCGGGTGGCCAGCGCCTTGTCCAGAATCTTATAGCCCGCACACAGCGGGGAGACCGGCCGCCAGTTCTTAATGTAGCCAAGGTCTCCCTTCTTGGGCAGCAGGGTCAGCACCGCTCGGCGGCAGCTGATCGGCAAGACCTTGTCGGCGAGGCTCTCCTGGAAAACGCGCAGGAGGCTGGGGCCGAGGGGTCTTATAAAACCCGGCAACCAACCCAGCGAGGCCCGGGGCTTTCCCAGAGGCGAGCCCAGCTGTGGCAGCTGCCAGCTCCTCCAGGGACAAGTCCCGCTCAAGCTCGCCGGCCTCCAGGGCATCAAGATGCGGTAAGCCCGCATGGAGTTCCCGCATGGCCTCAGGGCACAACGGCTTGGCCGCAAACAGGTCACGATAGAAGGCGACAGCATGTTTGCGTATTTCGCCCAGCTCTGTAATTACCCGGCCCTCAGGAATCTTGAGATGATCCAAGATTTGCTCACTGCCCTCTGCTGCTCCAGGTTAAAAAAGAAGCTGGTCAGGGCATCAGTTTCCACCAGCTCCTGGTAGCGGGCATGGATTCTCGCACTGCGGTCTGCGGTCTCTGCCAAGTCATGCAAGCATTTCCTGCAGAACCGGAGGCTCTCGCTCAGTGCTGCGTTGCTGCCAGTGGCCAGCAGAGCAGCCTCGAGCTCCGCCATGTCCTCCTCCAACTCTTGGATACGTTGACGCGTCTCATTCGTGGCCAGCTGGGTGTACTGCTGGCAAAGGCTCGGATCTGTACCTTGCCCACATCTCACCACAGCTTCCAGGAGGAGTGGCTCAGTCTCACAGCCTCCCACCTCCGCCAAAAATGGGCAAAGCAGTCCCGGAAATAGGAGTCCTGAAGCAGGCTGACATTGAAACACCAATAAGGTGCCTGTGCACAGACTCTCCCCAGCAGGCTCAGTTCACAGAAGGCTAGGCCATGATCTAACAGACCCGAGGGAGCGATGCGGCTGCTGCGCAGCAGTGGCAGGTTCCGGGTGACATCAAGGTGGTCAGGCAAGCCATGGTGAGACCACCGGCACCCATCCTGGCCCAGATATACTGGCACGCATCAGGATGCAGGGCTCGCCAAACGTCCATGAGGTCTGCCCCCTCCAGGGCAGATTGCAGCTTGTGAGCAGAGGGCAGGTGGGGCTGAGGCACTGTGCGGTAGAGCCAGGGGGCAGTGGTGCAGTTGAAATCCCCACAAAGGAGGAGCAGGTCATCATCCTCAGTAGCATTGCTCAGGAGGGCAGCCAAGGTCCCGACGAAAATGACCCTCTCCTGGCCATCGGAGGGCACGTAGATGTTGACGAGCAGCAGGCGGTGTTGTGCGAGGGTGACACGGACAGTCAGCAGGCGGCCGGGGACTACCTCCCACGGCACTGCTGTGCCAAGCTGCAGCTGCAGTGATAAGAGAGTCATGACCCCAGCGCTGAGGTTGGTGCCATGGCTGAGGAGCATCTGGCCTTGCCAGGCAGCCCACCAGGCCGCCTGGTTGAATCTATCAGAGTGTGTCTCTTGAAGGAAGGTGATGGCCAGTCTCTTCTGTCACAGGAGCTCCAGGACGGCCTCACGCTTCACTGAGTCTCGACAGCTTGTAGGTTAAAGGTGCCAATGGTTGTGGCTGCCATGGGTGTGGGTGTGGGAGAGGAAGAGCAAAGCAAGGTATGGGTGGAGAGTGAGCACCCAGGAGCAGAGCAAGGCAATACAGACAGGACAAGGAAGGCCTACCGTGCCCTACTCAAGGGACCTGCCCAGGCCCCACTCAACTCTCAGCCTCTGGGCAAGTTTCTCCAAACTGTAAGCCATCTGCTGGGTGCCCAGATCCTGCTGCATGAGCTTGGCTGCTGCCCTGGCAGCCTTGACAAACACTTTGGGGTCTGCGCACCACTGAGTGATGCGTCCTGCTATGTTCTTCTGCCCCTTAGTCAACTTCAACAAGGACAGGAGTCCCCCATAGTCAGGAGGGAACCAGGGGGGCTCTGCCAGCTTGGGGTGGATGTTGCCTACGGAAGAGC
>NW_005842381.1:1272341-1284120 GCF_000455745.1 Alligator sinensis | reverse complement strand
GCCCTCAAGGCCCAGCCACATCGGCCGCCTCTCATCATCTGAGTCAAGGACCGGCTCCACGAGGGCATTCCCTGTCTTCTTGTGGTGGGGAAGGCCATCCTGCTCACGACGTCTCTTGCGAGACTCAGAGAGCTGGATCTCCATCTTGCTAACTTCCCCATCCGATCCGCAAGGCTGGGGCATGACCAAGGGGGTAGCAGACTCTCCTGCCACCCCCGGGGCCAGGCCACCAGAAGAGAGGCATTCGCCACTATCCCTGCTGCCGCCCGACTCCGGAGGCTGGGGGACAGGCGAGGGGGGGGGACCCCCACAGCCCCCTCCCCCCCCGCTAAATCTGCTCCGTTGATGGGTACATCCAACGGGGCGGGTGGTATGGCAGCCGGAGTGTGGTCAGGCTCACTAGTGGGGGGTCCCTCAGCACTGGCCGAGGAGGGTCCTGACAGGGATGGGGTGTCCTGAGAGGCCCCCTTCATCTTCCTCTCTTCGTTATTCTTTTTCTTGGTGGTGGTGGGCAGCTCTCCTTGTGCCGGGAATGGGCCAGACCACTCCTGGCCCGCCCCAGTAGGGCCAGCCACCTCAGGCAACACCACATTCATGGGTGGCTGGGATGAGGCCCAAGCCCCATCATCTGATGAGGCTCCAGCTCTGCAGTCCCCGGCCACACCAGCCACTTCGGCCGGGGCAGGCACGGGGCAAAGGGAGGCGTCCACCCCTCCACCTGGTGGGGCTCTCGCAATGAGGGCAGGGGGCGCTACAAATGGGGGAGGTGGCAGTGGGGCCTGGGTACAAGCACCAGCCCCTCCACTGGACGGTGGTTTTACACCGGAGACCCCAGTCCTCTGAGATGGAATAGGGGTGGAAGGAGGTTGGGAGGAAGAGGTCCTGACCTCACTGGACCGGGCGCATGCCCCAGAAGTCGACGCGCTGTCCCTTGACGCTGATGCAGGCGGCAATGATCCATCTGCCTTGCCCTGAGGGCACTGAGCAGCCAGGTGGGAAGAGCCACTGCACTTGAAACACGTGGTCTCTCCCACAGACAAATAGATGATAAACCTCCGACCCTCGAGCGTGAGGCTCAGGGAGTGAGGTAAAGACTGGAGGCCCTCCTTAAGGAGCATGAAGACCTGCCTCCAAAAGGACAGGATGTGCTTCACCTGAGGGTCCTTGCTTCCTATCGGCAGTCGGTGAAAAGGATTCGTAGGAACTCCATAGGCCTCGAGTCCCCTGGCCAGGTCCCGGTCAGAAACGTGCGTTGGGACGTTGAAAGGTAGAACAGCGAAAAGAAAAGAAAAAGGAAAACAAAGGGGTGGTGGGGGGAAGAAGGGGCAATTAAGAACACCTCTAGAAGGCAGGCTAATGGAAAAGGTAACTCCCGGCAACAAGCAAACAGAAAAGAGAGAAAAAAAGGGAAAAAAAAGGAAAGAGACAGTAAGAAAGAAGGCTGCGAGAAGCAACTCACAGACAAAGAAACCGGAAGCAAGGGGGGAAGGGAGAGAGAGGAGAGAGACAGGAGGGAGAAAAAGCTATAAAAATGTGAAAAAAGAAACAGAAAGCAAGATAAACAGAAGCTAGAGATCTTTAGACAGGTGGCAGTGAAGAAAGAAAAGAGATAGGAAGCCAAGGAGTCTTACGCTCGGGATCGCCCCACGCAGCTCCAAGCAAGCCTGGTCCGAAGCGTCCAAAGCAGAAGGAAGGAAGGAGAAGAGCAGAGTAAAGACCCCGGACTTCATAAAAGCAGACTGACTCACTCAGCGAACTGATGGGCGGCCTAGAAGACCAGTCTGAGGAGGAAAGGAATCTAGAAAAGTTGGTTGTATCTTAAGGAAACTTAACTAAGAGTGCAGGAATGAACCATCCTAATGCACAGAAAGATTAGGAAGTGTGGCAGAAGACAAGTTTGGATTAGGAAGGAACTCTTCAGTGACAGAACACAAAAAGGAAGCTTACAAGGAGTTGAAACTTGGACAAACAGCTAGGAAGGAGTATAAGAGTATTGCTCGGGCATGCAGATTTGAAATCAGGAAGGCTAAAGCACAATTGGATTTGCATCTCCCAAGAATCATGAAGGGTCACAAGAAAGGTTTCTATATATTTATCAGAAACAAGAGGAAGATCAGGGAAAGTATAGGCCCCTTACTGTATGGTTGAGGAAGCCAAGTGAAAGATGATATAGAAAAGGCTGCAGTACTCAATGCCTTTTTCACTTCAGTTTTCACAGGCAAGGCCAGCTCCCAGAGTACTGCATTGGATAGCCCAGTCTGGGAAGAAGGTGAGGAGCCATCGGTGCCAAAACAACAGATTAGGGACTATTATAAAAGTTGGACATGTAGAAGTCCATGGAACCAAATGCAATGTATCCAAGGGTGATGAGTTGGCTGCTGTGATTGAAGAGCCATCTTTGAAAAGGTATGGAAGTCAGGAGAGGTCATAGATGACTGGCAAAGGAAAATAATAGTGCCCATCTTCAAGAAAGAGAAGAAGGAGGATCCAGGGAACTACAGACTGGTCAGCCTCACCTCAGTCCCTGGAAAGATCATGAAGCAGGTCCTTCAGGAATCCATTTTGATGCACTTAAAGGAGAAGAGTGTAGTTAGGAACAGTAAATATGGATTCACCAAGGGCAAGTCAGGCATGACAAACTTGATTGCCTTCTATGACAAGATGACTGGTTCTGTGGATGAGGGGAAAGCAGTGGACATGATATACCTTGACTTTAGCAAGGCTTTTGATATGGTCTCCCACAAGTTTCTTGCAAACAAGCTAAGAAAGTACAGCTTGGATGAATGGACTGTAAGGTGGACAGAAAACTGGCTGAATCATTGGGCTAAAAGCAAAGTAATCAATGGTCTGATGTCTAGTTGACAATTGATATAAACTGGAGTGCCTCAGAAGTCAGTTCTGAGGCTGATTTTGTTCAGTGTCTTTATCAACAACATGGAAGGTGATGCTAGTTTGCAGATGGCACCAAGCTCAGGGAAGCAGTAGATACACTTGGGGATAGGCCTAGTATTCTGAGAGACTTCAACAAATTGGAGTATTGAATCAAAAGAAATCTCATGAAGTTCAATAAGATTAAGTGCAAAATACAGCTCTTAAGATGGAACTATACCATGTACTGTTACAGGCTTTGGACTGATTGGCTAAGCAGTAGGCCTGTAGGCCAATAGGCCATATAAGACCTGGAGCGATGTGGGCAGTGGGGTCCCCCAGGGCTCAGTCCTTGGACCCACATTGTTTAATCTCTTTATTAGTGACTTGGATGAGGGGGTGAAAATCACCCTGTTCAAATTTGCTGATGACACCAAGATCTGGGGTGAGGTAGGCACACTAGAAGGGTGGGACAGGATACAGCTGGAACTGGACAGGGTACAGAGGTGGGCAAATAAGAATAGGATGGGATTCAATACTTACAAGTGCAGGGTACTGCACTTGGGCAGTAAGAACCAGCAGCATACCTATAGGCTGGGGAACTCCCTTCTCAAAAGCACAGTGGCAGAAAGAGATCTTGGAGTCATTATCGATTCCAAAATGAACATGGGCTGCCAATGTGAGGACACAGTCAGTAAGGCCAACCGCACCTTGTTGTGCATCCTCAGATACATCACAAGCAGGGCCAAGGAGGTGATCCTCCCCCTCTATGCAACACTGGTCAGGCCACAGTTGGAGTACTGTGTCCAGTTGGATCCTGCACTTTAGGAGAGATGTGGCCAGCATTGAGAGGGTCCAGAGGAGGGCCACTCATGGGGGCTGGAGAGGGGCTTTGCTCTGGGTACTGGAGGAGGGAACTGGGAGGCTGCAGGAAGCTGCAGGTCCTGGAGAGGGGTTCCAGGGAAGACCAGGAAGCTGGTGGGGAGGGGCCCCGGGTGCTGGGAGCTGGAGGAGGGCTGTGGACAGTGGAGAAAAGTTGTGGGGATGCTGGGAGCTGGATCAGGGCTCCAGGGGCAGCTGGAGAGGCTGCAGGGAATGGCAGCAGGTGCCAGGAGCCAGAGAAGGGCTCTGGGTGCCAGGGAAAACTCCAGAGAAGTGGCTGTGGGTGCAGGTAGCTGCTGGAGGTGGTGGGGCAGAAACAGAGGGAGACACAGCTAAGAATGGACAGAAACACAGAGGGAGATTGTGGAGGCAGCAGGGCAGAGATGGGAAATGGGGGAAAAGAAGGAAAAACATGAAACTTTGGGGAGAAGGCAAAGGCAGAGAGAGAGAGGCATGGTAGGAAGGTCAAAGGGGAAGAGAGCAGGAATTGGAATAGGGTTGGGAGGTCAGTAAGACAAAATCCAACTCAGGTTCTAAATTAACAGTTTTATTAAACAAACAGTATACTGTACAGCTCAGGGAGTTATTGTTTCCTACACACACAACCACTCACACATGCACACACAGTGATAGGTAGCAAGGGAGAAGAAAGGCTTGGTGTAGAGATTGAAGTTAAAGTGTGTAGGGACAGAGTCCAGATGCTGTGTTTGGGGAAGGAAGGTGGGTGATAGCTGCCTCTCCTGGGCTGTGAGTTGAACCTCAATGGCCAGTTGGGGTCTTCTCCAGTGAGGTGTTGTTCAGAGGGGGTCACTGGCAGGGCCTCTGGGTGGATAGGTGGTGTGGCATAGTGCTGGTCCAGATGGTGAGGGCGTCCCACTGGGTCTGTCTTCACTGCCCCCTTTTATAGGGGCAGACCTTCTATGACCATAGTGGCAGGGGCATGCCCAGGCAAGGGTCAGCCCCTGGTGTACTGAGCATGTGCAATCCAGGCTAGGACATGCAGTTCCATGTGTCTGTAATGGTGAGTTGGGTGGTTTCTGCAGCAGTCTTTGTCTTCCAAATCTTGAGCCAGGGAGGGTCAATGCAGGGTGATGGTTGGGTTGTCAAGTTGATGGTTCAGTCATTCAGAGGGAGCTATTTTTAGACTTCCTGCCATTCTCTGTAAATCAGCCACTCACACAGGGAACCAGTTTACATGGGACAAGGGTCATGAGTCATACAGCTACAACAGAGTTACAATAGGGTAAGCCTGGGCAGTGGACACAAGATGGAGACTTGACATTATAAGATGGGGGCTTGACATGACTTATGCTAACTTACACATGTAGCCATAATAAAAAGTAAAAATCAGTTAAACAGGAATATAAAACTGTAAAAATCAATATAAAAATAATTAATTATACAATATAAAACAGTGGACATCTATAAAGGAGAGAAAGAAAAAAAACAACAAAACTTGCTACTAAAATAAAATGCTAAAGCTTACTCTGCCTTAACTTACTTTATATCTATAGGGAATAGAGAGGGAGAGAAAAATCAGAGATAGTTGGGGAAGGGAAGGGCATGCATATCTATAAATATATTTTAAAAAAGAAAGAAAAACTAGGGGTTATGTTACACATCCTGGCAGGAGAGCGATCTCAGCAGGGACATGTTCTTCCCCTGCTGGCTGGTGATGCAGTGAGTGCCCCCTCCAGCTGAGAATGGGGCATTAACTCTTTTTTAAAAAGTGAAAGAAAGAAATAGGTGCAGATGGAGTGAGGAGGCTGGCACTCAGTCTATCTGCAGGTGAAGCTTGGGGAACCACAGCAGCAGGAGGTTCACTTTCAAGAACATGAAGTGCTCCACCAAACCAGGATCTAAGCACATGCAGTGGGGTGTCATAACATACCCAGGAATGCTCAGCACTCTCTCACTTAGAACACTGGTTGGTGAACAGGACAGGTGTTGCCAGGCAACCGTGGCCAGATCCTGTCACATGTAGCTGTGGCTTGCCCTGGAAGGCCAAGGGGTTGCAGTCCAGTGGCTCCATATCTTAGATGAGATAGATAGCCAACAAAGCCTCAGCACTACCTGCCCGAGGCTGGGGTCTGATGCGTTTGGAACCCAGCATTGAAGCCATGCCCTTGACCCACATTGGCAGTGGCTCGCGTGTAGGAGACTGGCTGGGGCTGGAGCTGGGGCTGGTGCCAGTGGCGGTGCTGGTGCTGTGAGTGCTGGCATGGGAAAGTTGATCCCCCTCTTCCACGTCCCCTCGCCTCTGCCCTTCTGCTTCCATGACTCTGTTGACCAGCACCTGTGTCCATCGATCAAGGGTTTTGGTGCTGCCAAGTGCACATTCTCCCCTTCACACCCAGTTTGCACATTCCCACCAGCATCTGGACTGTACTGGACTGCAAGGGATCCAGCCATCTCCTGATGCCCTCCATCAGCTGCCTCACCAGTGCCTGCATGTCTAGTTATAGTGGCCTGCCCCAGCCAGGAACCTTGATCCCCTGGAACTTCTCCATTCGATTCTCAAGTTCCTTCACTACAGGGATCACCTGGCTAAGGAGGTCATCGCCAGTGCTAAGGGTCTCAATGGCCTTGAGGAAGGGCTTGATGACCACCAAGATCTGGGAAATGGTATCCCACTCAGTTCTGTTCAGGGGGCCACTGATTCCAATCTCCCCAAGCAAGGCCATCTCATGGATGGCCTTCTGTTGCTCCACCAGCCTCTCAAACTTCAGGTATGTGGAGTTCCACTGAGGCTCCACATCCTGCATGATTTTGTGCTGTGAGATGCTCAGCTCTGCCTGTTTCTCCCACTGCATCTTGCCCTGCTTGATGCTGACGTGGAAGTAGCCCACCACCTTCCTGCATTTTGAAATCAGATGACTTGTAGCAGTACTGGTGGTGGGGCCATCACCGGCAGCCCTGTCCCCCTCCAAAGCCTCCCTCACTATGAGGTGCAGCCTGTGTGCAACACAGCGGATGCAAACTAACTTAGCATCACAGATAGCCTTGACCATATTGGCCCCATTGTCAGTTACCATGAACCCATGGGTGAGCTCAGCCTGCCCAATGAGCCACCCCTGCATCCTGTGGTTTATGTCTACTATGAACTCTGTTGCTGTGTGGGACTCATTCAGTACCTCGGCTTGGAAGAGTGCCCATCAATGGCTTGACTGATTGCACCAGTGTCCTGTGAGGGAGAGGTAGGTGTGATCACCACCCCAGCGGCTGCAGATGTCGGAGGTGAAGTGCAAGGCTACCTGTGGCCCTGCCTTGCACAGCTCCTCCCTCAAGTACTATACCTGCATGCCTCATACAGGGAGTGCACCACTGTCCTGATAAAGGTGGTGCATGCAGGCAAGTGGCAAAATGGAGGCAAAGCACCATGGGCTGCTTGAACCCTGGCCACTCGACTAGGGAGAAGGGCTGGCTATTCAGAACAGGTATCTCCCCAAAGCTCTGAGTGATCTTGCTCTCCCTTGTAACATGCCCTACTTTTCCTGCGGCTTTCCCCCACCACTTCAGGGTGACTTGCCTCTGCTTTGTGGAGACAGGGGCTTTGGAGTGAGTGGGGAACTTCCCTTTGGGCATGCTTGCACTGGTGCCAGGGTGAGCAGGAAGAAGGGCAAGGGGGTGCTGCCTCATGAGATGCAGCAGTATCTCCATGGTAGTGAAGTGTTTCACCTCCTTGCACCGGCTGATCTGCCTTCAGCAGTGCTGGCAGATAGCAATCCTGGGATCATATGCCAGCTCAAAATGCTCCCATAATACGCTACTCACCCACTTCTGGGTTGAGGGTGGGGATGCTGCCTTATCCCCCTCCTCAGCAGGCTAGGGCACAACAGCAAGAGGAGCTGCCTCAGCTGAGCCAGTTGCCTGAGCCTCTACACCCTCAACTCCTCCTAGGTTCTGCTTTCTGGAGAAGGAGACCTGGGTCTAGGGGAACTTTGAGAGGTGTGGAGCACAAACTCTGATTCCTTCTCGGTTCCCAGAATTGCTTGAGTCATGGTGCTCAGGTCAACTGGTTCCAGCTCCAGCTCCTTCTCTGACAGTGGGAGGCTCACACTGGGAGATGACATTGGGGTTGAGGAGACAAGTCATTCTGCTGCTGGTGCCTATTTCTGGAATTAGAGGTGGTGGTGCAGGTACAGGGACACATACTGCTCCCACCTCCTTGCTTCCCTTGGCAGCAAAAGCCTCCTGGCTGCTTGGGAAGAGGATGCATCTATGTGAACTTGCAGCTCTAGATCTCCCCCTACCCCCTCTAACCTCTCTCCCTCCTCTGCCAGAAGACATGGCACCTGCCTTTCCAACATGCTTCATGTTAATCTTTCCTGTGCAGCAAAAGGTGCATGTGTGTTTGTCACTCCTTTTGTGTTGTGTGTTTTCTTTCCTCTGTGTTGTGTGCACTGGACTCTTCTTTGATTGATTAGGATTGATTGATTATTAAGAACTATATCAAAATATGTGCTGTCTTCTGTGCTGTGATGTTTTTATTTATTATTAATTATGAATGTGAAGTGTGACTTATTTTGTGTTGTATGTTTTCTTTTCTCTGTATTGTGTGCACTAGACTCTGCTTTGATTATTAATGTTAATGTGTGCCAGAAGGCTACAAACAGCTGCTGAATCCCCATCCCCATCCCCATCCCTGTCCCCAGCTGTCTCCCAGCCCCAGGCTCTGAGAAGGCAGCAGGTGCTGTCACTGCATCCATTGGGCCAGACTGGCAGTTGGGTATGGAGGCAGCAGCTGTTTGTAGCCTCCCAAATGCATCTGGCCCAGGCTTTGGGGTAGCTGTTACCAGCCATGGTGCCCAGGCTGCTCCCAGCAGGGCTTGTAGCCTCCCAGCCCAGGCTCCTGACTGACAGCAGCTACCTAGAGCCAGGGCCGGCTGCATCCGGGAAGCTGCAAACAGCTGCTGCCTCCCCACCCCCGACCCCAATGCTTGCCAAGGAAAATGGCCTCATGTGCCATGCTTGGCATGCATGCTTGGCATGCCATGCTTGGCATGTGTATGCCAGGGGTTGCTGACCCCTGGGTTAGATATTAGGAAAAACTTTCTCACCAGGAGGGTAGTAAAAGACTGGAGCAGAGGGATTGTAGACTCTCCATCCTTGGAGGTTTTTAAGGCCCAGATATACAAAGCCTTATCTGGGATAATATAGTTGGGATGGTCATGCTTTCAGCAGGGAGTTGCACTGCATGACTTGCAACTCCAACTCTAATTTTCTAAGAATTTAGGGACTAAGGAATTCCTCAGTCCTGCAGTTCCCTCCAACCCTAATTTTTTAAAGATTCTATGACTCCCCTGTCCAAACCATTTACATCTGGGATGACTGGGGAGAATTTCAACTCAGGTTTGAAATAAGACTCAAACTCATACCTCGGGATACTAGCAAGAGGCTTTAATTACATTCCCACTATGTGCCTAGTGACAGTGCTAGAAAATATTTTATTCAACATGTGGTGTAATGAATATGCATAGGAATCTAATAGAATCCTGACATCATAAACCTAGTTGAGAATGGACAGGCAGGTGACCTCAAATGAGAGAGCAATTGTCATCTTTGGTAATTCATCTATATGCTTGCTCACTGCCAGGAAGAGGAATTGTCTTTCTTTTTCATGCCAAGTCTGTCATTCTTGTAGTTCCCTATCTCCATCAGACTCTCATAATTCTTCCCTGTCCATAGAAATTAAAGTGGGAAGAGATCTAACATGCAATCTAACTCTTCCTAATGCCAATACAGGATTGTTCCCCACAGTATGGTATGTGTTTTGTCCAATTTTATTTTAAATCATTCAAGCCATGGAGCTTTATGAAGCTCAAGGGAGATTATTGCACAGTTCCATACATCTTATTGCCTGTAAGTAAAAAGTTTCTTTTTATTTGCTCAAGTTCATTCCTATATACCTTGTTATTTTCTCTTGAATCAATAGGAACATTCATGTTTCTCTTTAGTAACTATATGTTTTGATGGTTTTATCTTCTCCATCAGTTAATCAAATTATGAAATATGTGGGACCAAACCCCTAATGATACAAATTGGTATAGCACAAATGTAGGGAGGGGAGCTACAGATGAATGACTGTAAAGTGCTTAAAGCATCCAGATACTGCTGGGTCTAGCACGTTGCCCTACTAAATATATATGCATTGCCCTTCATTTGCCCTTCATCAGTTTCCATATGGAAATTCAGTACTGGAAATTAAGAGGTAACATGTTCATTATGCTGCAAGATAATTTTTAGTGTCTCTCCTTTCAACATTGTAGAATATTACATTTTAATGAGGATTTTCCCATATTTAGAAACCCATATCCCTAGCTTGAAAAGTGTGGTAGGTTTTTAATTTTGAAATCCTATTTCCCAAGCAGGACTTGATTTATGAATAAAGAAAGCACTACAATTATAAATATCTCCTCTTGTCCAAACAACTTGATTTCTGGCTGCTTAAGTGCTGCATACATGCTAGGAAGCTTATTGTCACAGAGTTAAATAGGGTGTTTTTAACCTTCATTCATAGATTTCATGGAAAGATGATGAATTGATAAGGCTATCTGAAGAGTTTATTTTTTGTCATACACCTTAAATTTCCTTTCCATTAACAGAAGTCCCTAACCTCAGTAGACAATGAAGCAAAGACTTTTGTTCTCTCTTGCCTATAAAACAAAATGCAAAAACCTATTGAAAAGCCTTTTCTAAACAAATGAAAAGACACAAGAATTCCATCAGCAATAAATTAATCTTCACCTACCTCCTCATTTTTTAAAAAATTGCTTTTGTGATTCTTCATTTTTTTAAAAATATTTTTTTGTCAAAAATACTGAAATACAGAACTGAAACTGAATTCCTCTGTATATCAATAGAACAAGTGCAGCCTCATCAATGACTATGGGGGCCTCCCCTGCTCAGCCTGCCAATATTCTTCAATTCAAGATGGAAGAGATTTCCATTTGAAGGGTCAGTGTAGAAGTTCAGACTCTATGGCCTATTCATCCCTGGCTCAAACAATCTACAAGGACAGATTGATAATTTATTTTTAGATGTATATTACTCTAATTGTGACACACGTCTTCTAGCAAATGAACTGAAGCCACTAACTTATTTTAATACATTGATGAAATACATATCAGAAGTCTGATGTTCATAGTCATACTTTATAGACCTGTATTTCATCCAACATCTTATAGGTGAAGCAGAATACTCATTATCACAGTGACAGTAGCCTTTTGCATGTGCAAATTCCATTGTACCCTAGAAAATAATAGCACCTATTGAATTGTAGAATTTTAAGCATTTGACTTAAAACTGAATGGTAACCTTCCTGTATTTTTCTAAACCAAAATACATAATTCTATGGTAGATACCACAAATCTCTTTCATTTTCTAGGATCATATACATAATCTTGAGACATAGGATCATTCTCTATTGCTTTTAACAAGAGTTTGTCATAATGCAGGGGTGTCAAAGATACAGCCCATAGGCTGGATCTGGCCCATGGAATCCTATCTTCTGGCCTGTGGTGCAGACTGGCCTTAGCCCCAGCCCTGTACACTGGCCCTGTGTGCTGGATCCAGTACATGGGGCTGATATGTAGGCCCAATCCAGCATATAGATGGGCCCAGCACCACTCATCTGGCCGATGGGGCCTGGTGAGGTTGATAGTTCTGCTGTAAAGGGACCCATTTCTTTGACTCACATTTTTTACAGTTGTAAAAATAAAAACAATGAGCCTCTTCATTTCTGCCTTTGGATTAAAGAGAAGACAAAATATCCCCAAATAATTTCCTGCTACAATTTTCAAGGTTTTAGATTACTGCCAGGAACATGATAAATGTTACTCGTACAATCTATCTTGTTTGGAATTTCTGACCCTGCAAGGTACATTTCTTTGAATAGCATTGTAGCTGCTAAAAATCACTTCGCAGCACCAGAACATGTAGAAATTTAAGGCTGTGAGACTTTTCTGTCTAAACAGACAGACTTTTCCTCAGAACCTGCTTTACAATGGGCAGCAAATATAGGAAGTAA
>NW_005842381.1:1262652-1272310 GCF_000455745.1 Alligator sinensis | reverse complement strand
CTCTTTCCCATCCTAGGAAATCTGTAAGAATGACTATTTCTCTTCTATTCAGAGTCATCTAGAGCAGTCCTTCTTTGCTGCTTTAAGATTTCAAGGTTTGGACGTTCAGGTATCAAAATGCATGCATGCCTCTTATCAATGCCCTGCCCTGTCTCCAAACTTATGACATTCTTAAATTAATGAAATACTCAGTCCACATTTTAAATAATTTCTTTATATATTAAGACTTCAAAGAACCCTCTCTTTTGCTCATTATTCCCTAGTCAAAATCTAAAGATTTATTTACTCTTATAATGCTATTTATAAACTACATTCCAAAGAGCCAGGACTATACCCTGTGGATTAAAAGGTTCTATAATTGAGTGATTCTTTACTTGTATCTGTAGGACTTGGTAGCACGTAGGGTAACTCTTCACGTAGACCCCAAACAGCAAAGATAACTGCATTCTCTAAGGAGCATTTCTGCAGTGGCCCTTTGAGACGCTGCAAGAGGCACGTGAGGGAATAAAAAATGTTTCTCTGTGCTGCAAATTTGCAACATAAGGGGCAAAATTAGACCCCTGGCTATCCAGGATTCAAAAAATACCCTGGAGGGAAAAAACCAGGGCAGGTCACAATCCTGGACTATGCCCTGAGACAATCGGAGGCTTGGTCCTCCACAGAGATGCTCTGGTAGCGAGCCCAAGCATCTATATGCTTGGCCCTGGTGTTGAAGCATGCTGCTTGCCCATGAGGGGCAAACAGTGGTTCAGGCTGCAGTGACCTGGACCTGGCTTTGTGGCAGGTAATTAGGGGCTTGGAGGGGCTGAAGAAGTTGGGGAGGGGATCATGGGGGGCCCTGCCTGGCCCCAGGCCCCCATTTATTCACCCAGCCCCCCATGTGTTCCCCCACCCCATGCATTCCCCTGCTCCCTGTTCATTTCCCCAATTCCCCATTCATTTCCCTGCCCCCTGTTTGGTCCCCCTGCCCCCCATTCATTCCCCCTGTCCCCTGTGTGTTCCCCAAATGCCCTGTGAGTTCCTTCCAGTACCTGTGGAGACAAGGTGGAGTTGGTGCCTTGCTCATCTCCAGCCTCCTGCTTGTTCTCTTGCTCATCTCCAGCTTCCTGAGGCTGCAGATGAGCAGGGGCTCATCTCAAGTCCCCTGGTTGTTCCCTTGCTCTCCCCTCATTTCCCCTGCTCTCCTGTTCTCTGCCCTCATTTTTCCTGCTCTCCTCATTTCCCTGAGTGCTTCCCCTCCTGCCCCCCTGACATGGGCTGAGCCTGCTGGCAGTGGCACCAGCAATCAGGGTTGTAGCGGAGCCCCCCCATGCAGCGGGGGACAGCGGAGCTTGGCTCTGGGTGCCTGGCACCTGCAGTCCTGCTGCCCCATCACACAGGTGAAGCCCAGCTTGGCAGGGTGCCATGTGACACCGCACCCTGTCTGGCAGGTCCGGCTAGCGCCGCTCAGCTCCAGCAGCCCCCAGCTGCCAGACAGCATGCAGAACCCTGCCGAGATGCAGCACTGGCAGTGCATACCAGGCAGCTGGGGCCAATCCCAACTGCCCCCTCCTGCCCCCCGCCATGTGGGGGGCTGTGCCATGAGGCATCAGTGGCCCCAGAAGGCTACTGCTGCAGCTGGTGACTGTGGGGACACCGGGGTCAGGCGGGGCAGTGATCAGGAGCTGCAACTGGGTGAGGAAAAGAGGGGCCTGGGGGAGCGAGCAGGGCCTGGGCCTGGGCGGAGAGCACATGGGCCATGTGGGGAAGGGGATGATAGCCCCTGGGGGGGTCATGTGGCCCCTGTTGAGGGACTGTGAGACCCTGTTGGGTGCTGTAGGCCCCTGTTGCAAGAGCAGTTTGTCAACTATAGGGGGGGGGCTATGCCATGCAGGGGGCAGAGACCCACCCCTCCTGATCAGTCCCACATACACCCTCCCAACACCCACAGTCCCCTCATAATCCACTAAAAAAACCCACACCCCCAAGCCACTCTCACAACCCTCTCACCCACATACCTGACCCTGTGGGCCAAGAGTGAGGGGACTGGGGTGGGGGCTAGACTGTGGGTTGAGAGTAAAGGGCAAGGGCAGGGGCATGATGCTGAAATATCAGTGGTTCTCAGGGCTGCACATTCTGGGGAGCGAAGTGGGTAGGGGCAACTCTGATTTTTCCATGACAAGAAGCCAAAAGTCAATGCTAAACTGTATAGATATTTATAATTCATTTTATTATGATGATGGAGGCACTGGTAGAATTTCAATTTGCTTTAAAATTGTAAATATATCAATAAAACATTGCCCAACTGAGTTGATCTCTCTCTCTCTATATATATATGTCTGTCTAGTGGTCTTTTGTTTTACTTGTGGAAGAACATGGATTTAGGGGTATTTAAAAGAGTGTCTTTGGGATTTTTTTATCAGGGATTCTGCAGTTTTTAAATAGGCAGCACCAGGATTCCTGCTAGTGAGGCAAGTGGCAGGACCCAGGTAGAGGAGTCTGCTCAGAGCTGGCACCCAGGACCCATCTGGAGGTGCCTGCCCTCCTAGCCACTTGGGGCCAGGAGGACATGCTTTGACAGTTGAAAGCAAGCCACCACACTGAGCACATCTTCTGGGCAATAGCTGCCCAGATGGCCAGGCAGTGGCACACATGGCAGTAGTCCTGCACAAAGGCCAATTGGGCTGAGCAAATTTCAGTGTTCTTTAAAAAATGGTTCTCGGCTTTTACAAGTGGGAAATGGCATGGCCATTGAGAAGGGGAGACTCCTCACTTCCTCTTCAGAAGTGGAAACAATATTGGAACCCTGTGGTGTAGTAGCACAGCTGGGAAGTCCACATGTGCTTGGTGCAAAGGCCAGTCGCTGTACTTTATAAATGCCATGGCTGAGGAAAAGAGCAGTTCCTGCATCCAGTGGTGGAGCCCCTGCATCTAGTGTTGGAGCCCAGCTCCATGGCTGATCTCCTGCATGTTGATGAGATTGGTGAATCATGGTGCCAATATCTGCTGCACTACTACCTTCCGTACCATTTCTCCCACTGTAGGCTCAGTATGCCAAACTGGTTGGTGAACTGGAGACTGTAGCCATGCCCTTGGTTGTGTTCATGTGGCTGTACATGGCAATATGTCCCAGCCCACATAAGAACTGAGCAAGCCTTCAGAAGAAGTAGTTGCATTACTTCACTCTATGCCGGTAGGAGTACAGCACACACTGGACTTATAGCACTGTATTTAAAGAAATTCCAGGTCTTCTTTGCATTCAGTTCCCAGAACTATTCTTTCCATATTACTTCATGGACTAAACCCCTTATTTTGTCAAAATATATATTTTGGAAATAATAATATATTTACTGTAGTTATATTTTTGTCCCTTGATTTATATAAAATAAATTAACTAATGACTGAGGTTATTATCTTTGGTGTTCTTATTAGTTTTCATATTCAAGTTAGAATAAAATCAACTGAATCAGGAACTGCAGGGTACCTGGGCAGCAGGGATCCACTGGAGCTGGTAGTGAAAGAGGGAATTCTTTATTGCAGTGCAAACTGAAAAAGTGTTCTGTGGCTCTGCACTTTCAGTGTGAGGAAAGAACCCCTGGTGGGTGTAGCTTCCCAAGCAGCTAGCCAACTGGAGCTTTTCTGTCTTCAAAAATTTCCCTGGACAAAGACGCCCACAAAGCACACTGAGATCTCTATATACCAACCTCCAGGAATGAAACACTAGCATTATACACTCCCTACATGCTCTGTGGTGGTCCAAATGACCAGGCTCTTGAATATCTTTATGCACATTTCTCAGCACACTATTATGGTGCAGCCAAGAAATTCTTGGAAATTCTTAGCACTGCAAATGAATGCCTGTCCATAACTTACACTGTTTCTAGAGCAATCATTTTGATGGAATAGCACAAACACCTGCTTTGTTTTGGTAGGTTTGAATCAGTTGTTATGATAGCTGACAGAGTCTTCCCACTCATACAAAAGTCTTTTCCTCTCTTTACTTTTGAAAGTAATCTTAAAGTAGATTTTGTATAGGGACTTCAGATTTAGAACTGTCATTTTGTTCTTCTCCAGTTGTCTAAATGATATTCTTTTTCTTCTTTTTATTTCTTTTTCTTGCACAATGTATTCCACAAAATAGGAACTGATTTGGAATGGAAATAAACCACTGAAATTATTTTTTTCTCAATCTTCAAATAAATCTAGTGGTAAACTCACTTACAAGGAAATCCTTAAAATTAATAAGAGAAAGCTTATTTTCCTACATACCTAACATTCAACAGTATGACCTTCAAAATTAATTTCCTTTTGGATCTGATTCTCTTTTCCCCTCTTGTTTAACAGATATGAAGTATCCCACATATATATGTATATCAGTGCAGAGATGGTGGCCATTAAACTGAATAGAACCTTTACTTTGTAATATTTATACTACCAATACAGAATGTTCATGCTAACTTGAGTGGATCTGCTGCAAGATGGTACTTTAAGACTAAAAGTACAAAAACATATAACTGGTATTATCATTTGGTCCCATAATGTTTTATTTGTTCAATATATTTTACAATTTAAAGAAATAAAGTGTTTAAAACTCTCTGGGTTATCCTGGCCATTTCTTTTGGCTATGTATGATTTCACAGACACTGATATGAAATTGTTTTGACATAACTAAGCTTTTAAAATGATATTAAAATATGCTACAGTTCATATATTTCATCATATATAGTTAATCGGTTTCATATAAACATATAAAATATACATTAAAATCTTTGGTTTATAGTTGAAAACAACAAAATTAACTACTGTAACCAGCTTGCCATAGCATTTATTATATATAAGTGATGACTAGGTTGAAGATTCAGATATTTATGGTCATAAAATAAAGCAAACTAAGCACTGAAAAAAACAGGCCTCCAAGTGAAGAGATGAAGAAGATTCCTATTTTGCATAAAAAATGTCAGAGGTAGGATCCAGATCTTCAAAGGTATGTAGGTATCTAACTCTTTTTTAGGCACCTAGCTCCCATTAATTTCTCATGAGAATTAAAATATTCCCTCTTCATTCTGGGATAAACTCTACAATACCATAAAATGTAGAGGCAAATAAATGTCAGCTGCAGAAGTGCAAATGTTCAGATCCTTGTCTCATATATGCCATGGATGGAAGACAAATCAAAGGGTCTGAGTTAATAAAGAAACAGGGCAGCTGAACAATTCCTATACTACCTTAATGGGACTTTATACAAATCTCGATAGATCTAGATTGAGATTTCACTGTCAACCTCCTCTGTCTTATCCAGGTGGAGAGTTATCTGGTCATAGAAGGAGATGAGATTGGTAAGACAAGACCTGCCTGCAATGAAGCCATTCTGGCTGTTGTTCAGAATCCTACCTTTTGCAAGTGTATTGCACATAGACTTCTTGATAAATTTCTCCAGGATTTTCTCTGGGATAGAAGTTAGGCTAATTTGCCTATAGTTGTCTGGGTCCTCTCTCCTCCCCTTCTTGAAGATGGGCCCAATATTGGCGCTCTTCCAGTCTTTTCCACCTCCCCCAAGTGCCACAAGTTTTGGAAGAGTTTCATCAGAGGTCCTGTGATGACTGGCCAGTTCCCTCAGCACTCTTGGATGAAGTTCATCGAGTCCTGCTGACTTATAAGTGTCTAACTTTTTGAACTGATCATGCACCATTTCAACATCAGCAGTAAGAGGGCAGTCATTCCCACCATGCCCATTCTGAAACTTATCTAGCATGATTTTTCCCATAGTTCGGTGAAATACTGAAGAAAAGTAGTTATTCAGTAGTTCAGTTTTCTCCTGAGTGTTGGTAACCAGCTGTCCTGAGTTGTTAAGAAATGGCCCCATGCTTCTACTTGTTTTCCTCCTGTTCCTCACGTACCTAAAGGACTTCTTATTATCCTTGATTTCTGCTGCTTGTTTAAATTCAGCCACCACCTTAGTCTTTTTAATCTTCTCTCTACAAGTGAGAGCTGTTTTTGTATAGTCTTCCTTGGCTGGCAGTAACATCTTAGAAGCTGGTATAGGAACATCACCCAGCCACTCCTGAATTCCAGCAAGGAGAATGGCATCCAAAGGTTTGGAAAGGAACTAAAGGGATAGAAGAGGTTCCTGGGGATCTAGTGGGGGGTCCAGAGCCCTAAGAAGGAAGCTGAGAATCTGTGGGCCTCTTGAGGGACAAGGAGAGTCCTGAGAGAAGGGCTGAGTGTCTGGGTCCTGTTGACAGGCCAGGTGAGACCAAAGAGAGAAGGGCTGAGTGGACAGGGGCCTAGTGGGAGACCTGCAGTAGCAGAAGCCAGGTGAGCCCTGGGAGAATGACTGAGGGTTGCTGGGCCTATTGAGGGGCCAGGGGCCCCTGTGGTTAGCATCCCAGGAGGGGCATTGGACATCTAAGGGGAGCCCAGAGAGGGGCAAGCAAGATCAGGTAGGCCTGAAAACTAATCCTGGGTAAGACCTGAAACTGCACCTTACTGGGGTTGGTTAGCATGGTGGGGATACCTGTGGCAGGGTAGCTTCCATGAAATGCCATGCATGGGCCACTTCAGGGAAAGATGATGATGGGGCACTGCAAAGACTCAGCTTCCACTGCCTTGTGGGTGACCCCATGGATGGGGGAGGCTAGGGAAGCACACTCCAACAGGAAAGCATTTGGCAGAGAAGGCCATGTGCACCACATGGGTCCAGAGGCCCAGTGAGGGGCCAGGGAAGATTGGGACCATGTGGGTCTAGAGGCCCAGTGAGAGGTTGGGGAATAAAGGGTAGGACCAGAGGGATCTAAGGCCTAGAGTAGTGAGGCCCAGAGAGTAGGGTGGGACCAGAAGGATCTAGCAGCCAAATGTGGGGCTGGGAATAGAGTGCAGGGCCAAATGTGTCTGAGGGACAAGGGACCATAGAGGAGCTGACATCTCAGAAAGGGGCTGAGAGAAAGACTGACAGACCTAGCAGCCCAAGAAGTGGTTGGGTGAGACTGAGGGGTCTGAGAGCCTAGAGAGAGGCTAGAAGAGAAATCAAGGGGTCTGGCATCTGGAGTGGGGCTGAGACGCTGAGAGCTCAAAAGGCCCAGTGAGGGGTTATGTCGGCAATTGGTTGAATTTCTGTAAGGATGCCACTTGTTGTAGGGAAGGTATGGAGCTATGCAATTGGCCCACAAGTCCATGACAACAATCCGGGTGGCCATTAGAGTAAGAACAGGGCAGCTTCCCACACTCTGTGAATCTAATAACATCAAGGTGTGACAGGCAAGACAGGAAGACACCCTAGGGGTGGAGTAGGTATGGTTGCAGAGCCACTGGGGCCATCACAGCCACCCTTGGGATTCCAACCATGTGACACTGAGCCTCACTATTCAGGCCCTCATATCCATCTGGTCCTGCACTCTAATCCCGAGGTCCACACTGGGCCACACTATTCTCTGGCCCGGCACTGGGACTCTGGACCCATGAGGTCCTGGTCTTCCCTATCCCCACTCTGGGCCTCTGGATCCCTGTGGTCATGTCCCTTGCCAAGTGCTTTTCTGTCAGGGTGTGATCCCTTAGCTTTCCCCCTCCATGGGGCAGCCCACAAGGCAGTGGGAACTGAGGCTTTCCATTGCCCCATTCTCATCTTTCCCTGGAGTGGTCCACATGTGGCATTTCATGGAGGTTGCCCCAATATAGCAAGCCCCACCATGCTAACCAGGCCCAGTAGAGTGCAGTTGCAGGTCTTCCCCAGGACTGGTCTTCAGGCCTTCCTGATCTTACTTGTCCCTCTCTGGGATCCCCCTAGATGTCCTATGTCCCTCCTGGGCTGCTAATCACCAGGCCCCCTGGCTCTGTCTCAATCGCCCATCCAAGTCCTCTATCACTGGCACCCACCTTGCTCTCAGACCGCTTTCCTTGATCTCTCCTCAGATGACCTAGCGTCAGCCATCATCATTGCAGACTGCACACCCCTTGACCCCTTCTTCTTGGCTGTGGCCATACAAGGGCCTTCATCATTTTCTAGGCCCTGACTTCACTTCAGGACAGTCAAGAACTCCAGGATGAGCTATATAGTACACTAGTGTAGCAGCAAAGAGTTAATAGCATAATATAAATATAATAAACTCATAGCATGTTTATTTTTACAAGTACTGTTGTACTTTTTGTTATCACTCTGGTGATATTGACTCAGTAGTCAGAAGAGAAAATGTTAGGGTAGGACAAGAAATGAAGAATTAAAAAAATCTATTTCTATCATTCATTCTGCTAGCTATGAGAGAGGAATGTTGTTCTCCCTTTACTGATGGAGAATCAAGGCTCAAAGACATTGAAGATTAAATTCTTGCGTTCCGTTTTCTTTTATTTAATTGTTTTCCTTTACATTGTAGTAGTGCATAAAGGTGTGAGTTGGAGACTGAGGCCTCACTAGCTGTGTACACATTAAAATAATTGGGGAGAATTATCCTAGGTTTGTTCTCCTGGCAGAAAAACTTACCTGCTGTGTGTACAGACATTTAAATGCTAAGGCCCTGAGAAGTGGAAAGCTTGCACTGCTGACACTGTGCAGCTGGGGTGGAGGATAGAGGTGCGAAGAGAAGGGACCTGGCACATATCTCAGCCTCTGTAGGCTTTCTTAGTCTGCCTGGTGACAGATGGCATAGGACAGCCCTGATTGGCTGCCCCCAGACTGTCCATGGTCAGCCTCTGTTTCCTTGCAGCTCAATGAGGGGATTGTGAAGGGGACATATTGCTCCCTGCCACAGTAGCTGAATCCAGTAAGCAATAAACTTATCTGCCACAGGAATCTGGAGCGCAATGTTCTCTTCAGAGAGAAGCCATGGCATGTACAGACATTTGATTTCCCAGAAGAAACTGTCCTGGGAGTGATTTAAGCATTGTTGTTCCCAGGTTATATTTCTTTTAGAGCCGCCATTTTTACTTTTGGGGGAAAAAAGCCTAAACATGTGTACACTGAAGCTTTCTCCTTAGAGAGGTAGCTCACCAAGAAGAAACTGAATGTCTGTATGAGGGCATTGTATTAGGCTCTGTAAAAAACATTAGGACATGATCCCAGCATTGAATAACTTATAATCCAAATGCAAGTTCAGAAACAGGAGGTAGGTACAGACATAGAGGGAGGAAAAAGGTAGAAAACATAGTTATAAACAGAATTGAAATTTGTGATCACAGCACACCAGCTGTCTACCTGTGCTGAGCAGCATAGGTTTCCCTCGATTTATGTAGGTTCTTTATATGCAAATTCATTCTTATGCAATGAGCATATTTAGACCCGTAATTTGTTACATATGAGGTAAATTCACTCTTATGTGATCAGCATAGATGTCCCCCTGCCCAAGTAGGTAAGTCTGTGGCTGGAGGGGAAAGGGCCATTTCCCCAATCACCCCAGCCCTGGCTGCAGCAGCCCTGGGAGCAGCTGGCACCAGCTGCCTGCAGTCACTGGGCTGCACCATGCTCCGCCTGTCCCCCTGTGCCTGGGCTCACCCCAGCTCCTGGGCTGTGCCATGCCATGGTGCAGGCAGCTGGTGTTGGCTGTTCCCAGGGACACTCCAGCATGGACTGTGGTGAGTGTGGACAAGTGGAGCCCCAGGTGGCATGAGATGCAGCACTCACCCCCAACATGGCTTCAGTGGCCCCGGGAGCAGCCAACACCCGCTGCCTGCACCAGGGCATGGTGCAGGCCCG
>NW_005842381.1:1250501-1262595 GCF_000455745.1 Alligator sinensis | reverse complement strand
GACGCGCTCGGAGCACGCGGGCCCTGGCCACTCCTGGGGCCGCTGCAGCCAGGGATGGGGTGAGTGCCACTCTGTTCCCTCTGCTTTGCTGCCTTATGCAGCCCAGGGAGTGGCACCCCTACCCCCACCCCGCTTCCCTAGTCCCATCCTCACTTCTTCTCTCCCTCCATCACTGCCATGGGAACCTATCCCTATTTGTTACATTGTAAAGTGGATTCACTTTATGTGAATTCGATGTATGTGCTGTTCTCCGGGAACGCATGTACAGCATAAATCAAGGTAAATCTGTACCTTTCTCTGCAAGTGGTCCCAGATGAGGATAACACCTACTTCACAGGGAAAGTGCTGGGAAGCTGAATTCATTAGTATACATAAAGCACATTAGCTGCTTAAATAAAACACAGCAGAAGAGAGAAAAATATTGTAACCAAGATGGACAAGATTTTTGCTAACACTATTGATGGTTTCTATGGAGGCATCTATAGCTTCTGGTTTAATCAGAGATAGAAATGAAAAGTACAGAACTTAAACTTTTCTCCTTTTGAAGTACAGAAATACCCAGCTCAGACAGAACCAGAAAGTGCTTGAAAGCTTAGAAGACAAACTGGATTAATTTTCAGGAGTGCTATTTACAAAATGCTATATGCTTATTCATACTGATTTGAAGTTCAAAGTTTACTCATCAGTAACATTTATTGCCTTTCCAAAAAAAAGGATCATACTGTGAAAATTGTTGTACGTGCTAAATAAGTTAACCTGTAACCCTTAAGTGCATTTAAAAATACTATAAAGTTGTGCAGTATAAACCAGTAGTTCCTATTAAATTATGTTTCTTTTTCATAGTTGATTTACTAAATTTAGACTTTCTGAAAGTTCATTGCAGTAACTGGTTTTGTCTTTTGACAGCTATATCAGATATATTTGACCCTGAAATTCACTGCATAAAAGCCTCTGTCTGCAGGATTGTTGTGCCTTTTGTGAGCTGGTTCTGAGTGAGCAACAGCATCAGAAAGGTACTGGACTGCCTGGCTTGCTTCCTAGTCAGTCAGTTGTCTGCTCTTTTTTGATCTTAGAAAGGATTGGATATGATATAGCTTATTTTAGCTTATCTTATCTTAGCTTAGCTTATTTTAGAATCTCTGTACTTAATACTTATCCAATTAATTTATTTAAATTTATATTTGTTCTCTCTCCCATTTTTTTTGAAAACTTTAAAAAAAGAAAGCTCAGTGTTTTCCTTGGCAGTGTAATCCATAACCGTGCAGGGAAGCACACATTACACACACACATAGATCATAAAAGAAGTAATATATTCATAAAAGAAGAGATTGTATATAAGTATTACATTAGTTATTAATATTATTATAGTTAGTTTTAATAGTTTACATACTGATTAAAGACAACACCAAAGAAGTCAGAGATACAGCTTGAGATTAATACACACAACACATAACTCAGAGTCTCAGAAGAAGCAGAAGGAGAAGTCAGTTATACATCACAGAAGAGCAACACACGCCATAGTTATTCATAATCTATCATCAGATCCATCAGCAAGCCACTGTCCACAACACACAACACAAAGCAATCTAATAATCATAGAACCCAGAAATGAAGAACCAACATCACAGAAGAACAACACACAAATGTATTCATTATTATCATAATCAATAATCAGATTCTTCAGCCCACCACAGTCCACTACACACAACACAAAGCAAACTAATCGCACAACCCAGAAGAAACAGAAGAACTGAGAAGAAGTCAGATACACACAGTCCCACACCTTTTGCAGCACCGGAAAGATTAATATGAAGTGTGCTGGAAAGGCAGGTTCCAGGTCTTCTGGCAGGGGATGGAAATGGGATAGGGGGAGAGCTAGAGCTGCAAGTTCCCACCCCCACCCCCAAAAATAGACACGTCCACTTCCCAAGCAGCCATGAGGCTTCTGCTGCCAAGGGAAGCAAAGAGGTGGGAGCAGTACCTGCACCTGATGTCCGTGCACTTGCACCACCTCCCCTAAAGAAATAGGAACCAGCAACAGAATCACTGTCTTTTCACCCCAATGTCATCTCCCAGTGTGAGGCTCCCACTGAGAGAGGAGAAGCTGGAGCTGGAACCAAGGGACCTGAGCACCATGGCTCAAGCAATACTGGGTACCAAGGGGTGTTGCCCTGTGGGGTCAGGCCAACTCTCAGGATCTCAATATTGTGCTGTTAGACAGGAGGGTGTGACACAATTGCACATAAACAAACAAACAAATTAATTAGGTGCATACACACACACACTACCAGCTCAGGCACATACACACCCAAACCAGCCTAGGAACATGCATACCTATCACCAATTCAAGCACATACACTATACACTGCAAAAGTTAGACCCAGATCACTAATTCATACATCATGCACACAATGACATATATATATACACACACACTCACCAGTTCACACACATAAAACCTACCTACACATATACACAGGTAAGTTCCTAACTTGGATGGTACAGTGTGTATGTGTGTGCTTGGGGTACCTGGGATACTTGGGGGAAGGTTAAGGTGAGAGAGAGAGTTCATAGATTTATAGATGTTAGGGTCAGAAGGGACCTCAATAGATTGAATCCAACCCCCTGCATAGGCAGGAAAGAATGCTGGGTTCAGATGACCCCAACCAGATGCCCATCTAACCTCCTCTTGAAGACCCCCAGGGTAGGGGAGAGCACCACCTCCCTTGGGAGCCCATTCCAGATTTTGGCCACCCTGTGAAGAAGTTCTTCCTAATGTCCAGTCTAAATCTGCTCTCTGCTAGCTTATGGCCATTATTTTTGTGACCCCCAGAGGAGCCTTGGTGAGTAGAGCCTCACCAATTCCCTTCTGCAGCCCCATGATGAATTTATAGTCAGACACAAGGTCACCTCTCAACCTTCTCTTGCAGAGGCTGAAGAAGTCCAGGTGCTCCAGTCTCTCCTTGTAGGGCTTGGCCTGCAAGCCCTTAACCATATGAGTGGCCCTTCTCTGGACCTTCTCCAGGTTATCCACATCCCTCTTGAATTGTGGTGCCCAAAACTGCATGCAGTATTCCAACTGCGGTCTGACCAGTGCCTGATAGAGGGGCAGTATCTCCCCCTTGGTTCTATTTGTCATGCACCTGCTGATGCATGATAAATTGCAGTTAGCTTTTCTGATGACTTCATCACACTAACATCTCATAGTCATCTTGGAGTCCACTAGGACTCCAAGATCCCTTTCTGCTTCTGTACTACCAAGCAGGTCATTTCCTAGGCAGTAGGTGTGCTGGACATTTTCCTCCCTAGGTGCAGCACTTTGCATTTCTCCTTGTTAAACTGCATTGTATTGTTTTCTGCCCATTTGTCCAACCTGTCCAGGTCTGCCTGTAGTTGTTCCCTGCCCTCTGGTGTGTCCACTTCTCCCCACAGTTTTGTATCATCTGAAAAATTGGACAGCGTACACTTCACTCCCTCATCCAAGTCACTGATGAAGACATTGAAGAGTATCGGTCCAAGGACTGAGCCCTGCGGAACCCCACTGCCCACGTCCTTCCAGGTCGATACCGACCCATCCACCACCACTCTCTGGGTTTGATCCTCTAGTCAATTTGCCACCCACCTGACTGTGTAATCATCCAAGTCACAACCTCTTAACTTGTTCACCAGCATGGGGTGGGATACCATATCGAAGGCCTTCCTGAAGTCTAAGTAGACGATGTCAACCCCTACTCCTGCGTCCAGGTGTTTTGTATCCTGGTCATAAAAAGAGACTAGATTAGTCAGGCATGATCTACCTGCTACGAATCCATGCTGGTTTCCCCTCAGCATATTTTTTCCTGCCTGGCTCTTGCAAGTGTGAGCCTTGATAATTTTTTCAAAGATTTTGCCAAGGATAGAGGTGAGATTGACTGGCCTATAGTTGCCTGGGTCCTCCTTCCTCCCCTTCATGAAAATGGGGACCACATTGGCCCTTTTCCAGTCCTCCGGGACCTGGCGCCCACGCACCATGATTGTGCAAATATCCCTGCCAGTGGCTGTGCAATGACGTCAGCCAGTGCCTTCAGTCCCCTTGGATGGAGCTCATCTGGACCTGCCGACTTAAACGCATCCAGTTCCTCCAAGTGCTTCTGCACCATCTCAGGGTCCACACTTGGTAGTTTAGCACCCTGCTGCTGCTTCTCTAGTAAACCCTCCCTGTTTCCACTGCTTATATGCCCGCCTTTTTGCCCTTAGGCTGCTCTGGATTTCTCTGGCCAGCCATGGAAGCCTCTTGGCCCCTTTCCCCGCTTTCTTCCTCATTGGGATCATCTCCCTCTGTTCCCGAAGGATAGTTTCCCTAAGGCACAGCCACCCTTTCTGAGCTCCCATCTCATTAAATCTCTTACTCTGCAGTGTGTCATAGACTAAATGCCTGAGTTTGTTGAAGTCAGCCTTCCTAAAGTCTAGCAAGGAGTCTAACTTCCACCCTACTAGTTACCTTACCCACTCTATGCTTTATGATGAATTCTATTATTTGATGGTCACTGTTCCCTAGGTGACCGTTGATCTGTAGGTCCCCTACCATGTCATCCCCTATTGCCAATACCAGGTCTAGGAAGGTATTTCCCCTAGTGGGACCATGTACCTCCTGCATCAGGTGGAGGTCCTGTACACAAGATAGGAACCTGCGTGAATGTTGGGAATTTGCTGTCTGCATCTCCCAGCTGCCTCAGGAGATCCGAATCTAGTTCTTCCCCTTGGTGTGGGAGTCTGTAACAGACCCCTACCACCAAATCTCTTTCTCCTTGTCCTCCATGTATCCTAACCCACACACACACACACACACACACACAATGGCAGCAGGAGAAAGAGACTCAGTGGAAGGGCTGGAGTCCAGGTAGGGAAGAGAAGCAGAGTCCAAGTCCTTGGTTGAAGAGGGGGTGGGGGGTGATAGCTACCTATCCAGGGTGGAAAGGGGTCCTTGGTGGGAAGTGGGGGAGTAGGTGTTGTCCAGAGGGGGGTCACCGGCAGGGCCTCTGGGTGGATAGGTGGTGTGGCATGGTGCTGGTCCAGATGGAGGGGGCATCCCACTGGGTCTGTCTTCACTGCCCCTTTTTATAGAGGCAGACCTTGTGTGACCCTAGTGACAGGAGGCATGCCCAGGCAAGGGTCAGTCCCTGGTGTACTGAGCATGTGTGCTCCATGCAGGGATGTGCAGTTTTGGGTGTCTGTAATGGTGGGGTACAATGGTAGAGCTTCTGGTTCTGTAGGGTCTTTTGTCTTTCAAATGCTCAGTTCTTGCCTCTGTTCCTAGGTGAGGTCCATGGTTCCTGGATGAATCAATGCAAGGTGATGGCCTGGTCATTACAGGCCATTCAGTAGAGGCCTGCCACCATTGTATTTTAATCATTCCCAATCACTCTCATTCATTCAGGAACCAATTTACATGGGAGGAGTACATGAATCTTACAGTTGCAACACAGGAAATGCCCAGGCAGAGAACAGAAGATGGAGACTTGACATATACTTGACAGGACTTACACTAACTTACATATATAGGCCTAAAACAGTAATCACACAATAAAAAAGCAGTACCAACATAATAGTTATCACTTATAAAACAGTAGGTATCGATATTAAAAAAAGCAGGGAACTTATTTGCAAAGAGGGGGGAGAAAAATAAAACTTACTACCTAAAAAAAAATGTTAAAGCTTATCCTACATCTTAGCTTACTTATACTTATGTATAGGAATAGGGAGGGAGAGAAGAAGTCAGAAATAGTTGGAGAACAGGAGAGAATGCATTTAAAAATAAATATGAAAAGAAAAACTGGGGGTTTTGCTACAGGAGGAATCAGAGTTTGTGGTCCATAACCTGCAAAGTACCCCTAGACCCAGGTCTCCTTCTCCAGAAAGCAGAACCTTGGAGGAGGTTGAGGTTCTGGAAGCTCAGGCAAGTGACTCAGCTTAGGTAGCTCCTCCTGCTGTTGTGCCTCAGCCTGCTGAGGAGGGGATAAGGCAGCATCCCCATCCTCAACCCAGAAGTGGCTGAGTAGCATAGTGTGGGAGCATTTTGAGCTGGCAGATGATCCCAGGGTTGCTATCTGCCAGCACTGCTGAAGGAAGATCAGCCAGAGCAAGAGAATGTGAAACACTTCACCGTCATGGCGATGCTGCTGTATCACAGGAGGTAGTAACCTGTTGCCCTTCTGCCTGCTTAGCCTGGCACCAGTGCGAGCATGCCCAAAGGAAAGTCCCCCACTCACTCCAAAGACCCCATCCTCACAAAGCAGAGGCAGGCCACCCTGGAGTGGTGAGGGAAAGCCAGAGACAAAGGAGGGTGCATTGAAAGGGAGACTTAAATCACCTGGAGCATTGCGGAAATGCTTGCTCTTGATAGCCTTTAGCAGGACAGTGGTGCCCTTTCTGTATGAGCCATGCAGGGAGTACTTGAAGGAGGAGCTGCACAAGGCAGGGCTGCAGGTAGCATTGCACTTCACCTCTGACATCTGGAGCAGTTGGGGTGGCGATCACACCTGCCTCTCCCTCATCCAGTGTGTGGAACACAGGCTGCACCTCATAGTCAAGGATGCCTTGGAGGGGAACAGGGCTGGCAGTGATTGTGCTGACACCACTACTGCTACAAGCCAACTGATTTTGAAATGCAAGATGGAGGTGGGCTACTTCCACTGCAGCATCATGGGGGGCAAGATGCAGTAGGAAAAACAGGCAGAGCTGAGCATCCCACAGCATAAATTCATGCAGGATGTGGAGACTTGGTGGAACTCCACATACCTGATGCTCAAAAGGCTGGTGGAGCAAAAGAAAGCCATCCATGATATGGCTTTGCTTGGGGAGATTGGGATCAGTGGCCCCCTGAATAGAGCTGAGAGGGGTGCCATCTCCCAGATCTTGGTGGTCCTCGAGCCCTTCCTCAAGGCCACCAAGACCATTAGCACTGGTGATGCCCTCCTTAGCCAGGTAACCCCCATAGTGAGGTAACTTGAGAACCAAATGGAGAAGTTCCAGGGGATTAAGGTTCTTGGCTGGGGCAGGCCGCTGTCACCAGACATACAGGCGCTGGTGAGTTGGCTGATGAAGGGCATTAGGAGATGGCTGGATCACTTGTGGTACGGTACAGTCCACATGCTGGTGGGCATGTGTGACCCAAGGGTGAAGGTGAGGATGTGCACTGGCAGCATGAAAACCCTCACTCAGTGGATGCAGGTGCTGGTCAACAATGTCAGGGAGGTTGAAGTGCAGAGGCAAGGGGATGTGGAACAAGGGGATCCATTTTCCCACGCCAGCACTCCCAGCACCAGCGCTGCCACTGGCACCAGCACCAGCCAGTCTCCTCCACACTAGCCACTGCCAATGTGGGCCAAGGGCATGGCTTCAATGTTGGGGTCCAAACGCTCCAGACCCGAGCCTTGTTGGGGTCCCACTGCTAGGGTTCCGCAAGCTCCACCTACAGATGGACTGAGTGCCACCCTCATCACTCTGTCTGCACCTAACTGCATCCTGCCAGGGTAGAGAGGCCTGGTGGGAGTTCTGGTGGTGCAGCTGTCCCATTAATGCCAGAACCAATGATCCCCTGGTGAAAGGCAGGTAGGAGGTGCCATAACCTCCAGTTAATGCATGCATGCACACAGTCCTGGCTGCGGAAAGACCATACCCGTCACATCTTTGATAGGCCTGAGGCTTGCTGGTTGCTGTGCAGTTGTGAAGCTCCCCGTGACCTCACCTTAGCTGCCTGGGATGCCAGCTTTTGCATTGAAAAACCCTTTGTCAGGCTAAGGAAGCACCTGCAGTTGGTGTTTCCTGGTCCTGGATGGAAGGAATAGTGAGGAAGCCAGAATCTGGCATGCAACACAGGTAGCCAGGAAAGCCAGTCAGTGAAAATGTAAATGGAGGCATCAGGGGGTGAGGGATAGGCTATGGTGGGGGCGGGAGGGGAAGGGGGATGTAGCAACACAGGTAAATGTGCAGAGGTACCTGGGGATTCAGATGTCCATCAGGTTAGAGTGTGTCAGAATTCCACTGTGTATATTGAGTCCATGAGTTTCTGTACCTACTACCTAGGAGGATGATGAATTTAAGTTGATAGGGTGTGAAAAGTGGTTTGTAATTTGTTCCCTCTCAGGATCAGGCCTGAGAGACTGGAGGCAGCGTGTGTTTTGGGTGAGGAATGTGCTCCACAGGTAGTTGAGTATTGTTGCCTTTGATAGACTGTAGTGTGCAGTTTGTGGAAGTACTGGAGATAGTTAAAAATTTTTGTGTTTTGAGCTGTAGGAAGTTGGCTTCCATTCTGGTGTTGAGGTTAGGTGCTTGTTTGAATTTCCAAACCACTTTTCAGAGCTGAGCCTATGAACTTCATCAGCCTCCTAGGTAGTAGGTACAGAAACTCATGGACTCAATATATACAGTGGAATTCTGACACACTCCAACATGCCAGACATCTGACTCCCCAGGTACCTCTGCAGTTTTACCTGCACTACTACATCCCCCATTTCCCCTCCTTTGCCACCCCAGCTTGTCCTCGCCCCCTGACACCTCCATTTCCATTTTCACTGACTGGCTTTCTTTCCTGCAGTGTGTGCCAGGCCAGCCTCTGGCTTCTTTACTATTCCTTCCATCCAGGACCAGGAGACACACCAAACTGAAGTGTTTCAATTACCATTGTTGAAAGTGCCAAGTAGTTGATCTCAGCCGTGTGACTGCACCAGAGGCCAGTTGAAGACTCCAGTGTGGTCCCTTTGTTGGGACTGCATGAGAGTGTGTAACTTGCTCCAGTGAAGTCCCAGGGCTAACATAAAGCAGTCTTAGTGCCAGGACTGCACAGGAAGATGAAATGCACTTTGATGAGATCTTGGGGCCAAGACAGCCAATCAACTGATGGACAGTCCCAGTTCACTGGCTACATGTACAGTTTGTGTGATGGAAACTAGCCTTAAAATTAGTGCACATATTTTGTGGACTAATTTTGCGGTTTGTTCCACCTTCTATTGTGCCATTGATTGCATGAATGTGTGGCAGGGTCAATATTTAAGATGTGATAAGTTTTTAGTCATTTTTTTTAATGTAACATCTGCCAGAGACTGTTGTGAAAAACCATCCACAAATTTCTCAGGAACAAGTTCAAATGAAAAACATATTATCTGAGAATTTTATAGAACATATGGAGTAAAACTTTAGAATAGAGCATAATTCCTCACATCTGTCATTCATTTTGATTTATTACTGCTGTTTGTTTTCTGTGCCCCATTCTTTCAATATATTTAAAAATACGAATGGATAAAATGCATTTAAGTAATTTGATTTCTAGGCCTTTTCTGTCTTTCTCTTCCTAAACTGTACACATTCTGTAAATCTTTTAGCTTTACAGTGCTTAGCCACATAAAGCTTAACTATGAACCTATTGATATTCTTCTATCACTGATTTAGTTGTCTGAATAGTGTTGACTACTCTTTGTCCAGGTTTACATTAGTAAATCTGTGTATACCTGAACCAGTGCTGAATCTATTTCTGACATCTGTTGTCAATAAGTCTTTTCCTATGGGAGACCACTCCATGCCTTAGCCTTTGTCTATGCTTTCTAGTATATTTTAGTTTTACAAGAAAGTTATTCTGTCTGCCCATCCCCCCTATTTTCACCCCGCCATCGTCATCCTCCCATTGCCTCTATTTCTGACACAGAATTAATTTGGAGTTATCTGATTTTATGTTGAAATGCCAGATTTGTCATTCAGACTTGAAGAGCAGAGCAATTTTCCCATCCAGGTGTTAAGGTTTCCTCACCCTATGCTGATAAAAAAGCAAATTGTACCCCAGATGTACATCTCTCTAGCTTCAACCAGTCTCAAATGGCTGAGATATATCACCAGCTGTCAAGCTGAGAGACACCTAACAACAGCAAGATGTTGCTTGTTGCTGCTGAGTGTATAACATAGACCTTCTGCTGTAAATTTATCACTTGTCTTGATTACTTATTAGTACTTCAGTTGGTTAGAGACAGCATGTGGATGAGTCACAGCCTGACTCTTATTGCCTTGAGTTTGTTGTAGACAGACCTAGAAGAGATTTTTCCCAGGGCACTGGGGTAGCTTTCTCCTCAGGAGAGAAAGAAAATGAGAGGCATGGGGGAAAAGGGAAACCCAGTAATATCAACATTGGTTGTAAAAGGCCTCTTCCCTGCAAACAGACAATTATTAGGTAATGTAGTACACCCTGTTCTTATTTGGAGATAATCTTCTCTCCTATATCTGAGGCAAGGAAAGAGATAATCCTCCTTGGGTGGGAAAAATTATTCCCTTCTGGACACACTGAAACTGTTTATTCCTGACCAAAATCAGAAATGGCCTTAAAAAAGAATCCATGCTGCAAACAAGACTGTTTGCCAGGACAAGGGTTGTCCATTTATTTGGCAAAGTGAGTCCATTACACTATTATTTATGACAGGAACTGAAGAGTAACAGCCAGATGAAATTGCAGGCATCAATTGACTGTGCCTGATTGGAACATTATTAACTCAATTTGTTTACTAGCACTCATATCCAAAATGGGGGGAAAATCTTATTTGTGTATTGTGGACGGGATTCTCCTTCCTACTTGTAACCTTCTCCCTTTTAAGCTACTATGCCATGGGTGCAGAACAGAAGTATATGGATAGTATATGTATCAAGTGCTACAGATGCCAGTAGTATGATTGGGAAGAGGTCATATACCAAAGTGGCAGACTCAGAGTCATGTGGTGGCCTGAAGCCAGGCTTTTTTGTCTTGTGGGGAGGGAGCAAAGCATTTCTTGCTAATGTTTTGATTATTTGTTTGGCAAAGGAAGACCAGACACCAGGTAATTGTTAGATGGTTGCTAGTGCCAAGAGGTATTCCACAGATTAGGTTGGGAAGTAGATTCTTCCTCCAGAAAAGGTTAATCTGTTAGTAAGTATCTCTACTAAACAGTAAAAGAACTAAATACCAAAAGCAGGCTAGCAAGTAGCAGCCCTGAGTGCGGTAAATGTTACCCTTTCCTGCTACTTCCATTCTCACCTGTATTCATAAGGCAAAGAAAAGGTAGGATGCTTGAATATTTTATATGAGTGCTGGTAGAGTCAATTTTCAAAATTAAATCATAAACTTCTGTTAACTGGTCTTTAAAATTGAGTCTATGACACATGTAGAAACCCAACAGTTTCAGTAGATATGTGATCAGGCCATAGCTGAATTATGTAGGTAGTCAAATACTGATGAAGAATCTTGATTATCTACAGATCTTTGAAGCAGTCTTAAACACAAGTAAAATGCTGTCCAGATCTCAACCTATGTAGCAGAACAACTCCTTTTAATATAGCTGTTTATTAGGGCTGTGCGAAGCTTCAGGTGGTAATTTGATTAAGAGAAGATTTGGCCCTTTTTGGTGGCCAAATCTCTGAATCTAAATTGAATCAGGGGACCAATTAAAAGGTCCAAATTGATTCAAAGCTCTCTGAATCTTCAGAAAAGATGCAGAGAACTTTGATGATTTGGACAGTCCCCGGTGGCTGCAGTAGGGAGCTACAGCCAGACTCCATGCCGTTAAGTAGAGGTGGGAGAGGGGGAGGAGGGGACCCCTGGCAGCCCCCATCTCCTCCCTTCTCTCCCAGCTCCCCTGACCACCACCCACTCCCCCAGCTCCCTCCATGGCTGCCCTACCCATCTGAGCTCCTGGTACTTTAAAAAAAAGTCCCACTCATGGGTGGTGCTGGGCAGGGGGGTGATCCCCACTGCCCCAAGCTGCATGAAGGGCTCTGCATGAGCCCCCTGACCCCCCTGATTACACCCCCAGCCCCCCCATGGCTGCCCTCCCCACCCGAGCTCTGGCCCTTTACGAAAAAAACCCCCGAGAATACCCCCAGGACTCACCACTCCTTCAGTGGACTTTGGGTTTTGGGGAGCTTGTGCAGAGCCCTTCATGGAGCATGGAGCAGAAGGGGGCAGTGGGGTTTGTCCCACCACCTGGCAGGAACAGTGAGTTCAGGGTTTTCCTCATGTTTTTTAAAGGACCAGAGCTCGGCCAGGCAGGGCTCACCATGGGGTGGGGGGCTGGGACAATGGGGTGGGGGCTGGGGGGGGCCT
>NW_005842381.1:1248460-1250478 GCF_000455745.1 Alligator sinensis | reverse complement strand
CCCCGGTGGGTGGGGGGAGTGGAGGCCCCCCCCCCCCCCAGCAGCACCCTGTGAGTCAGGGATTTTTTTTTCCCCAAGTGCTGGGAGCTGGGGTGGACAGGGCAGCCATTGGTGAGCTGGGAGAGTAGGCGGGGGATGGGCCTGGGTGATTTGGAAATTTGGAGATTCGGCAGCAGCTGAATGATTTGAATCACCAAATCAAATTGCTGGCCCCATGAATCGGCTGAGTCTGAAGTGATACTAGCCACTTCTCACAGGCCTACTATTTATCAAAGAAGGCGATGTTTGATTTGGTATTTTATGCAGCTTATGTAAATGATCGTCTCTATACAGTACTCAAACCTCTAATACAGAACTGCCTTAGGCAAAATAAGCTAACCTCATCAGCACATATTGTGCATTTGGGTCATGCCACAGCATAAAGTGTGCTACCCCAGTTTAGTCTATTATATACATTATTTAATTGCCATCAATCAAAGTACAATGAAGATTACAATTTAAGTTGTTTCTTGATAAAAATTAATATTTATAGAAAGAACCAAAACAAATCATGATGAGAAGTATATCCTATTAAGCTACATTTAATCATCTCAGAATTATCACTATTGTCTGCTGTTTCCCCCCTAGGACTAAACTGAAATAATGACACTAGTTATTTCTTTCTGCTACTTCTTGATTGATTGACAAGTCATTGAGCAGTAAGTTGCTTTCCTTTACCATTTTCCCAGTAGGTGGTACTGCACAACAGTGATATGGAAGAGTAATGCCATTGCATCAACAGTCACTATAGTATAAATATGACATGAACTTCCTTCACTGCATGGAGCTAAATTCTTTCAGAAATTTTTCCTGCATCTTAGCATGTGGTTAGTTCTAGGGAATAACTTAACTATATGCACTCCAAATAAGCTGAAAAGTATTGTTGAAATGAAAAACTCTAATTACAATAAATTTGGTCAGATTAAAGCTATTGTTTCTTTCCACTTATCATATCTAACTACATTGTGCTGATGTGCCTTTAAAGCTGCACTTTTTTTTTCAGTACTGCTCCCCATTGAAAGCTCTGAAGAAAAGGTTTAATCAAAAGCAGCCTCAGCAGGCAGACCATGGAAGACACTATAAAGGTAGGTGGTATTTCTGGTGAGATTATCATTACCTGAGTTCACTGTAAAATTACATCTTTGGGCTTCCTAGGGAAAACTAACAACAAACTTATTTTCTGTACTGGGATTTAAACCTCCATCCCCTATGCAGTATCTTCTTTGTCCCAAACTCAGCTACTCAGACATTGTATAGAGAAAATAAATCCAGCTATTCACTCTGTCCTGGCAATCCTTGAAACAAAAGATGGTGTTGTGGTTCAGGCTGGAACTGTGTTGATTTGTTTCTAGCAAACTATTTTTTCTTTAAAAATGTATTTTAGTGCAGCTAAAAGTTTTCACGCATTCTGGTCAAATTCACCAAGTAGCTTGGGCTGAAACAGTAAGACTTATATTTCTGAAATTTAAATATAGTTTACTGTGGAATTTCCACAATTTTTTTTTCAAGTTTTGGGCTAAAGTCACAAAAGGCTCTGGTCATCTTTCACAAAAGTGAGGAAAAGCATACAATGCTGATGATTCTCTTGTGATCTATAGCTCAGTGTTCTCAGCCCTTAGCCAAGAAACAGATTGGACTTCCTATCTCTCAGGAGAGTGCCCTACCCATTGAGCTGTAGGGCATTCTGGATGGAGCTCTTTCAGGCTAGGGACAGAAATTACACATAAACCAGTATAAGTGACTGATTCAAATCCATAACACAACAGAAGCTCAGTACACACAAACTGCTTTCAAAATGGCCAAAACCATTTTAAGATAAACCTGGATGGAGATTCATAGATTCATAGATGTTAGGGTCGGAAGGGACCTCAATAGATCATTGAGTCCGTCCCCCTGCATAGGCAGGAAAGAGTTCTGGGTCTAGATGACCCCAGCTAGATGGTTATCTAACCTCCTCTTGAAGACCCCCAAGGTAGGGG
>NW_005842381.1:1244406-1246335 GCF_000455745.1 Alligator sinensis | reverse complement strand
GGAGGTCCTGTACACAGGATAGGAACCTGCGTGAACGGTGGGACTTTGCTATCTGCGTCTCCCAGCAGATGTCTGGGTAGTTTAGGTCCCCCATGACTACCGCATTTTTAGCTTTTATGGTCTCCGAGAGCTGCCTCAGGAGCCCCGAATCTATTTCTTCCCCTTGGTGTGGGGGTCTGTAGCAGACCCCTACCACCAAATCCCTTTCTCCTTGCCCCCCCATGTAGCCCACAATCCTTCTACTTCCTCATCCTTCGATTCCATCTTGATGAGGGTTGATGTATATTGCTCATTGACATAGAGCGCAACCCCTCCCCCTTTTTTCCCCACCCTTTCCTTTCTGTACAATCTATAACCCTCAATATGTACCACCCAGTCGTGGGATGAATCCCACCAGGTTTCTGTTAGCCCTACTAAGTCATAGGTGTTTTGTGCAAGCAGAAGCACTAGTTCATCCTGCTTGTTCCCCATGCTCCTAGCATTAGTATATAGGCACTTGAGCCCTGCGACTTGTGCCTTTGGTTCCCCCCTGCTCCGAATCCCAAGGGGGCCCTTATTTCTTACCATCTCATTGCTTACTTGTGCTGTAGTGCTGGCCACCCCATGGCTTGCAGGTTCCCAATGTTCTCCTTCTTCAGGCTGAGCTGTCCTTGTGGGTGCCACATGGTTTGGTGGTCCACAGCTTCCCCCGCCCTCATCTTCCCCTCTCCCCGACGAGCCTAGTTTAATGCCCACCGGAGGAGATCAGCCAACCTAGAAGAAAACACACGCTTACCTTTGGGGGACAGATGAAGCCCATCCCAACTGAGCATGTCCCTCATCGTAATGTGCGGGTCTTTGTCCAGGAAGCTGAAGCCTGCCTCGAGACACCACTGCCGAAGCCACCAGTTGGTCTCTCTGATGCAGTTCTCATGCCGTCTTCCACATCCATTCACTGGTAGGATGGAAGAGAATACCACCTGTGCACCAAACTCCCTCAGCACGCCGCCCAGAGTACTGTAGTCCACCATCAGGTGATTGGGGGTTCTCCTGGCCGCATCATTAGTACCCACATGGACATTGTATCAGACCTAACTGATTTAGGTTAAATTGAGTCATTGAACTGCTGTCCCAGGTCCCCTCTTGACCTCAGATTCAAGTTAACTCACAGTCCCCCAGCACCACACCTTTGCACGTCCCCTGCAACTCCCCTGCCCTTGTAGGGTGGGCAAGCTAGCCTTGGCCCAAGCTGTCTGCTCCAGCCACACAAGGAGGTGTGCCTTAGGAACCCTTCAGCTTCTGGCCTGGGCCACTGTAGGCATGTGTCTGCATTTCCAGAATCAAAAATGAATATCTGTGCACTTGCTTATTGGTTCAATTTATGCAGCTTAGACAAACCTGCACAGATTGAATCGATTCAGCCTCAGGCTTTTTGACTCTCTGTACTTAGTCTTGACATTTTCTGTTGAAACTGTTCCTCTTTGTATATCTAAAATTCATTGGGGCAGGGAATGGAACCAAGCTGCACTCTGCTAATGACTAATTGAATTCATGAAGTAGAACAGTTTCAATATGTAGATAAAGCTCTACTCTAAAATACCCTGCAGCCTAGTGGTTAGGGTGTGTTACATCTCAGCTCTGTATTCTTGGGCAACCCTGGTACAGGATGCAGTCTGTCTGACTCACAAAGGACTCACCCCCTCCCTCCCTCCCCTCCTCTACCTAAACGAAACTGATTAAGATGCAGTGAGAGACGCACCTAAGACCCTCACCAGATAAGGGTGACGAGTGAATCAACTGCCCTAGGTCTCATTTACATGAGAGATGGAAAACAGAAAGCCTGAAGCAGAGACTGCAGTGAATTCTGGGACCAGAGAAGCAGGAGAGCACTGCATGATGGGGAATCTGTGCTTCAAATGTTAATCAACCCATGTTCACACACACCCACCC
>NW_005842381.1:1233227-1244218 GCF_000455745.1 Alligator sinensis | reverse complement strand
GAGTCAGAGGGGGTATGGGCAACATTGGAACAATGGTTAAGGGTTCATCACAACGTCCAGCCTGTTGGAACCCTAATCACAGGTGTTGTCATACCTTTCCCGAGACGCCTGGTGGGAGTCCTCTCCAGAAAAGGTTATGAGCACCCCAACAATTCTCTTAAGTCTGTTAAAAGACTATAGTAAGATCTGGAAAAGTCATGCTAAGCTGAGGCTTGTGCACAACAAGTAAAAATCCAAAATCCTGATGCTGCAAGCTATCTATTGTTCCTGAAGAAACCATGAGATATCCCATCAGTATATCTGCCACCCATAGGAATTTCAAGCTGGCTCCCAAGTATTTGGGTTACTCCCTAATCTTAAGTGTTTCCTGATTATCAATCAGTTTCCTGAGATGGTCCAAACCAGATAACCCCTTGTCAATAGAAAAGACAATGATTTACACTACTGAGGGTGCTTCGAAGCAGCTGAACTGAGGGTATAAAAATCTGTAAGTGTGTGTGCTTAAAGAGGAAGGAAAAGAAGTAGAAGCAGGAGGAAAGAAGGAGAAGAAGAAAACCCCTGTGCTGACACCATCCCCTGTCGTTCTTGGGACGCTGGAAGAACAGATCATCTCTCTCTTCAAGGATTGTGCTACGGACTGTGCCTGTCAGCTTTGCAGCCTGAGTACCGTGGACTAGGTGAGATCCCAGCGTTCTCTGTCTTCTTTCTAGGCATAAACTTCTGAACCTGAACTGTATCAGTTAAGCTTGAGCTAAGTTTCCCCAAATACTTAGTGAAACCAGGGTAGTATTGTCATTGTTGGTGTTTGTTTTTCTTTTGCATGTCTATTACTGCTAGTACTATTATATATTTCATATGCTTAGCAATAAATAACTTTTATAGTCAAACTGGTAGTAATTGGGTATATTTTTCCTTCTCTGCTTCTTTTTCCTCCCGTGCTCTGCAGCAACGCTTCTTTTACCTATGCTAAAGATCCCTGTGAAGCCCAAATTATTGTGGGGTCTGCTCATCAAGAGGCCAAAGATTGGGACGTGCTGAGTTTGAAACACATAAGGGGATCAGCTTGTATAGGCTGATTGACCCAGTTTGACTCAGACGTGCCCTTATGAACTGAATGCTGGCCCATGAGGATGTCAGCTGGACACCCAATTGGATTCAGAGGGATTCTGTTTACCTGTGTGCTTGTGTCTGACTGCATTTTATTGTTGCTCTTATGAACTGATTCTTGGCATATGAGGTTGTCAGCCTGTCCATGCTGATCAGCCTGGCCAGGTCAGGCGTGTCACGTTAATTTGTGTGTGTTTGTGTGTATGACTGATTTGGTGACTGGAGGAACCCAGCCCATTGAGATTGAGTCCTGCAAGATAGCTCCACTGGGGGTGAGGGCTTGCAGAAGGGAGAAATACAGCTCCGTATAGTAACACAAGCAGCACATTGACAGAATCACCAAGACCCTAGAAACTATCCCTAATAAATGAGCACACCCCAAAGTAATGGGCAAATTTGGTAACAGGTGCTTTTATGAGAGATGGGAAACCTGTCTTCAAGCCCCAACTCACACCAAACTGGGGAAAGAAGGGATTTAAACCTAGATCTCCACATTGCAGGTGAGTACCCTAACCACTGGGTCACAGACAAAGAACTATTATTTTGTGATTAGTTGCCAAGTCTCCTTGGGCACTTGTCCATGTTACAACTCTCCTATTTCCACGTTACACTTTTCCTGTGTCCACGTGACAAAAATTACCATTAAGTTAGCTAAATCTCATCTGTGCATCCATGTTATCAGTTGATTTTACCACTTTAGGGTTTTTTGTGGTAATTTAAAACACCTATGACAAGTTTTATTTTTAGCTCCTGAATTTCTTCCATGAGGGTTATTTTTATCATTTCCAATTTGTAATGTAGATCTGACGTATGCCCAAAAACATGATGTTCCCTGCTTTGCAACTATTTCACCACCACGTGCCACTTGGGTTCAATTGTAAATCCACGTAATTCAATGGAAGTTCGTCTAAGTTCTCCTGCATTGATTCAACCAGACACCAGGTGCTAATCTTGAAATTTTTACTTTTATTTTATTGCCTATTTTAAATGAATGAAAGATGATATTTCCAAAACAACGTGTTCTGCCTTTACACATGCACCTCACTTCTGGCTGTCCTTTTCCCTGCTGTGCTGCTGCCACTTATCAGATGTGGCCAGCCTCAGCTGCATTCCACCCAGACCCCAAACATTTATTCTCTGTGCTCCTGCCCAGAGTCGGGGGCACCCTAGCTCCCATGTTCCCCTCAACAGTGCAACTATCCCCCAACCCCACTGTGCTTCCACTTACCATGGTGAGCCGGCCAGCCAGCCTCAATTGCATGCCACCTGGACTCCAAACTTTTTTTCTCCTTGCTCCTGCTGGCCAGCCAGCCTCAGCCACTGCTATTTAATTCCACACTGACCCCCACCACACACACACTATTTTCCTGCTCCTCTTCCACCCCTCTTTGCATTTTTTCTGTTTCAGGAAGCACACAGAAGGCCGTATTGTGTTAAAAAAAAATAATAGCCTAAGTTAATTTAAATATTAACAAACAAATGCTTTAATTTAATCACATAATTACATTTTTAGAAAGAAAAAAAGAACAACTTTTAAGAAACGTTTGTTCTGGGGATGGTGACAAATGGGGGCCAGTAGAAATCATGTACAAGTTGGCCCAAAGATCTGAGCCTCGAGGACAATGCCTGGGCTTATGATGGCCTGCAAGGCCTGCCCATACACTCTAGACAAAAAACTAAAAAAATGCAAAGTACAAAAGAAGTATTTACATATACATATATACAGTTCTTGCCAGTGGGGATGCCCACGGGGGCCTCAGGACATCAGGGGTCAGCCTGCCTTGACAAAGCCTGAGGTCTCAGCTCGCTGGATGCACCTCTGCACCTTGAGCAGCTGGTGGCATCACAGGGCAAGGAGAAGGCATCCCACCTCAACTCAGCACAGTGCTCCCTCAATGGCCCAATGTTCCTCAAAGGTGGACACCGTCCACCAGAGGACCACGTGCTCAAACTCAAGTGAGAGGAGGGCCCACATCAGCAGGCAGAAGATTTCATAGATTTCATAGACATTAGGGCTGGAAGGGACCTCGGAAGATCATCGAGTTCAGCCCCCTGCCCAAACGGCAGGAAGTCAGCTGGGGTCATAGGATCCCAGCAAGATAAGCGTCCAGTTTGCTCTTGAAGGTGTTCAGTGTACACCTTCAAGAGCTGCAGGGCATCATCGATCCTGGTCCCGGTGAGCCAGTTTTGCCGGCTCCTCAGGGTGGCCATTTGGCCTGGCACACCAGGAAGTTGGCCAGGCTGACTGCGGCCCGCTCAGCCACCCGGTACAGGAAGGAGTAGATGTAGGTGTCCTCCGAGAAGTCCTGGGCCAGTGCCTGAAGCAGCACTCCGAGGGCAGCAAAGAGTGGCTGCAGCCGGGGGCACTCGAGGAAGGCATGGAAAATGTACTCATCCAGCACCCCCAGGCAGAAGGGGCAGGCTGCTGAGGCCACCGGGTCCAGGTGGCGCACAAAGGTGCCAGTGGCCAGGATGCCGTGCATCAATCTCCACTGGAGGTCACCAGTCTTCTTGGCAGTGTGCGCCTTGTACAGTGTGCACCACACTGGGGTCCCAGGCCATGCCAGGTGCCACTGCCACATGGTGTTGGGGCAGCCAGCCAGCACCTGGGCATGCTGGGTGTGCACCGCCCATGTGTAGAGTCTCTTCCGGGGCAGTGTGCCGAAGGGGCAGCCCATATTGCTGCTGGGGGACACAGGGAGCCTAAGCAATGTGTTGGGCTGGTCAGCCAGCTCACTGGCCACTGCTGGAATTTCTGGCAGTGGTGGGAAGGCATCACCTGTGGTGTCCACAGCAGGAAGGGTCTGGTGAACCTGGAGGTAGCCTTCTAGGGCAGTCATTGCTTCCATCGGGAGGGCAGTCCTAACAGCCTGCAGAAGCCAGCCCATGGTGTGGATGGAGCTGAGTGCCAGCTGGGCATCCAGGGCTTTGGCTGACAGACAGCCCGACTGAGCGGGGTCCAGAAGGTGCCCCAGTTGTGTGGTGGGCGCCTTGATGAGAGCAGCCACGAGGCTGGTGGAGGGCCGGGGGGTGGACCAGGGGCTCCCGAAGCAGTTGCGGGAAATGCAGGTGCCTGGCTTGGGGACAGAGATGGAAGGCAGCCTGCCAGGCCTGTATCATGCTGCAGTAGAATGGGGGAAGGACCGCCCCATTCAGGAAGGTGACGTCCAGCATAATGAGCTCCTATTCAAAGCCAAGGTCCCCCACTTGATGCAGGAACCGGCATGCCAGCTGCCACCATGGGAGGTGGCCCTCGTCATACAGGAGCCACTGGAGGGCTTGCAGGTGGTAGGCAGCCACCCTGCTAGCCAGGTCGATCAGGCCCTGCCCCCCCTCACTGGTGGCCAGGTAAAGGGCAGCTTGCAGGAGCCAGTGGCGACCAGCTGAGAGGAAGTCCACTAGGAGTCACTGCAGTCTCTCGAGTAGCTCCAGCAGAGCATCCAGCACAATGCAGCGGTGCCATAGGGTTGCCGCCACCAAGTTGTTGGTGATAAGGACCCAGCCACAGTAGGAAAGGGTGGGGGCCCAGAGCTAGTGGAAGGGCTATGCTGGTCAAGCGACGTCGCAGAGCATGCAGCAGTGGTTCAATGGCCAGGGTGTACAGCATGCCCGAAAGGGGGCAGCCCTGGTGTATGCCGCGGCACACCAGGAATGGGTAGAAAAGCACACCATTCACCTTGAGCAGGTTGGAGGCATCATGGTACAGGACCCGGAGCACCATGATGAAAAGAGTCCTGAAGCCAAAAGTCTCAAGGGTGCTGAGCAGGTACCAGTGGTTGATGCAGCTGGTCAGCAGGGTCCCATCGGCAAGGCTCTCATGGAAGACACAGAGGACACTGGTCCCAAGGAGGGGCCAGAAGTCTTTGTAAAATTCCATGGGCAGTCAATCAGGGCCTGAGACCCTGCCCGAGGCCAGTCCCCCCACAGCAGACTTGAGCTCTGCCAGGGAGAGTTCACACTCCAGGGCCTCGACCTGCTAAGAGCCAATGTGCAGCAGGTCTTTATGCAGCTGCTGAGCAGCCTCCAGACAAATGGGGTCAGCCGCAAACAAGTCCCAGTAGAAGGTGATGGCATGCCACTGCACTTCACCTGGGTCCATGAGCAGCCTTCCCTCCAGGGTCTTGAGATGGTCCAACAACTTTACTGTAGCCCGCCGCCTCTCCAGGCTGAAGAAGAAGTCTGTCGGGGTGTTGACCTCTGCCAGCTCCTGGCAGTGGGCAGGTACCCGCGCAATGTGGGTTGTGCCTTCCAACAGCTACCACAGGCACTTCTTGTGGGACCAGAGGCTCTTGAGGAGTGCCGTGTTGTTGCCCATGCAGAGCAGGGCTGCCTCAAGCTCTGCCACGTCCTCCTCCAGCTCCTGAGTGCAGCAGCAGATCTCGCTTGCCACCAGCTGGGAATACTGCTGGCAGAATGTCTGGACCTGGATCTTCCCCATGTCCCACCACAGCCACCAGAAGATGTATACAGCTCATGCAGCTGCCCAGCTCCTCCAGAGGTGGGTGAAGCAGTCCCTGAAGTGAGTGTCCTGCAGCAGGCTGATGTTGAGGCACCAGTAAGGGGCCTGCGTGCGTGCTCTGCCAGGCAGGCTCAGTTCGCAGCAGTCCAGGGCATGGTCCAAGAGGCCCAATGAGATGATGCAGCTACTGCGCAGTAACGGAGATAGTGCTGGGCGATGGAGAGGTGGTCGAGGCAGGTCATGGTGATCCCACTGGCACTCATCTTTGCTAAGGAATATTGGTGCACCTCAGTGTGGAAGACCCATCAGGTGTCGATGAGATCTGCTGCCTCCAGCATGCTGCCTCCAGCTTGTGGGCCAAATGCAGGTGCAGCTCCAGTCCTGTCCATTCTAACAACGTGTCAAGGGTGCAGTTGGAATACCCACCCATGAAGAGCAGGTCATCGTTCTCACTGGCGTCACACAGGAGGTCACCAAGGGTCTCTAAGAAGGCTGCCCTCTCTATCCCTTCAGTAGGCGCATAGACATTGATAAGGAGCAAGCTCTGGTGATGTGGATGGTCAGCAGCCAACCGGAGAGGACCTCTTGTGCCACTGCCGAGTCGTACTGCAGCTGCAGTGAGAGGAGAGTCAACACTCCTGAGCTGAGTTTGGTGCCATGGCTTAGAAACAAGTGGCATCTCCAGGCACCGTGCCAGTCAGCTTGAACATGCACATCGCTATGCATCTCCTGGAGGAAGGTGATCACCAGCCACTTCTGCTGTGAACCCTCCAGGATGGTCGTCCACTTCACTGGGTCCCTGCAGCTGTTAGTGGTCAGCAAGGCAATTGTAACAACCATGAGCAGGAGAATAGAGAGGAAGGATAGGCGGGGTACAGGCAGGAAAGAAGGTGATAGAGCAGGGCAAAACCACAGGGACAGGGGAAGGTCTATCCTTGCCCTACCCTATTCTGTGGACCTGCCTCAGTCCCACACCTCTCTCACCTGGGTCACCAGCTTCTGAAGCCGGAAGGCATGTTGACACTTGCCCGGGTCCCGGTGCATGAGCCTCGCCGCGTCACTGGCAGTGCGGACAAAGCATATGGGGTCCGGGCACCATTGCCAGATACTCTCTGCCACATTTATCTGGCCCTTGGTCTGTTCTAGGAGGGGGCTCCATAGGTTGGAGGCCACCCAGGGGTGGTTCTCCAGCAGTAGCTGGATGTTGCCAACCGAGAACTGGCGGGGCTGTACTCTGGGAGGGGACCTCCCAGTGAGACTGGTGAAAGTGCCCTCAATGGCCAGGCTCCCTAGCAGACCCCCCTCAGTATCTGGGTCAAGGACTGTCTCCGGGAGATCGATCTCCATCCGCTTTGGGGGGCAAATGTCATCCCACTCCCAGGGCTGCTTGTGGTGCTCAGAGGGCAGGCACTCCATCTCCTCCTCATTGGCTTCAATGAGCATGGGAGCAGGCAGGGGTGGGGGTGTGGTAGGACCCTCTGCTGCCTCCTGTGCCTGAAGCTGGGGAGGCAGGCACTCTCTCCCTGCCTTGCTGCTCACAAGCTCCACGAGCTGGGATGGGGGCGAAGGGTTGCCAGACATTGCTGGGACACCCTCACCCATGGCCCGAGGTGGCAGGGTTTCCGGGGGGGCAGGCAGGGTGGGGTCAGGTTCCCTGACAACATTTTCCCTCATCCTGTCAGAGGCAGGCCCCAAAGGGACAGGCACTCCTTTAGAAGCTCCTTTTTTCCTGTTGCTTGTGGCTTTCTTGGGAGCAGTTGGCACCTCCCCTGTAGGGGGCGGGCCAGGCTGCTTGGGGTTCACCACCTCTGGGTCCACCACCTGGACTGAGGCAGGTCTCAGTTGTTCCACCCGATGGGCCCCCAGGGCCTAAGATGCTAGCCACCCCAGGTGGAACTGGGACAGGGAGGGACTGGGAGGACATCCCAACCCCTGAACCAGGTGAAACCCCGACACTGTGGGGAGAAGCCCCAACAGGCAGGGGAGGGTGGAGGGAGGATGAGAGGGGGCCATGGTCGCCCCGCCCAGTGGGGCACCAGTTGTTCCAGAGGGGACTGGGGCAGGAGGGGACTGGGAGGACTCCCCAGCCCCTCCACCAGGTGGGGCATCAGCCATGACAGGGGTGGGAGAAACCTGGGAGGACATCCCAGGCCCCCCCTATCTAGCATGCTAACACCAAAGGGGTCTGTTCCCATGGATGGAGCAGGGATGGAGGGGGGCTTGGAGGATCCCTCAACCCCTCCCTTTGATGAGGTTTCCACACGAGAGGTGGGTGCCCCATCCCGCTGTGCAGGTGCAGTAGCCGGTGTCCCAGCTGACTGCCCCAGTGGGCACTGAGTAGCGAGGTAGGAGCTGCTGCCTCAGCGGCAGCATGAATTCCCACCCTGGGAGAAGTAGAGCACATAGGGCCACCCATCCACCATGAAGGTCATGGGGAGAGGCAGGGTCTGGGTGCCACCCATGAGGAGCATGAACACCTGCCTATGAAAGGACAGGAGGTGCTTGAGACTGGGGTCCCTGCTCCCCACGGTCAGCCTGTGCCAGGGGCTGGTGAGGACACCATAGTGCTTAAGTGCTTTGGTGAGGTCCCAGTTTGGCAGGTGTGGGGGGATGTTGGAGGCTACCACTCACACTGCCAGGGGCTCCAAGGGTGTATCCAAGTAATGGATGTCTGAGATCTCCCGCCCCTCGGCACACACCTCCCTCACCAGGCTGGGAGACCTCAAGTATACAATGGGCACTGAGTTTACCCGGGAGGCATACCGGATGCTCCAGCATTCCAGCAAGTCTGCCAGAGCTCCAGTGCAGGCCTCCACACTGATGTGGAGAGGGGCATGCACCTGCAGGCCATGGCTGAGGGGAAGGTCTGCAGACACATCCCTATGCCAAGTGCCCTGGCTGCTGGCAGCCATCCTGAGCAGGAGAGGGTTAAGTTTCCCACAGAGGCTGCTACAGGGAAAAAAAAACAAACAAACCCTGAGACTGAAGTTGGGGACTGGGAGGGGGCTGAAACAGCCCCAAAATCAGCCTTGGGGGATGCAGAGCAACCCTGCAGGGGCTGAAGGCAAGCCCTAAGGCAGGAGGAGATGGCAGAGACCAAGGTAAGGGGCTCTGGAGAAGGGAGGCAGCAGAAATCAAAGGGAGAGCAGAGGTGGGTTGGGGGAGGGGCAGAGGCAAGCAAGGATGCCAGAGCCCAGGGGAAAGTACTCAGAAAGCAGGGGAAAGGGGCATAGAGGGGGTCCCCAAGCACAGGCTGGGGAAAGGCAAGGTTTGGGAGGGGTGGGGAGAGAAACAGGGGGGGCAGGGAGTGGCAGGGAATGCGCAGAAGGGACCTGAACTGCAGGAGCTCAGAAGGGCCTCACCTGTCGGTGGCCATCTTGAAAGAAAGACTTTGACTTTTAAGAAATTTTTATTCCAGGGAGGATGACAAGCCCGGGGCAGTAGAGACCACATACAGGTTGGCCCAAAGGTCTGGGCCTCAAGGACAAGGCCTGGGCTTAAGGCCTGCAAGGCCTGCCCACACATTGTGAAGAAAAAAAGAAAAACAAGACACAAAGGACAAAAGAAATATATACATATATACAGTTCTGCCAGTGGGGTTGCCTGGTAGGGGTCTCAAGACATCAAGGGTTGGCCCACGTGGGCAAAGTCCAAGGTCTTGGCTTGCTGGACCCACCTCTGGACCCTGAGCAAGTGGTGGCGTCATAGTGCAAGAAGCAGGCGTCCCCCCTCAACTTGGCACAACTCCCCCTTCAGGGTTGAGTATTCTTCAAGGGTGGGCACCATCTGCCAGAGGACTGCATGCTTGAACTAAAGTGAGAGGCTGGCCCACACCAGCAAGTGGAAAAGCTGCAGGGCATCATCCATCCTGGTCCTGATGAGCTGGTTTTGACAGCTCTTCAGGGTTGCCATCTTGTCCCGGCACACCGGGAAGTTGGCCAGGCAGACTGCATCCCACTCAGCCACCCAGTACAGGAAAGAGTACATGTATCTGTCCTGTGAAAAGTCCCAGCCCAGCACCTGAAGCAGTGCCCTGAAGGCAGTACAGAGCAGCCACAGCTGGGGGCAGTCAAGGACAGCATGGAAAATGTTCTCTTCCAAGACCCCAGGGCAGAAGAAGCAGGCCACCAAGGCCACCGGAATGAGGTGGAACACAAAGAGCCAGTGGCCAGGATGCCATGCACCAATATCTACTGGAGGTCTCCAGTCTTCTTGGAAGTGGGTGCCTTGTACAGTGTGCACCACACTGTGCTGGGCAATGCCAGGCGCTGCCACCAAATGGCGTTGCGATGGCTGGCCAGCACCTGGGCCTGCTGGGTGCATACCATCCATGGGTAGAGTTCCATCTGAAGCAGTGTGCTGAAGGGGCAGCCTGCGTTGCTTCCAGGGGACCCAAGGAGCCTCAGCAGCGTGTCAGGTCAGTCAGCCAGGTCACTGGCCACTGCTGGAACAACTGGAAGAGGTGGGAAGGCATCACCCATGGCATCCATTGGGTGGGGGGAGCTGGTGGGCCTGGAGGTATCCCTCCAGGGCGGCTGCCACCTCTAATGGCCCACAAAGCTGGCCCATGGTGTGGATGGAGTGACAGCCAGCCTGAGCTTGGTCCAAGAGGTGCCCCAGGCAGGTGGTCTGCACCTCAGTGAGGGTGGTCATGAGGCTGGCAGAGGCCAGACTAGGCACGATATGCTGCAGGGCCAGGTTGTAGACCAGGGGCTCCTGAAGCAGCTGCGGGAACCACAGGTGCCTGGCCTGCGGACAAAGATGGAAGGTAGCACACCAGGCCTGCACCATGCTGCTTTATAACAGAGGAAGGACTACCCCTTTCAGGAAGGTGAGGTCCAGCATAAACAGCTCCCAGTCAAAGCCGAAGCCCCCCATGCAGTGCAGGAACTGGCGCATCAGCTGCCACCACAGGAGGTGGTCCTCAGCATAAAGGAGTTGATGGTGGGCTTGCAAACAGAAGGCAGCTACCCTGCTGGCCAGGTTGACCAGACCCTGGCCTGCCTTGGTAGTAAAGGGTGTCATGTGGGAGCCAATGGCATCCATCCAAGAAGAAGCCTATTAGGAGCCACTGCAACCTCTCAAGCAGCTACAGTGGGGGGTCCAGCACAATGCAGCGGTGCCACAGGGTCACCACCACCAGGTTGTTGGTGATGAGGACCCAGCCGTGGTAGGAAAGGGTGGGCAAGCGCCAGCACTGCAGGTGGGCCTCCACTCCCTCTGCCAGGTCCTCCCAGTTGCGGGTCACAAAGGCTGGTGGCCCCAGAAACACTCCCAGGACTTTGAGGCCTTCCCAGCACCAGGTGAGATCCCCCTCTGGCATGTCTGAGGGGGGGTGGTGGCCCACATACTAACCTGGAAGGTGTCACTCTTGCCCCAGTTGATGCGGGCTGACAAGGTGAGCTCGTAGGTGTGCTGGCAGTCC
>NW_005842381.1:1229007-1233217 GCF_000455745.1 Alligator sinensis | reverse complement strand
GAAGACTGTCATGTCATCCATATACACCATCAGCTTGATCAGGGAGCTGGTGGTTGGGCCCGGGGCTGGTGGCAGGGCTAAGCCAGTCAGGCAATGTCACAGAATGTGCAGGAGCGGTTTGATGGCCAGGGTGTACAGTATGCCCGACAGGGGGAAGCCCTGGTGGATGCCCTGATGCACCGGGAATGGGTTGCACAGCACACCATTCACCTTCAGCAATCTGGACACATCATGGGACAGGACCTGGAGTGCTTCAATGAAAAGAGGCCCAAAACCAAAAGTCTCGAATGTGCCGAGTAGGTACCAGTGGTCGATGCGATTGAAGGCCTTCTCCTAGTCCAGAGAGACCAGGCTGATGTCCAGGCCAAGGAGTTCCATAGCCATGAGCAGGTCATGCAACAGGAAAAGGTTGTCCTGGATGGTCGTGCCCGGCACACAGTAGCTCTGCTCGGGCCCGATGACAGAGGCCATGACGGTGAGGAGCCGGTTTGCCAGTGCCTTTGCCAAGATCTTATACTCAGTGCACAGAAGGGAGATGGGCCGCCAGTTCTTAAGGCAGCTGAGGTCCCCCTTTTGGGCAGCAATGTGAGTACTGTCCAGTGGGGGCTGTTTGGCAGGGTCCTGTCAGTGAGGGTCTCACAGAACACATGGAGGAGGTTGGGCCCAAGGAGAGGCCAGAAGGCTTTGTAAAATTCCACAGGCACTCCATCAAGGTCTGGGGCCCTGCCTGAGGCAAGCCCCCCCACCACCCCCCACAGCAGCCTCTAGCTCTGCCAGGGAGTCTTTGGTCTCCAGGGCCTCAGCTTCTGAAGCACAGAGGTGCAGCAGGTCCTTATGTAGCTGCTGAGTAGCCTCCAGGCAGGTGGAGTCAGCCAGAAGTATGTCCCAGTAAAAGGCGACGGCGTGCCCCCAAACTTCACCTGGGTCCATGATCAGCCATTCCTCTGGAGTCTTGAGATGATCCAAGGTCTTCACAGCAGCCCACCACCTCTCCAGCCCAAAAAAGAAACCGGTCAGGGAACTGGCCTCTGCCAGTTCCTAGCAGTGGACATGCACCCTTTTATCGCAAGCCGTCTCCTCCTCTAGCTCCCACAGGTATTTCCTGCAGGACCGGAGGCTCTTGAGGAGCTCCACATCATTGCCGGCATGAAGCAGGGCTGCCTTGAGCTCCACCATGTCCTCCTCCAGGTTCTGAGTGTGGCGGCTGGGTGTGGTGGCTGATCTCACTTGCCACCAGCTGGGAATACTGCTAGCAGAACACCCGAACCTGGACCAGGGCATGGTCTGAGAGGCCTGATGGGATGATGCAGCTGCTGCACAGTAATGGCAGGTTGTGCTGGGAGACATAGAGGTGGTTGAAGTGGGCCTTGGCGATCCCACTGGCACTCCTCTTTGCCCAGGTTTATTGGTGCACGTTGTTGTGGAGGACCTCCCAGGTGTTGATGAGATCCACTGCCTCCAGCATGATCCACAGCTTGCCGGCCAAAGGCAGGTGCAGCTCTGGCCCCATCCAGTCAAGCAGCATGTCGATGGTGCAGTTGAAATCCCCAGTCATGAGGAGCAGGTCATTGCTCTCACTGGCATCACACAGTAGGTCACCCAGGGTCTCTAAGAAGGCTACCCATTCCCTCCCTTCCCCTCGATGGGTAAATGGACATTTACAAAGAGAAGGCTCTGGTGTGCTAGGGTGATTCTGGTGGTCAGCAGCTGGCTGGGGATGACCTCCCACACCGATGCCAAGTCGTACTGCAGCTTCGGCGACAGGAGGGTTGCCACCCCAGCATTGAGGTTGGTACCATGGCTCAGAAAGAGGCAGCCTCTCCAGGAAGCGTGTCAGTCAGCTTGATCATATACGTCAATGTGCGTCTCCTGGAGGAAGGTAATCACCAGCCACTTCTGCTACAAAGCCTCCAGGATAGTCGTACACTTCACTGGGTCCCTGCATCCATTGGTGTTCAGTGAGGCAATTGTGATAACAGCCAAGAGCAGGAGAATAGAGAGGAAGGATAGGCAGAGTATAGCCAGGAGAGCAGGTGATAGAGCAGGGCAAAACCACAGAGACAGGGGAAGGCCTATTCTTGCCCTATTCTATTCTGTGGACCTGGCCCGGCCCCACACCTCCTTCACCCAGGTCACCAGCTTCTCAAACCAGAAAGCATTTTGATGCATGCCCGGGTTCTGGCACATGAGCCTCCTCGCATCACTGGTGGTGCGCCAAACTACACAGGCATCACTGCCAGATACTCTCTGCCATTTTCCTCTGGCCCTTGGTCTTCTCTAAGAGGCTGAGGATGCCTCTGTTGCTGAGGGCCACACAGGAGGGGGTCTCCAACAGGAGCTGGATGTTCCCAACTGAGAATTGGTGGGGCCTCACCCTGGGAGGGGACCTACCAGTGAGACCAGTGAAAGTGTCCTCAATGGCCAGGCTCCCTAGCAGGCCCCGCTCAGCATTTGGGTCGAGGACCATCTCCAGGAGAAGGATCCCCATCTGCTTTGGGGGGCAAATGTCATCCTGCCCTGGAGCCACTTGAAGTGCTTGGAAGTGCTCCAGGGGTGTAACCAGGGGAGCAGGTGGGGGTGCAGTGGCCCCCTCTGCTGTCTCCTGTGCCTGATGCTGGAGAGGCAGGCACTCTCTCCCTGCCCTGCCGCTCACAAGTTGCATGAGCTAGAATGGGGGTGAAAGGTTGCCAGATGCCTTTGGGACACCCTCAGTCATGGCTTGAGGTGGGGACAGGCAGGGTGGGGGCAGGCAGGGTGGGGTCAGGCTCCCTGGCTACATTATCCCTGTTGCTAGTAGAGGCAGGCCCCAAAGGGGCAGCTTCCTTGGGAAGCTCCCTTCTGCCTCTTCCTCTTAGCTTTCTTGGGAGCAGGTGACACCTCCCCTGAAGGGGGTGGGCCAGTCTCCTTGGGGTTCACCACCTCCAGGTCCACCACCTCGACTGAGGCAGGGGTGGAGGGAGGTGGAGAGGAGGTCTTGGTTGTTCCACCTGACAGGGCTCCAGTGCCTAAATGCTAACCACGCTGGGTGGAACTGTGACAGGGTGGGACTGAGAGGATGTCCCAGCCCCTCTACTAGGTGAAACCCCTGCACTTGGTGGGCAGTCCCATTAGGTGGGGGAGGGTTGAGGGAGGCTGAGAGGGGGCCACTGTTGCCTCACCCAGTGGGGTACCAGCTCCCAGGGCACCAGCTGTCCCAGAGGGGACTGGGACAGGAGGGGGCTGGGAGGAGTGCCCAGCCCCTCCACTGGGTAAGGTATCAGCCCCAACACGGGTGGGAGGAACCTGGGAAAACATCCCAGCCCCCCCCGCCCGGGGTGGCATGCTCATGCCAGAGGACAGAGGGGTCGATCCCCCCAGATGGAGCTGGGAGGAGCCTCCAACCCCACCCTTTGATGAGGCTCCCATGCCAGAGGTGGACATGCCATCCCTCTATGTGGGTGCAGGAGCTGGTGCCCTGGCTGACTGCCCCAGTGGGCACTGGGCAGATAGGTGGGAGCTGCCACTACAATGGCAGCATGCATTCCCACCCTGGGAGGTAGATAACATAGGGCCTCCCATCCACTACAAAGGTCATGGAGAGAGGCAGCACCTGGGTGCCACCCATGAGGAGCATGAATGCCTGCCTCCAAAAGGACAGGACATGCCTGAGAATGGGTTCCCTGCTTCTCATGGTCAACCTGCACCAGGGGCTGGTGAGGACACAATAGTGCTCAAGTGCTTTGGTGAGGTCCCGGTCTGGCAGGTGTGGGGGGATGTTGGAGGCCACCACTCACACTGCCAGGGTCTCCAGGGGTGTAACCAAGTAATGGATGCTTGAGATCTCCAGCCCCGCTGCTCACATCTTCCTCACTAGGCTGGGAGAGCTAAAGTATATGATGGGCACTGAGTTTACCTGGGAGGCATACTGGGCACTCCAGCATTCCAGCATGTCCACCAGAGCTCCAGCACAGGCCTCCACCCTGACATGGAGTGGGGCGTGCACCCACAGGCCATGGCTGAGGGGAAGGTCTGCAGAGACATCCCCGTGCCAAGTGCCCTGGCTGATGGCAGCTATCCCGGGCAGGAAAGTGTTTACTCTCCCACAGAGACTGCTACTGGGAAAGGGGAAAAAAACCCTGAGACTGAAGCTGGGGACTGGGAGGGGGCTGAAACAGTCCCAAAATTGGCCTTAGTGGGGGAAGAGCAACCCTGCATGGGCTGAAGGCAAGCC
>NW_005842381.1:1224050-1228939 GCF_000455745.1 Alligator sinensis | reverse complement strand
AGGCTGGGCAGGGAGTGACAGAGGCAAGGAATGGTGCCAGAACCAGAGAAAAAAGCCCAGAAATTGGGGAAAAGGGGCAGAGAGGGGGTCCCCAAGCACAGGCTGGGGAGAGGCAAGGGATGGGGCGGGGGGTGGGGAGAGGAACGGGAGGGGCAGGAAGTGCGGGGGGGGGCAGAATGCACAGAAGGAACTTGAGCTGGAGGAGCTCAGAAGGGCTTCACCTGTCTACCGCCATTTTGAAAGAAAGAAAGATCAATTTTCTTTTTTCTCCCTCATCATGCTCCTCTGCCTGGTTTCACTCCTGTCAAAAAAAACATTGAAATGCGTACAATGTGTAGTGTCTCTGGGTGCTAAATATGAGAATCCAAGTACTTTGACTTCCTTATCACAAGACATAAATGTATTTAACAATTCTTTCCATTACATATGTACCTAAGTAATGAATCTGTATCCCTATTGATACCAGTCCTCCTCTGTCTGTGTTGCTGCATCTCTGCTGTCAGACCTTTGAGGAGCTGTCAGGGGATATGACATTGAGCAGTTACCACATTTGAAAAATTCATCTCCAAATCACTGTCCTTTTGAAAGGTATCCCATCATCCGCCATCTTACCACAGTCTTGGACTCTCCTTTGTCCCCAAAGCACAGCTGTCTACAGCATTCCCACTGGCATTCCCACTGGTCCCATGCTGGGAAAGTGGTTGTGCTGCAGCATGTACATAGGAGTGTGCACTATTATTTGGAGGGGTGGGGAGGAGGGGATTATCCATATTACCCATGGAGTGGGTAGGGAAGTACCTCAAGTGACTGCCTGTGCCTGATGAGAAGGTTGCCACACTGGGCAGCACAAATGCATTTTGCCACTGTCTGTCCTACTGCTGTGCCCTGCACCTAATTTATGCTACATTATGTAGGGTGTTTCCCTTATGCCTTTTTAAAGGGCTAATGGCTGATGATCTACTTGATAAGTGCCCTCAGCCACAAGACACTAGCCTTGGTCATGCTGGCCCCAAGCTGGCTGCCACCAGTTTTGGGATTCATATTATTGGGTGCCTCCCTGTATCACCCCACCCAGCATCACAAAAGATTTTAACCCAGCATCTTGTATAGAAAATAAAAATACAGGACACTTTTCAAAGTCCTTTTGCAATACTTTATTTCTATCAGAGATTTCAAACAAATTCCTAAAGTAAGTAGAGAGAAAAGAAAGAGATAGATTGTGAACCTAACCTGGTTCACACAGCCCCAGTATATTGAAGTGCAATCTGCTTTGCAAATATTGAGTTGGCAGTACATGAGGGAAGGAGAAGCATACCAATCCTGGGGGGTCATAGAAAACTTCAGCCATGAGAATCTGCTTCCACACAAGATGACCCCTTCCTGCACCCTCCCCGGGTCACATCAGTATCCCCTCATCATCATCATCATCATCATCATCACCATCATCCCTGAAGCACCATGGGTCTCTCCTCTTGTGGCTACAGGCAGAATGGCTCCCCTTTGCAAGAGACTGGACAGTATTTTGGGGTGGGGTACCGTCAATGCTGCTCCCAGTACATTGGCATTCATGAAACTGTTACAAACTCCTGTCTGAACCTTTGATCCCCTCTCTAAATGCTATCAACCTTCTGATTGCATTATTTAAAACATTGTAACATCACATTACTAGTGCATTCCATAACCTCCAAATTGGCTTTCTTAATATGCTTTAAAACATTGAACACATCTTTCAATTCAAATGTCATTTCTGCATAGTCATGCTTTCAGACACATCTGTCAGTAGATGAAGAATACTTTTCTTAGGTTCTCATTGATTTTTTTGATAACTACATTGACTTTGAGTGTTAGCTGTTGCTCTTGAAGATGAAGATGGAAGAGTGCCTGTCCACAGACAAAAAGAAAGCTCTCATCAGTTCTTTGGGTAATATTGAACATTCGTAAAGAACAGTGAGTCATTCTTAAATTATTTTAACAGGACTGCCACTTCAAGAATTACCAGTGCCAGCCTACTAGGGGTGCATGTTGAAGCAAGATCTGCACCCCACCCCCAGCCATGCACCTTCCCTGCAACAAAAATCAGCTACCTCCACTAGTGGCTGTGGCAGCCAGCCCCGATGCAGTGGCTCCACCAGGGGTGAGATCCTGGAGCTCTGCTCCCTCTGGAAGTAGCGACAGTCCAGTGGGCATGTGCGGAGTGCCCGGGGACAGTGCCTACCACAAGGAGCAGCACTGTGCTCTCCCTCCATGCTCCCCACTCTGAATTTATGAGTGTAAATCTGTAAAACCAAAAATCCAGAACACTACTAATACCAGCACTGTTATTTACTAGTCACACTTCACAAAGATAGGGGAGTCTCTGTCTCAGGACTCTGTCATTGGCCCCCTGACATAGTACTCCCTTTGGAACCTGATGAGTCCTGTGGCACAAGGAAGGTTGAGTTGGAGTCCTCTTCCTTATCATGAAAAGTGTGTGTGGGGGGGGAGGAGGGGTTAAGCATCTGTTGAGCCTCCTGGGTGTCTGGTACCAAAATGCATGGGTTCACTACAGTAGAGGGAGAGCTCATTTCTGGCTGCATGCCGAAGAGGTCCCTTGAGCAGTCCTAAGCAAGGTTGTTGATCTGTAACTGATTCTGTTCCTGAGGAGGAGGCTGATTGCGTGAAACTTGCAAAGTAGCTGTGGCTTGACAAGTACTTTGGCACCAGGGAGTTTCTGGCTCCTTGTGATGCATACCTCTTGTCCCAAACTCGGTCACACAAGCCTCTAAAGCATCTCTTTTAATGATGATTGACAGCTTGTCATAAAATGGAATCATTCTATGTGAGACACTGCATCAAGAATTATTGTCCTTTATGTGATGGAAGGCATACTTTAAGGCCTTCACCTTACTGTGACACTGTTCCCAGTTGTGTTTTATGCCAAGTTACTCTAATTATTCAGAAATAGAGATGTAAACAGGTTTGTTTCTGTGGCTTCCCAGTTGTGTCATGATGTTTCCTTCAGTCCAAACATCAATCAGTGCCTCATCTTCTGCATAAGTCTAGTTTGGTCCCCGTCCTTGTGAAGGATCCAACGCATATTCCAAAATTTTACTTTTCTTGCTCCCCTCCATGGCCAACAAAACATAAAGCAGAGCAGATGATACACACTACAACCTGTGCCTACTGTTAAGACCTGTTCTGGAACCTGGGACTTTCATAGATTTCATAGACATTCGGGCTGGAAGGGACCCCAAAGTATCATCAAGTCCAGCCCCCTGCTCCAGGGGCAGGAAGTCAGCAGGGATCATAGGATCCTAGCAAGATAAACATCCAAATGTGTCTTGAAGGCATTCAAAGTTGGTGCTTGAACCCCCTCCGATGGCAGTCTATTCCAAACCTTGGGGGCTCGGACAGTAAAGAAGTTCTTCCTTATGTCCAGCCTGAATCGGTCGCAGTGGAGTTTGTGACCATTTGGCCTTGTCATCCCTTGGGGTGTTCTGGTGAACAGATGTTCCCCCAGGTACTGGTGAACACCCCTGATAAACTTATAGATGTCCACCAGATCGCCCCTGAGCCTGCACTTTTCCAGGCTGAAGAGTCCCATGGCTCTCAGCCTCTCATCATAAGGTCTGTTTTCCTGACCCTTGATCATGCGCGTGGCTCTCCTTTTCGCTCTCTCAAGCTTCTCCACATCCTTTTTGAATTGTGGAGCCCAAAACTGGATGCAGTACTCCAGCTGTGGCCTCACCAAGGCCTAGTACAATGGGAGAATGACATCCCAGGATTTGCTTGAGAAGCATCTATGGATGCAAGCCAGCATTTTGCTCACTTTACTAGCTGCAGCATCACACTGAAGGCTCATGTTCATCTTGTGGTCAATCATGACCCCCAAGTCCTTTTCATCTCTATACCTAACCAGTGTAGCACTGCCAAGCCTATAAGCATGCTGCAGATTTTTCCTCCCAAGGTGGAGGACCTTGCATTTTTTGGTGTTAAACACCATCAGGTTCTCATCTGCCCATTTCATAAGCCTGTCAAGATCTGCCTGGATCAGCCTCCTGTCCTGAGGTGTGGATTCTTTACCCCAGAGTTTGGTGTCATCGGTGAACTTGGCCAGTCCACTTCTGACATCAATGTCTACATCATTGATAAAGATGTTAAAAAGTAAGGGCCCCAGTGGTCACTGCACACCATGACTATTGACTTCCATCAACCACCACCCTCTGGGTCCTGTCGTGGAGCCAATTCCCCAGCCAGTTGATTGTGGTGAGGTCAAGGCTGCGGTTAGCCAGTTTTGCCAAGAGGTGATCATGGGATACCAGATCAAAGGGTTTTTTTTAAAGTCAAGATATATGACATCAATCTTTTTCCCCTTGTCCAGGTGATAGGTCACCTGGTTATAAAAGGAAATGAGATTGATCAAGCAAGACCTACCCACAACAAACCTATGCTTGGTATCCCTCAGGATATTGCCATCAGCTAGTCTGTTAAGGATGGCCTCTTTGAAGATCTTTTCCAAGACCTTCCCCAGGATAGAGGTCAGGCTGATGGGCCTGTAGTTTGCTGGATCTACTTTCCTCCCTTTCCTGAAGATAGGCATGACATTGGCAAAACCTGTGAACCTTTTGTCAAGAAAGGCATAAAAGAAGTGTGATTTGTCCAATTTCCTTTGAGGCAATTCTTCACTTTTGATAGTCTAGCCCATGGCATTCAGAACTATACTCACACTACTATTGTGTTGGAAATTCTTGAAAATGTTGGGTAATCACTTGAGGTGAGAAACCATGAAACTGTTTGAAAGGCTCAATTACACTCATTTCCTTTAGATATGCAAATCCTTTCTGAGCAATTCTTTCTGAGCAAATCCTTTCTGAGCATTTTCCACATGGGTGATCAGGGCTCACTCTTAC
>NW_005842381.1:1221303-1224040 GCF_000455745.1 Alligator sinensis | reverse complement strand
AAAGAGAGAGAGTGGGGGTAGGGGCAGGGATGATGGTCCAGAAGATTTCTGTCATGCATGGAACATGTATGGTTTGCTCAAGAGTGTTCAAGCACACAGGCTACTATTTTTGGTATGTGGTAATATCTCAGCTCTTTCCAAGAAATACAAGCAACCTTCAGGTGCAGGGAGCACATGGTTTTAGTAGCTATTGACATGTAAATGACAGGAGTGGTTTCATGCCTGTCTAGGAGAGTGACTTTTTGCAGACATTTGAGACAGATGTCACTCCACAGTCCAAAATCTTGCTAAAGACAATGTCTTCATAGATTCATAACCCCCTGCATAAGCAGGAAAGGGTGCTGGGTCTAGATGACCCCAGCTAGATACTCATCTAACCTCCTCTTGAAGACCCCCAGGGTAGGGGAGAACACCACCTCCCTTGGGAGCCCGTTCCAGACCTTGGCCACTCTAACTGTGAAGAAGTTCTTCCTAATGTCCAATCTAAATCTGCTCTCTGCTAGCTTGTGGCCATTATTTCTTGTAACCCCCGGGGGCGCCTAGTGAATAAAACCTCACCAATTCCCTTCTGTGCCCCCGTGATGAACTTATAGGCAGCCACAAGGTCGCCTCTCAACCTTCTCTTGCGGAAGCTGAAGAGGTCCAGGTTCTCTAGTCTCTCCTCATAGGGCTTGGTCTGCAAGCCCTTAACCATACTAGTGGCCCTTCTCTGGACTCTCTCCACGTTATCCGCATCCCTCTTGAAGTGCGGCGCCCAGAATTGCCGCAGTACTCCAACTGTGGACTGACCAGCGCCCGATAGAGGAGGAGTATCACCTCCTTGGATCTATTCGTCATGCATCTGCTGATGCACGATAAAGTGCCATTGGCTTTTCTGGTGGCTTCATCACACTGCCAACACATGTTCATCTTGGAGTCCACTAGGACTCCAAGGTCCCTTTCCACTTCCGTGCCACCCAGCAGGTCATTCCCTAGGCTGTAGGTGTGCTGGACATTTTTGAATCCTGAGGAACTAAGGAGAAAGCAGAGGTTAACCTTGAAGGCTGCCAAACATTCATGTCACAGATGTATGGTTCTACTGACAGGATTCAGCAACTTGATGTACCTCTGATCTGGTATTTTAAAACTTATGAACAGCCAACTTCACAGGTTTGCTGTGAAGAGAATGTTGTTATTTGAAGTTGGGAAGCTGCTCTCGCTTTGCAACAAACAGAAAGTATGTTTGCCAAAGACTATAATTGCTTCCTAGCCGTACATTCAGGGCAAGCCTTGTGAGATATGGGCACATGAAAGCAGCTTGAACTGGTGGGAAAGAATAGTCATGTCAGTGTGGAATGATGACCAGTGGCTGGAAACATTCAGAACGAGCAAAGAGACATTCTTCCACACGCTTAGCCTGATGAACCTGCACATCCGGTATCATAGGACTGTCATGTGGAAGCCCATCAGCCCTGAGAAGTGTGTTGCCATGGCCATCATGAAACTGACCACTCCAACAAGCCTGCACCACATTGTGAATCAGTTCAGCATGGCTCCCTGCACTGCTGGGAGAGCCATCAGTGAGATTTGCCAATTGCTACGGATCCTGGAAGCAAACAAATTCATATGCCTAAGTAACTTCCGCAAGGTGATGGAAGGATAACACAAAATGAGCTTCCCTAACTGTGTGGGAGCACTTGATAGCACACACATTCCCATCCTAAACCAGTCCCAGGACAACCATTCATTCATAAACAGAAAGGGGTTTCCTTCTGTGATTCTGCAAGCAGTGATGGACCACATAGGCAGATTTACAAACATTTACATGGGATGGGCAGGAAGCTCCCAGGATACTTGTGTGTTTCAAAACTCACCACTGCCTGAGATGATGGACAGGGGGCAATATGCCCCCAGAACTGGAGGGGTTTGTCATCTGGAGTGTTTCAGTGCCCTCCCTGATACAAGCTGAAGTGACCTACCCACTCCTGCCCTGGATCATGAAGCAGTATGCATGGCAAGTGAGTGACCCAAATACATTTCTATTCAACAAGCAGCTAAGCAAGTGCTGCATGAGCTTACAGTGTGCATTTGGGTGCTTGAAAGCCCATTGGTGATCACTCAACTACAGGCTAGAAGTTGATGCTGATAACATTACCCCTTGTGTAGTGACAGTATGTGTCCTGGATAATATCTGTGAAACCAGGGGTGAGGTCTTCAGTGACACTTGGAGAGATCAGTTAAGAGAATTGGCACAAGCCATGACCTTCACTAGCAGATAAGCAGTTGATTGTGGGGGCTAGAGATACAAGCAAATAACAGAAAGGTTGCTGTGATCAGAAATTGTGTGGCAGCACACATAGGTGCCACTCTGTGGGGGTGGGGGGTGGTTCCTCTGTAATTGAGTGAATTGATTCTTTTTATCACTAATGTTCCATTTCATATTAATTTCTAATTGAATAAAGTCTGTCTTATAAAAAGTTGTCTTGTATAATGGGTTCATGATGGGGTCTCAGGGAGGTCTCTGTATGGGATGCAGAATGGAAGGGAGGGGGTGCTTTGGTTGGTGGCAGGTGACTTTAGAAGACAAGCAGGTCTAAATCCAGTTTGGGGACATGACTAGAAACTGTAATAAGATTCACATGCAAATAGCCTAATTGATTCAACAATAGCCTGGTAACACCACCCCCTCAGTGCAGCCTCTTGATTCTGGTCACTGTGTATGTGATGAATGGGGGGGGGGGGGGGGGGGGGGGTGTTT
>NW_005842381.1:1202258-1221272 GCF_000455745.1 Alligator sinensis | reverse complement strand
TAATTGCACCTGGGAAGTTTTTCTTTCTTCACCTCAGTGGGGGTGTTAGATCATGTTGGCTATTTGTGCTGATCACAGCAGGAACGGGGAGTTGGAGTAGGCTGATCACAGCCCCCACAACACCACTTTAGGGGCAGCTGCCCTGGGCAAAGGGATCCCCAATAACCAAGGAATCTTGATGATCCTCAATAACAACCACTGCAAAAATTCCTTACAGTTTGACATGATACAAATGAGAGAAGACAGGATTTTTTTTTTACATACAAATCTATGTACAGTAAAAGCTCTGTTATCTGGCATCCCCCGGGAATGGGGATGCCAGATAACAAAATATGCATCTGGCTTGTAAAATTCTGGATAACAGAACTTTTATTGTAGTACTGTTTCCATTGAAGCTTTAGATAAACCATTAGTTACATTTTTACATTTACATTTTTGCATTACATTTTTATAAGTCCAAGTATTGACAGTTATGTTTTCTACATTCATGGGGGAAACAGCAGGGAAAAGAGGCTAGGTGGGCCTGTCCAGGGAGGGGAGGACATATAGGCCAGCACCAACCAGGGGTGCTGAGAGACAGTCCCCCAGCCATGGGGGCAGCAACTGTTAGTATTCAAGTGGTGAAGCTGCGTGAAAAAACTTTTTTTTTTTGTGACGAGTGTAACAGAGTCATGGCTGCAACTCTGTTACTGAGAAAGATCAACAGCTGAAGATAATTGCCACACCCTAGAAAGCCAATGAGGCTCCGGAAGGAAGAATAAGATGGGGAGAAAACCAGAAAGAAGTGGCCTTCGGGCATGTCCACAGGTGAGAGAAATGGGCGAGGAGCCCAGTGAAAAAGGGATTACGAGGAAGGTCCAGAAGTGGGGACTCACCCACAGATGCCGACAGGACCGGTGGAGTAATGTCCCTCAAAGAGGCTAGCTCCTTGAAAAGCCCAACGGCCGCAGTGAGTCCGAGGAAGAGGAGCTGCGGTGCAGAGAAAAGCTGCGGCTCCAAGTCAAGACTCGGCAGGGTGGCCCAGGAGAGCGAGGGCATGGGGAGGAAACACCTGACCCACCCTGGGGGGGTAACAGAACCACAATCCCTCACACAGACAGAGGGAGGGTGAACCAGGAAGAAAGAAAAGGAGCCCTGGTGAAAGAGCAGCGCTCTGCTGGCCGGCATAGAACGTCGCAGGGGAATCCCGGTAGCGGCATTAATCAGCCACTAATGAGGCAATTAGCGTCTGGTTACTGAAACAAAACATTCTACTTACTGTCAGCCCAAAGAAAAGGACTCTTTGTATACTGAAGAGCCATGATAGTGTATCGGGTGGGCTGCCTTGTTCCCTGGAGCTCCCAAAGACAGTGAGTGAAGCTATATTACGTAATAAAACACCTATATCCGACCTCGAATCAGCGTGATCCTTCCCACAGGTACCTGTGTAAATAATATCTCCTCCCCCCCCCCCCCCCCCGCATTTTGTTTAAAGATCGAAGTCATGGCAGGCAAAAATAGCGGGGTTCGGGGGTACCCGGTACATATCCACTGACAAAAAGAATAATATTATATCACAAAACTGTTATATTATTATAATATAATATTTTTGTAATTCTATCAATGTGCTGCTTGTGTACTGGTGTTTTTATACAGACTGTATATCTCCCTTCTGCAAGTCCTCACCCCCAATGGAGCTATCTTGCAGGACTCAGTTTCAATGGGGCTGGGTTCCTCCAGTCACCAAATCATACACACAAACACATACACAGATTAACGTGACATGCCTGACACGACTAGGTTGATCAGCATGGACAGGCTGACACCCTCATATGCCAGGAATCAGTTTAAGGTAACAATAAAATGCAGTCAGACACAAGCACACAGGTAAACAGAATACCTCTGAATCCAGCTGGGTGTCCAGCTGACACCCTCATGGGCCAGCATTTAGTTAATTACGGCACACCTGAGCCAAACTGGGTCAATCAGCTTGTACAAGCTGATCCCCTTATGTGTTTCAAAAACAGCACGTCCCAATCTTTTGCCCTAACTGTTCTAGTAGTGGTAGCCTCTTGATGAGCATACCCGACAGTATTTCTGGGCTTCACAGGGATCTTTAGCTTAGGTAAAAGAATCGTTGCTGCAGGGCAAGTGGGGAAGGGGAAATAGAGAAGGAAAAATATACCCAGTTACTACCAGTTTGATTATAAAAGTTATTTATTGCTAAGTATATGAAATATATAATGCTACTAGTAGTAATAGACATGCAAAGGAAAACAAACACAGACAATTACAATACTACCCTGGTTTCACAAAGTATTTGGGGAAACTTAGCTCTAGCTTAACTAATACAGTACAGGTTCAGAAATCTATGCCTAGAGAGAAGAGAAAGAGAGAGAGAGCGAGAGCTGGGGTCTCACCAGTCCAAGGCACTCAGGTTCCAATGCTGACAGGTAAAGTTCTTAGCACGATCCTTGAAGGGAGATGATCTGTTTCTTCTAGCTTCTCAGGAACAACAGCGGATGGTGTCAGAGAGATTATTTTTAAGCACGCAGGTTGCTGCTTTTACAGATTTTTATACCCTCAGTTCAGCTTCTTCAAACCATTCTTTTAATAGTATAAATAATTGTCTTTTCCATTGACAAGGGGTTATCTGGTTTGGAACATCTCAAGAAACTGATTAACAACCAGGAAAAACATAAGGTTTTAAGGAGTAACCAGACACTTAGAAGCCAGCTTGAAATTCTTATGGATAGCAGATATACTGGATGGGATACCTCATTGTTTCTTCAGAAACAATAGATAGCTTGCAGCATCAGGGTTTTGTATTTTTTCCTGTTGTGAACAAACCTCAGCTTAGCATGACTTTTCCAGATCTTACTGTAGTCTTTTAACAGACTTAAGGGGATTACTTGGAGTGTTCATAAGCTTTGTGGGGAGGACTTCCACCAGTCATTCCAGGAAAAGTATGACAGCATTTGTGGTCAGGGCTCCAACAGGCTGGATGCTGTGATGAACCCTTTACCATTGTTCAAATGTTGCCCATACCCCCTGTGACTTGATCTCTTTACCTCAGCATTCCCTAACCCAGCAACCGAGTTTTAGTCAATCAAGTTTAAATAGGCCTCCCATAGTGAGACCAGGGAATGTACGGTCTGAGATGCCTATTAAACTTTTCTTCTACTTAGTTCTGGTTAGATGAGGTATGTGTGTGTGTGTGGGGGGGGGGGGCGGGCAGACATCCTTTGTAAATCCAGATTAGAATTGGTCTGATAAATGCTGAGCTGGGTGTGTGTAAATGTGGGTTGATTAGAATTTGGAGCACAGATTCCCCATCATGCAGTTCTCCCCTGCTTTTCTGATCCCAGAATTCACTGTGGTCCTTGCTTCATGCTCTCTGTTCTCCATCTCCCATGTAAATGAATTGTCATCTGGTTCCATCTCAGATGCAAATGAGACCTAGGGGAGTTCTTCATTCTTGTCACCCTTATCTAGAGGGCTTTAAGTGTGTCTCCCACTGCATGTTCATTGTCTTTCATAATCAGTTCTTGTTCAGGTAGAGGGGATTCTTTGAGTCAGGCAGACTGCGTCCTGTGTCAGGGTTCCCCAAGAACATGGAGCTGAGAGGTAACACTGGTGGAATACAGCCAAGCCAGGCATGGGCCTAGAGTGATAATCTGGGCAGGGGACCTTTTTAAAACAATGATAATAGCACATATATTTGCATGTATGTATGTGTATGTGTGTGTGTGTAAGTGTATGTCTTAGAATAAATAAATACCTGATAGTCAAATGGTTAGGAGGCTTGGAGGGGCTGTGCAAGTTGTGTTCCAAGTTGTCTTGGAAGTCTTTTGAGTGTCAGAAAAAGCTGCCTTATTCTGCACTGAAAGGCAATACTGCACCCAACATGAGCAGCAAACAGCAGGCTGCACTCTTATGAATAAGGTACTGTGCCACCTAGGAGTAAGTGTCCCACAGGGCTGAGTCCTGAGTGCCTCTGTTGTGTTGCCATTTCTCATCAACCTCAAAAGTCTACAGCATACACACCTCAATCAGCCACTGCTCCATGAATTTATAGGCACTCAAGGAGCCAGACACCCCCACCTGCCTTGTTCTGATGTAAACAAAACCCAGACAGTCTGGCGCTGGCCTGGTAAGTGCTTGAAAATTTCACACTAAAACATTCGGGGCTTTGCACAGAAAGGTTTGGTGCCAAAAAAAAGCACCCAAGGACCCTGTGCAACTTGCAACCAGGGAAAGTGAGGGCTACTGGGCTAGGGCAGTGGATGATGCCCTTTGGGACCCCAGAGACAGGGGAGAGGCAATGCTTTGAGCACACTTGGGGATAGCCTGAAGGGTACCCCACACCCAGCGTCCTGTGGAAATAGTGTGCCACCCAAAGGGTGCCCCCCACCTTCAGCCAGCCTTGGGAGATGCTTGTGTACACTTGGGGAGCCCTGTGGGGCTTTGCACACAAAGGTTTGGCTCCAAAAAAAATGCCCAAGCACCCCATGCTTGTGTACAGCTGAGGTTAACTTTGAATGGAAAGATTTCATGCCTCAGCCCTGGAGCACCCCATCTAATTTGCACCCAGGAAAAGAAAGTGGCAGAAGTGCTGTGGCTGGGTGTTTCTTGCCCAAAGGCACCACCTGGCAGTAAGCCAGAACTGAAAGGGCATGTGGGTAAAATTGTTCTGACATGCCCTCTAGTGCTTTTTACTAGTCATAGCATAATAAGCCTTTACATGGTAAATCACATTCACATTACTTACTTAGCCATCTTAAACTAAGAAAGAAAAATTAAACAAGGAACAATTTTAGTGGGTAAATGCTGATTATGTGGACAAGCGGCCCTTGTGATTCTAGATTTTTTTCCTCAAATTATTTTGCTTGCGTTTAAAGTGCATGAAAAATTTCACTGGACTCCAGGCTTATTTTTAAGTATTTTGGAATTTCCAGTGAACTGAAAAAAAGATGTGCTATTATTACTGCTCTAATTAGGACATTATACTTGGACTAGAGAGACATGATTTCAATTCCTGTTTTTGCTATAAATTCCATGTCTGATGTAAGCAAGTCACTTAATATATCTCATTACTATTTCTGCCAATGGAGATGATAAAACTTTATTTTTGCCTTGACTATTTAGTAAGCTTGCACATTGAGTGACTATCTAAGCATCATGTCTAAAATAATGGACATGATGCTAAATTCAAGTGGGGTTTTCTAGGCTTTAGTGTATATAATGATAGAAGCCTCATGACAGAATGGAAAAAAACAGTCAAGGAAGAACAGTCAAAGGATTTTTATAAAGTAATATGGCAGTTAGAGTATGTCCATACGGCACAGTGTAGTACCATGCAACCCAACTATGTTTTTATACAATGAATGGTTAATTTGTGAAATTCATTGCCACAGAAGGTGATGGAGGCAAATAGCATAGGCAGGTTCAAAAATGGTTTGAATAAATTCATGTTTGATAGAACTTTTAATGGCTATTGAACAGAATGGTTGGAAATGTTTTTTTTTCTGGAAGCTCTAAACCTATAATGGTGGATACCTGGAAGGGAATTGAATAGGAGATAGATCACTCTAGAGGTAGTTTAATATTGTCCCTGTACAGCATCCACTTCTGCCACCATTAGAGACAGGATGCTGGGCTAGATGGACCATTGGTATGACCTAGTATAGTAATTCTTATGTTCCTAAAACAGTTGGGATACCAAAAACAGTATAACTGAGTTAACCAGTGTGAAGACCAACATGTATTAGCCCAGATAAAACACTCCACTAATACTACTATATTACCTCTAGTACCAAGAAAGCTAATTCCAAAATAGCTTGAGTATCACTGCACTGTGCTGTATTGCAGTGTGATGCAAAGCACATGTCTTGGAATTAAATGGTAACTTGAGGGTGCTTACTATTTATGGACAAATTATATCACCTAGGGCTAATAACTTAAAAGCCTAAAGATATTAAATTCAAAATATAATTATGGCTGAGCTAACAGCAAACTCCCATGTGTTTTATCCTCTCACTGGGTGTATCTTCACAAGATGCTGACTGAAGAGTAGCCTGATACTACTGCGCAGTACTGTTGAATGGAAAAAAAACTGTAATGTGATGCTACTGTGCACTAATACTATGTTACTGCACAGTAGCATCACAGAAAAGGTATTTGCCAGTGCTACTGTGCAGTAACTCAGGTTACTGCACATTTATTTAATTCTTTTTTATAAGCGCAGTAATCACTGTGCAGTGACCTCTCATGTAGATGCGGTCACTATTAGTCCTTCTGTACTGGCCTGATACCACCATCAAAATGTTCATTCCTTTACCCACAAAATTGCACATTGTGGTTGTAATAGATATAATATGTCTGCAACTCAGTTACTGCAGTGTTCATTTGTATGTAACAACCCATCTTCTAATTTCACCTCACAATTATGGGAGAGTTGGAATATTTTTTTCAGTACTGCACTTAGCACAGTAATTCAATTGATTTGATTCCTTTTGCAAATTAGCCTTGAACCACTAATTTCACTGCAGAGTTGTTATAATACATTTTCTTTTCCTCAAAAAAACTATTTATCTCAAGCAATACTAGTTCAATAATATTATGCAGTGAGGCCAAACATACAAAAGATTTGTCAGCTTGTATGTTTACAAAGGTCTATTGTGTGCATTTCAAAAAAAAAGTCTCCATGGTGTACATGGACTGTTTTACACCCACTGAGGTGAAGATCTTATGAAAAATCAATGTAAAAAAACCAAAACAAAAACATCTCTCTACTTGTTCTACTCAAGGACGAGTCACAGAACAATAAATAAATGGAAAATGTGTGTATGGCAGGGGGGGATTTACTCACATGAGAAATTGTCACTCATACTGAAGTGGCATGGACAGAAATAAGAGTTTTTGCATAAGTGAGGAGAGCAGGATTAAACAGGTTGAGAATGCACATGTTCTTCTGTTGGCAGGAGTACAAATCAGTATTTTGCAAAACTGGAAACTTGACAGAATTGCAAGCTGATATAGCAACAAAGAAACAAACTTCTTTCAAAAAAAAAATTAATACATGTAACATTTTATGTTTAAAAGGAAATTTTTTATATATATATATATAAGCAATATTCAGATGATTATCTGAAATAAATTAAATCTGTTCTAGTACAAAGCAGCAGAAAACAAAAGCCACAAACCTATATGAGGTCACACCTCATTAAAGATGCAAATTAAGAGTTAAACATCAAAACAACAGGGCTCTTCTAGTCCATTTACAGCCGCCATAGGTTAATCAGACCTAAATGTCAGTCTTGGCTGCTTTGTTCATGAGTGTCAAATAGAAAAGACACACTGGGAAAAAAATCAAGCTGGTAGCTACTGCTGTTGGAAATGTATTAATCAAACATATGTTGGATAATAATAGACCTAGATATCCTTTTCTCATGTTTTGTGGTCTCTGCATAATTTTGATTTACTTGTTAAAAGACCAGAGTCAAGTTTAGTGCATAAGGGCATTAAACATCCTGCTACTCCTCCAAAAGAAACTGTTTTCAAGTGACATACTAATTCTGCTCACGTTACATTATCTTGCTGTGCCTGAACCATACGAAGATTTTTTTTACTTAAAACCTGTTCTAGAGCTCTTTCTACTTATTTTGGCAATAACCAATACCTGCCAATTCCTTGTGATGAACTGTATACCTGTTAAAGCATTACTTTAATTCTTCACATTATAGCCCAGAGACAAAGTTAATTTTATTTTATAGTTCAAGGGATTCATTTAACACCTTGGAAACAACAATGCTTATGATGGTTTATTATTTCAAAGGTTTTATATTGTAAAATACTAAGAGACAGTTTTGGCTAGAAATGTGTCTAGTTAACATTACATAATTTGACAAAGGCCACTTCTGAGTACTCAACGATGAAGCTAATGCATCTCACAAAGCTGAATACAGCAGAAAACATCATACTAAATATCTACTACGTTTCCCTAAAAGAATATCAGATAAATTCAACTACAGGTAAGGCAAGTATTGCAGTCAAGTGTTTTGTGTTCACAGATATTGGACAACCATTCTTAAAACATTTGTGAGAAGTGCAGACAAACTTGCAGAAATTGCACTTTTTCCCTAAAAGATTTATGAAATATCCTCTTGTTTAAAATTGGATTAATGATTACATTCAATTAGTGTTTGCACAAAATGTCCATTGACTTCAACTCTGCAAATTATTATTTACAATATAAAAGAACCTATTGTAGCAATCAGGGTCTAATTTTGCCACATGTTGCATAAGTAGATTAAAACAGATATTAGACCAAAGAGTTTGCTGTGAGAGTTAAAGGCCAGTTTCAAGATTCATAGATAGCATAAATCTAATGACATGCCTTTGACAGTGTATTTAGATAACTGAGAATTTGTCTCAGTCACCAAACTCTCCTACATATGGTTGTAGTTCTTGAAGGTTTGGGGTTTTTTTTTCTTTTATAGGAAGATGCATTCATACCTATGGAGTAGATAATTAGACTACAGTAACAGTAAAACTTATTCAGTAAGGCTGCAAACAGACATAACCTTGGTGCCCCATAAAAAAAAAATATGGTGGCACAAATCCAAAGTGAAGAGTTGTGTAGGCCTTTTACTGTGCCTGAAATGCTCAAATGTGTGTGCACGATGATTCCTAGTCATAGTTTGTGCTGTCTATTTATGGCTGATGTCATGCTCTCCAGCCACCCCAGAAGGTGTTCTCAGAGCTGCAGGGGCCTGATCTTGCATCAGGGAGCACTTTTGCAAGTGCAGAGAGGGATACCTTTTAGGGGAATTCCCAGGGTGAAAATTTCTCAGTGCTATGTCCCATATATGAAGTGGTCAGCAGTCATATAATCATAGAAAATTAAGGTTGGAAGGGACCTCAGTCCAATCCCCTGCTTAAAGCAGCACCATCGCAAACTAAATCATCCTAGCCAAGGCTTTGTCTGGCCTGGTCTTAAAAACCTCTAAGGATGGAAAGTCCACAACTTTTTTGGATAACCTGTTCCAGTGTTTTACTACCCTCTTAGTGAGAAAGTTCTTTCTAATATCCAACTTAAACTTTTCTTGCTGCAATTTGAGACCTTTGCTCCTTGTTCTGTTATCTGCCACCACTGAGAGAAAGGCTGCTATTAAGTTCCCTCTCAGTTTTCTCTTCTCTAGACTAAATAAACCTAGTTCCCTCAGCCTGTCCTCATAAGTCATGGCCCCCACACCATTTTTGTTGCCCTCTGCTGGACTCTTTCCAATTTGTCCACATTCTTTCTGTATTGAGAGGCCTAAAACTGAACATGCTACTCCAGATATAGCCTCACCAGTGCTGAATAGAGGGGAAATATAACTTCCCTTGATCTGTTGGAAACACTCCTACCAATGCAGCTCAGTATGCCATTAGCCTTCTTAGCAACAAGGACACACTGCTGGCTCATATTCAGCTTATTGTCCACTATAACCCCCAAGTCCTTTTCTGCAGAGCTACTGCCCAGCGAGTCAGCTCCCAGCCTGTAGCAGTGCATGGGATTGTTCTGTCCTAAGGGCAGGATTTTTCACTTTTCCTTATTGAACCGCATGAGATTTATTTTGGTCCAATCCTCCAATTTGTTGAGGTCTCTCTGAATCCTATCCCTACCCTCGAGCATATATACCCCCAGCTTGGTGTCATCTGCAGACTTGCTGAGGGTGCACTGTATGCCATCTTCCACTTCACTGATGAATATATTGAAGAAAACCCACCCCAGGACTGACTCCTGCAGCACTTCACTTGATACCAGCTGCCAACTAGACATTGAGCCATTGATTACTACCCTCTGAGCACAATGCTCCAGTCAGTTTTCTATGCACTTTACAGTCCACTCATCCAACCTGTACTTCCTTAGCTTGCCTATGAGAATGTTGTGGGAGACCATACCAAAAGCCTTGGTATACCACATTCACTGGTTTCCACAAATCCACAGAGCCAGTCGTCTTTCATCAAAGGCAATCAGGTTGGTCAGGCATTACTTGTCCTTGGTGAATCCATGCTGACTCTTCCTTCTTCTCCTCCAAGTGCTTAGAAATTGATTCTTTGAGGATCTGTTCCATGTTTTTTCCAGGGTTTGAGGTGAGGCTGACCAGTCTGTAGTTCCCTGGAAACCTCTCTTTTCTCTTTCTTAAATATGGGCACTATATTTGCCCTTTACCAACCATCTGGGACCTCTCCCAATTGTCATGAGTTTTCAAAGATGATGACCAGCAGCTCTGCAATCACATCATCCAACTCCCTCAGCACCCTCGAGTGCATCCCGTCTGGCCCCATGGACTTGTATATGCCCAGCTTTTTAAAAGAGCCCCTAGCCTGTTCTTTTGACATTGTTGGATGTTTACCTTCCCCCTAACTGTGCTACCAGGTGCAGTAGTCTGGGAGCTGACCTTGCTTGTGAAGACTGAGGTGAAAAAGGCATTGAGTACTTAAGCCTTTTCTGCATCCTCTGTCACTAGGTTGCCTCACCCACTCAATAAGGGACCCACACTTTCCATGATCTTCATTTTGTTACTGACATACTTGTAGAAACCCTTCTTGTTACCCTTCACATACCTTGCTAGCTGCAATTCTGTGAGAGGACAGTAAGCCTGCCCTGCCATGGAATGCCAAAAGAACAAAGAAAGAAACAAAACCTACTGGGACAACGAGCCCAGATGGGCAGAGCAGCAACCCTGGGAAGGGGAAAAGAGGCATGGAAGCCCCAGATGATAATTAAAGTGATCAGCTGTGAGAGCTGTTAGAACTGTGAATGGAATGCTACCACCACAGACACAGCTGATCAGCATGGGGAATTAAAAGGGCACTGGCCAAGCAGTCAGCTCGCCATGGGGAAAGGGAAATACCCCAAAGGAGACCTGTGGGAGCACAGAGTGACAATGCCAGTGTGTAGCTGTTAAAGGCGACTCAGAAGAGAGTACCAAAAATGGACTTAACTGCAGAGCTGGAAAGACGAGGTAGCAGCAGCATCCAAACCCGTCAGTTCAAGTCCGGTAGATGTGGGATTCTGTCCTGGAGACTGGAGGAGGGAAGAGATAGAGCTGAGTGGGGACCTGAGTTTGGGGCATTGGCCCAATATACCTCTGCATTGAAAGTTAAGGGCAGAGATGGGTGGTGGGATGATTCACTTGGGACCTGTGCAGGGAAGAATGGGGGAAGTGACCGAGGGTGAGGAACCTGCCACTGGGAGACTGAGTAAGGCAATCCAAAGACTGTAACTCCCACAGGACAGACCTCATAAAAGTAAAGATGCAACATCTGGTATGTTAAGGACAGGATATGGGGATGCCCTGTGAAGAGGAGTATGGAGTCCTGTGAAGAGAAGCTAGCCTTCTAAACTGCAGACCTAACATCAACCTTATCTCATAGGACTGTGTTCATCTTTGGTTCCTTCCTTTTCCATCTAAGTTGTGGTGGGTGAAATTAAAGAAGACTATCTAGTCTAATGAAAGAGCGATTGCAGTTTTACCTGGTGGATGTGGCTAGTCTTCCAAAAACCCCAATTGTGCTTTGGCCCTACGAATGTTCCCCACTCCATGCTCACAGATACATGCCCCCGCAGGAGATTCCCATGGCATGCATATCATGCTGCCACAAGCTAATTTAGGGAATGTGTCTGCAAGTGAGGGATTCCCCACTAAGACAAACACCCTGAGTCAGGGTGTGGCACCGGTGACTATTGTTCCATAGGATCGAGACCCTGAAGGCCTGGAAGCAGCAATGGCCTGACCCTGTGGGACAATGACCCTGGTGATGACTTTAGTTGCCAATGAAGTGGAACAACTGGGTTGGAGCACATCCTGGAACAGATGAACCCATTCCAAACATGATTCCTGTTTATACCCTAAGAGACCTCTGAATTCTCCTACATGAATACTTTCTTTGAAAGAAGTGGATATTTGTAACAGGTTAATAAGGTTGTAAAAAAACTATCAGTTTTCTTTTAAAGAATTCTGAATGCCTACACGTAACAAAGATTTGGGGAATAATTTCAATTTCCTTCCTCAGTACTGGATCAATACCATGCTAGTTAATTTTGCTGGATCCAATTTATAGTGTAAGGATATGCACAGATTCCACAACTGTTAGTTTCACTTTTGCTTGTTAGAGGCTAGAGATAGCCTTGTTCTGCAGAGAATAGTTTAGGAGCAATGGTCTCAAATTGTACCAGGGAAATTCATGTTGGATTTTTGGAAGGACTTTCTCACTTCACTTGGTTAGGCATTGGAACAGGCCACTAGACAGGTTGTGATAGTTTCATCCTTTGAAGTTTTCAATAGTAGGTTAGACATATAATTGAGTAGGGCAGTTAAGTCAGGGAGAATCCTAACTTTTGTAGGGGATTGGACTAGAAGACTTCTAGCCTTTCTCTTCTATGATTCGGTGATCCAGAAAAAACTCTCCATGTCCCCATGACAAGTGGGGGGATCTGGACCTTAGCACAAGCAATTTATAGGCAACCAGACTTCCATTCATAAGGTACTTGCATGTTTTAAATGCAGGGAGTCATGCCTGTTAAATATTTGTACCCAAGGCACTCAGGTGTTCCAGAAATAAGCAAGGTAGAGGCAACCAGACAACCCAAAGATGACAACCCTAAAGAATGGATTACAATTAAGGGATAGGCTTAGACACAGAAGCTTCAAAACAAGAGGTGCATCTGTCCTTCATAACACTCCAGATATTTCTGTATAGGACATTACTCAATCTTTCTTTGGTTCAGCATGTAAGGAGACGCTTGTCCACAATGAGTTATTGCCAAAGTGCTCTGTGGTTGGCCCAAGCATGCTCTGCCTGCCCACAGTAAGTGTGATAGGCCATCAGAGAGAAATCTTGTTGTATATTAGTGGAGATTGCCATAAAACTGCCTTAGTTTTAATAGGAAGAGCCTGGCTGATTTGTGCTGCTAGAGTTAGACTGAATAAGGGCCCAACCCTGATGACACCTTTTCATTCCAACCCTATGCCCAGAATAAGAACACCTTTGTTTGAGGTAGTCAACCAAAGACTGCAGTGCTGGTGTCATCATGAAGGCTTCGGCTTCCACGATCACAGTCCATTCTTTGATGAGAGAAGCAGTGGTCTGCTGGGGAGAGATGGCCTCCACCTCACTCCGCTGGGGAGGAGGCTCTTTTCAGACAGACTGGCTGACCTGCTCAACCGGGCTTTAAACTAAGCCCACCGGGGGTTGGGGGAGATTATTGCCACTGCTAGCCCACTGGGCAACCCTTGTAAATCTAGCAGGCTAAGGCACTTAAGGGACCCACCCCTACCCTAGCCCCAGAATGATCTGTGAGGAAGGCAACAGCCCCCAGTGGGGCACTTGCCTGCTTGTACACCAATGCCAGGAGCTTGGGGAATAAACAGGAGGAACTGTTCCTCCTGCTAAACAAGAATGACTACAACCTCATAGGGATAATGGAGACCTGGTGGGACTCCACCTATGACTGGGACACTCATATAGATGGCTATACCCTGTACAGGAGAGACCATGCAAATAAAAGGGTTGGGGTGTAACCCTCTATGTCAAGGACAGCTACATATCCCTCCAAATTGACATTGACATGCAGGAAAGATGCCTGGAGTCTCTCTGGGTCAAAATACATGGGGAACGTGGCTCAGGGGACATCATGGTAGGAGTCTGCTACAGACCTCCTAATTAGAAACAAGAGCTGGACCATAAATTCACCAGGGAATTGGCTGAGGCTGCACACTCTCAGTGCATGGTTTTCATGGGAGACTTCAAGTACCTGGACATGCCATGGGAACATCACTCAGCCAAATCCAATTGGTCACAAAGCTTCCTCATGTGCGTGGATGAGCTCTACTTGACTCAAGAAGTCTATGGACTGACAAGAGGTAAAGTGTTGTTGTACCTGGTACTGGCCAAAGACGATGACCTACTCAGTGACCTAAGAATTGATGAAAAGCTGGGTGATAGTGACCACGAGCTGATCACCTTTACTATCCATTGCAAAGCTAGCAAATCAGACAGCAATACTGAAGTCCTCGACTTCAGGAAAGCTGACTTCGACAAACTCAGGAGGCTTCTTGTCAAGGCCCTAAGGGACCACGACTCTACTGGTAGAGGAGTCCAACAGAAGTGGTTGCTCCTCAAAGGAGAAATACTGACAGCATAATGGATGGCCATCCCATATCAGAGGAAGGGTAGCAAAAGGGCACAGCAATCCCCTTGGCTCAACAGGTAACTCAAGGAACTCCTAAACCTCAAAAGAGAGACTTATAAAGAATGGAAGGTTGGAATTCACACCAAGGAGGGGTACTCAGCACTGGTCCTTACCTGCAGGGAGCTGATCAGGAAAGCCAAGGCTGCAACTGAACTCCATCTGGCTTCACGCATTAAGGATAACAAAAGTCCTTTTTCAGATATGTAGGGAGTCAGGTGTTGATCTAGTATTGGTGTTGATCTAGTAAAGGATCACCTTGAGAAGCTGGACACCTTCAAGTCAGCTGGTCCTGACAGATTACATCCTAGGGTACTCAAGGAGCTGTCAGATGTCATAGCCCAACCATTGGCAAAAATATAAAAAAATGCATGGTGCTCAGGTGAAGTACCTGAAGACTGGAAGAAGGCCAATGTGGTACCCATCTTCAAAAAAGGGTGAAAAGTGGACCCCTGGAATTACCAACCAGTCAGTTTGACCTCAATCCCTGGAAAGATTCTTGAGAAAATTATCAAGGAGACCCTTTTGGATAAACTGGCTGAGGACAACATCCTGAGGGATAGCCAGCATGGGTTTGTCATGAGTAGGTCTTCCTGACCAATCTTATCTCTTTCTATTACCAGGTGATGTATGGCCTGGACAAGGGAGAAGAGATTTATGCCATATACTTGGACTTTAAAAAAAGCCTCTAATCTGGTGTCCCATGACCTCCTCATAGAAAAATTGGCCAGCTGTGGCCTCAGCTACACCACAATCTGATGGCTATGAAATTGGCTCCGAGGTCAGACCTAGAGAGTAGGGGTCAATGGCAGTGAGTCATTATGGTGCTCTGTGACCAGTGGTGTCCTCCAAGGCTCTGTCCTTGGACTGGTTCTCTTCAATATCTTTAACAATGATGTGGACAGTGGTGTCTAAAGCACACTGGATACGTTCGCTGCTGACACTAAACTTTGGGGCATAGTGTCCACAACTGAGGATAGGCTAGTGATCCAGGCTGACTTGGATAAGCTTAGTAAGTGGGTGGACACAAATCTGATGATATTTAATACTGATAAATGCAAGGTTCTCCACAGAAACCCCCCCCCCCCCCCCCCCCAGCATACTTATAGCCTCGGCAGTTCTACGCTTGCTAGCACCAGTGCTGAAAGAGACTTGGGAGTCATGACTGACCACAAAATGAACATGAGCCAACAATTTGATGTCACAGCTGGTAAAGCAAACAAAACCCTGGATTGCATCTATAGATGCTTCTCTTCTCAAGTAAATCTCAGATGTCATCCTCCCACTATACTCGGCCTTGGTGAGGCTACAGCTGGAATACTCCATCCAATTCTGGGCTCCACGATTCAAGAAGGATGTCAAGAAGTTTGAGAGAGTCCAGAGAAGAGCCACACACATGATCAGAGGGCAAGAGAATAGGCCTTATGAAGAGAGGCTGAGGGTCATGGGAATCTTTAGTCTGGAAAAGCGCAGGCTCAGGGGGGACCTGGTGGCTGCCTATAAGTTCACAAGGGGTGTTCATCAGGATCTGGGAGAACATCTGTTCAACAGAGTGCCCCAAGGAAAAACAAGGACCAACAGTCATAAATTCCTACCAAACCATTTTAGGCTGGACATAAGAAAAACATTATTTACTGTCTGAGCCCCCAAGACCTGGAATAGACTCCCTCCAGATGTGGTGCAGGCACCTACTCTGGACTCATTCAAGAAATGCTTGGATGCTTCTCTTGCTGGGGTCCTTTGACCCTAGCTGACTTCCTGCTCCTTGGGCAGGGGGCTGGACATGATGATCTTTGAGGTCCCTTCCACCCCTAACGTCTATGAAATCTATGAAATCTTATAAAGCATTTGGGATAAATAAAGTTCACACTGACCTTGGATCTTACAAAAAGATGAACATTCTGACAGAAAAAAAAATGGTCTTGACACTCAGGAGACTGATTTCTGAGCCATTACTTTTGGGCTCAGTGGGGCAGCAACCATGTATCAGTGTCTCATTGAGCTCATGTTTCAACTCCATAGAGGATACACTGCAACCTACATAGGCAACATCATTATTGGATGGGAACACTGAATAGGAAGATCACATGCAATGTCTCCTGCTGGTATTCCTGAGCTGTTGTTTGGGTTTCCCGATGTTCAAAGATGGTGATCTGATACTTTTGTCAGCAGCCATGGACTTTCTTCCAACACTCTTGGTTTGGTGTTTGTTTGAATTACCCAGTGCAATAAATTTAACAACATCTTCCTATTTGCTAACAGCCCATAACAAAACACAGCACTACAAAGTACTTATGTCTATGAAGTGAATCCACCACTTGCAGTAGCCTATAACAAGTTCTAGCACACTGTGCCCTCTTCAAATCTCTTCCTGTTCCTGTTAAACAAAATGTAGTATAATGACAGGACATTATTCTTTCTTCACAGCCTACTGAGCTGTTTTTTTATCCATTTAATTTAACCATGTGGGCCTTTCACTCAATCTCTCTAGACCCAGAAAGTGTTTTGTACCTCAAAACTTATATAACAATCTATATTGTCTCTCCTCCATTGGACTCTTGGCCTCATCAGTCAATCTGTATCACAATTGCATGTACAGGTGCACTCTACAATAGGGCTATATGAAGCTTTGGGCACTGATACAATTCAGAGGAGATTTGGCCTGATTCAGTGGCCAAATCTCTGAATCCAAATTGAATCAGGGGACCAATTAAAAGATCCAATTAAAAGCTCTTTGAATCAATTCAGAAAAGATTTGGAGAGCTTTGGTGATTTGGGCAGTTCCCAGCTGCTGCAGCAGGGAGCTGGACCTGGACTTCAGCTGGTAAGCAGGGGCTGGGGGAGGGGAGGCTGGAGGAGTGGGGAGGGCATCATGTGGGGACCCCTGCCAGACACCATCCCCTGCCTTCTCCCCCAGCCCCCCTGAGTGTCCCCCAACCCCACCAACTCCCCCATCCCCCCATGGCTGCCCTGACTCCCCCAGCTCCCAGCCCTTTAAAAAAAGTCCCTACTCACTGGGTGCTGCATGGTGGGAGGGCAATCCCTGCTGCCCCCCACTGCCCCACACCATGTGGGGGGTCCTTCCATGATCTCCCCAGCCCCCTTCCTGCTGTCATTTCCCCCCCCCGTCATGGCTGCCTCACCCACCCCAGCTCCCGGCCCTTAAAAAAACAAACAAACAAAAACTCCGGGGTCACCAGTGGGGCCTGTGTGATTCAGAGATTCAGATGATTTGGCTGCAGCTGAATCTCTGAATCAGATTTGGCCAGATCAATGTGGGACAGTGATTCAAATCACTGAATCAAATCACTATCCCTTGAATTGGCTGAATCCAAATCTGAAGTGAATACTAGGCACTTTGCACAGACCTAGTCTAAAACCCTGCAAGGGGCTAACAGTAACAGAGATATGAGGGCTCAGATCCACCCTGCTAACTGAATCCTATTAGAGTTCTCTTCTTAGTTCTGAAGGTCAGGCCTAATAGGCCCAATTAATCATCATACCATCTACCTCTGTACATGTCCTGAAGGCTAATGGTCTCATAAGTACTACATGGTCCTCTTTTGTCTTCTGTTGTGGATGCTTTACCACTCTCTTGACCTAAAGAATGGCTTTCTTCCCAATGGTCTTTCTTTCAGGATTTCGCTTGGGAAAACCACAGGCCAAAGGACTTCTCTCTTGAATTCCCAGCCCAGAATGACCTCTCCTCTCTTGGCTTTAAAGGCCCTGGAATGTGTAGAAAGCAAGTAATTTGTCACTTTAAGGACTGGCTAGGTGCTGTGACTGTATCAGCCATTAGGCTGCTGGGGTTGGGATCAAGGAGGAGAATTGGGAGTGAAGTAAAGGCAAATTTACTTATAGCGTAGCATACAACAGTTAACAGAAAGGTTAATGTGAAAAACAGATAGTACAGTAATAAAGATCTAATAGTGAATAATTACAACAGATAGACAGAATGACAAAGAGTTCCCACATGGGGTTGGCAACTTATCGGCAGTCCCTCTATGCCAGTTGTGTGCCAAGTTGTTCCAGGGAAGTCAGGCATCCCCGATCAATGCTGTCCAAGGGGTCACCAGGAAGATCCCTTGGTCAGGATCTGGTCCTTGCACACACTGGGAGTCCAGGCTCCAGGCTTGGTACAGCGATGGTCCTTCTGTCCCATCCTTCTAACTGGTCACTTGACATGCACATTCCTTTATGCCTTATTTTATGCTAATCTGTTGGCTTTAGAGCCACTCACAATCTTGCCCTATAGCTGTTACCCTATGGGATCAAAAGATATTAGAAATTATCATGAACAGTTACCGCCCGAACTCAGGTTCACCCAATAAGCAAATTACACCACATTACTTTGAGGTTTTAAATTAGTATTACTCTGCCCAAGCTCAACCCCATGGTTTCTTATTTCTTGGAATGTGCTAATTATATTAGGTGGTCAGATCTTCTTATGGCTGACCTTTAAAATCCTATTAGATCAGCTAATCTTGTAGTTTGCCTATTTTTGGGGTCCACGATCAGTGCAAACAGTTAGATTCAACACTTTGGTTAAATTGTGACAAATTCCACTTGCAGGTTGCAAACTTGCAAGCTTTGCATTAGCTAATCTTAACTGCTAAACAATTGCCTGGATGTTGTTACCAAATTTGCCCATTACTTTGGGGTGTGCTCATTTATTAGGGATAGTTTCTAGGGTCTTGGTGATTCTGTCAATGTGCTGCTTGTGTTACTATACGGAGCTGTATTTCTCCCTTCTGCAAGCCCTCACCCCCAATGGAGCTATCTTGCAGGACTCA
>NW_005842381.1:1189074-1200958 GCF_000455745.1 Alligator sinensis | reverse complement strand
AGTCCTTAGTAAATCCAGATTAGAACTGGTCTGATAAATGCTGAGCTGGGTGTGTGTGAACATGGGTTGATTAACATTTGAAGCACAGATTCCCCATCGTGCAGTGCTCCCCTGCTTCTCTGGTCCCAGAATTCACTGCAGTCTCTGCTTCAGGCTTTCTGTTCTCCATCTCTCATGTAAATGAATGGTCATCTGGTTCCATCTCGGATGTAAATGAGACCTAGGGCAGTTGGTTCACTCTTGTCACCCTTATCTTGAGGGTCTTAGGTGTGTCTCTCACTGCATCTTAATCAGTTTCATTTAGGTAGAGGAGGGGAGGGAGGGGGGTGAGTACTTTGTGAGTCAGACAGACTGCATCCTGTGCAAGGGTTGCCCAAGAATACAGAGCTGAGGCGTAACAATGTCTCCAAGAGCATATATTTATTGCTCATGATAGTAACCCCTCTGGTTCTGGCTACCACAGCTCTGTCCCTTTGTTGACATACAGACTTTTGTTTTTCTTTATTTCATGCAGGTTTCCCTAGTCTTATTAGTGCCATCTTAAAGTGTCTAGACCTTTTAATGGATCTGGGTCCATGGTCTGGATACTCAACTGGAAAATGTGTGCATATGACTTCCTCTGAATATCCACTAAAGCATAGAAAAGGTCAGTTTACAGGAGTGTATACAGTGGTTTTTAAAAGTAAAGATTTATGGGTGGTGCCACAAGACATGGAAAATACCATATAGGTGAGTAACCTTTATTACATTTTGTTGGATTATACTGGGGATTGATGAGAGCCACTTCCATATAGTGAACCCTTCTAATGTCTCTGATAGCCTGAATTGACAAAACCACCAAAGAGCACAAAGATAAAGATATGTGTTAGACTTCAACTCCATGCAACACCCAATGACTAGGAAGACAACGGATCAATGCCATCAAGCATCACCTGCACACATTGCTTGTCAACAGTTTTATTCAAAAATGGAGACAGCTTTGGGCCATCTCCAGCAAACTGGGGAGCTGCCTCGAGCATTAGTTCTTTCCATATTTATATACCTTGGTTTATGCTCATTAGCATATACCCCACCTTTGTCTCTCTTTTGTTCCACCCTCAGTCCTTCCCATTTTCAGTTCCGCCTCTGTTTACTGTTTGTTTCATTACCATGAAATTACCTATGCATTTAACTTATTTACATTATCTTTTTGCTATGAGTGCATGCTTAAGACCCTGATCCCAGCTTCTTTCGGTCATTTGCGGATTCTTGCTGATTTCTTCATTATCTCCAAGGTCTTGCTTCTGCTTTATCTCTCAATGATAGCTGGTAGTCTGTATCCTGTTCCTCTTACACAATGAGCTTTCTATCTTACAACACTACTATATTGTTAGGCAAATGCTTGCCTAAGCGCTTTGCAATGTTACTTTTAATATGCCATTCTGCCTTGTGGTTAGCAGCTAGCTAGGCCACAGGTTATAGCCTTTTATTCAGCTGCAAATCCAATGCTGTGTAAGATCTAAATACTGTTACCCAAACAATATGGGCACCATTTTTGTCACACGAAAGAAGGATTGTATTGTATTGTAATCTATGAGGTTGTTAGTCCCTCAGACAGGAATTATTTTGAGGTAACTACTGCAGTTCCGTACTTGCAGGGAGGCAATCAGATTCCTGCTATTTTTAATCCTTTGTTTGTTAGTTTACAAATGTGGTTTATGGTTAGACTGAAAAGGTTTTCCTTATCCCAATGGAAAAGAGAACCAATTTGGGAGCTTTTCAATATTGAGGGAAAACAATATTGTCTGCTTGTTATCTATGAAACAAAAGTCTAAGCTAAAATTTATGGTGTGTCCTCAATTCCAAAATAACAATATTTGCCTCATTTATCACTGTAGGAGCTACTGTCCAGTACTGTGTCATTTTCTTGATGAAAAGTCAAAATGCAACAAAAATTGGGAAATATATTTTCCTCAAATTTTCACAAAATTTTTACACATGTAACAAAACCCAACACATTCAAATCACTGTACATTTTGAGAGACAGTCTTAGGAAAGTGATAAAACAGCATCCCTACTAGCCAAACAGCTATTATAACTAACAAAGAGCTATCATAAACCAATAAAACAAGGTCAAAACCTCTATTCTCTAGAGCTCTCTGAGTGGGGAAATAAAAAAAAAAGGAAACGGTGCAGTTACAAATTTGAGCTCCAATATACCTACGTATTTTCACAAAATTTTTTGAACCAATTAGTAATACAAAGGATGAGGGTAAGAAGAAAGCTCTCTATCTATGATATTATAAACTATCAGGAAGGGAAAAAAAAGCTGAGGGGAAAAAAGTCTGTGGTCTTTAAAAAGCTGGCTTCTTTCTAATTGTTTAGGCATTCTGAGAGAGGGCTTGGGGTCTGTCAATTTATATTTCATAACAAAGGAAGATTGATAATCCACACTACCTTTGGGATTGATTAGAACAGAATCTGGACACATCCGATATGACATGGAGATTTAACTCGTAAAGCCAAGAACAATGTGCATGCAAATCAAAAGTCAATCACATTGACTACTGAGGAATATCTAGAGAGATTGAGAGCAAAAAAGGGCAGTAAAATGTTGAATGATTCTGAAGGCAGTGGAGTTCTTGTACAGAAAATAAAGACTGTGGTAGCTGTTCCAAATGGCGATTCTGAGCAAATAATCATTTGCTGTATCAAGATACTTTACAAAGACTGCCCAAAAGTAATGGCAATTTCTAGAACTTCTAGAAGTACTAATGGATAACATCTCTCTCAAACCAACAAACTTAGAAAAACATGAAATGAAATACAAATAGCTTTTTTTCCATTAAAATACATCACAGAAGAGTACAGCAGGAACAGATAGTAAAAACCTACAGACCCATGGAGACAGAAGTACCCGTGACATTTCTGGACAGAAAGAGAAGCCAGACTTGACACTTTCCCTCAAATAAATGTCTTATTTCATAGAACAAAGTCTATTAACCCAGACAAATTTAGTCTTACTTTGGAAATGGCAGAATTCTGTGGCAGTGTACAACAGCTCTTTCCAACTAAGAAAATGATAAAAAGGTATGCCTGAGACTAAATACTCTTTCAACAAGGTAGACAGGGGATGGGAGGAGCCTAGGCCCTTTATCAGAGGCTTTTTCAGCCCTTATTCAGTTCCCACCAAAGCTATCCCTAGGACCTTTCTCATTTGTTGATAACTATTCAGGAGAGAGTTTGTTCTTTGGAAATCCTTTGAAAACACTTTGCATAGATTTGATTCAATTTAACTTGATTGAAAGGACTGTTGGAGAGAGGTGGGGGAGGGGGAAGATAGAAAGGTTATTTTATGTGTGTGTCTATTGATGTAATAAACAGTACCCTGTTTAAAGTAGCAAGTTATGGACATGTACATTTGAAACTTTTTCAAAAAGGAAATATTTAAAAAGGGGAGCCGCTAACTGGGAATGTACAGCAGCTGCTTTGTTAACCAGTTGTGTGTGAATAAGTGGGGAGCAGTACAAATACATGAAGCAATGTTACATTTCAAGTGGTTTTGTTACATCTGTACTGCTCCTGGCTTATCCACAGGTAACTGTTAGCACACAGTAGGGTAACTTGGGGTGGGCAAGCAGGGAATGAATCCTGGGGCAGATCCTGGGTATAAAAATGCTGCCAGGGCAGATGCCACTGCTGCAGGAAGAGGTAGTGATAAGGCCAGCAGCTAGAGGATTGATGGAACTGCCTCCAGCTAATGTTTCCCCCTACTACAGCTACTGAGTTTTGGCACCAAATTGTTACCAGCAGTGATAACCAAAGGCAAATTTGGTGAATTAAAACCAGCATCTGCAGTAGGGGCATGTGTAAGGTTCACCCCGTAAGAACAGGTGCAGTCCAGGTCACTGAAGGACTCTTGTAATCCCCTAGCTGCTGGCCATACTGATGCCTCCCCACAACAGCAGTAGCATCTGCCCCAACAGCTGGGTGAGGGTGGATGCCAATGAAATCCCCATATACTTTTTTTCTAGAAGTTATTAATTAATTCCTTTTCCCAGCTTATATTTTCCAATATGCTGTAACTTGGAGAAAGGCTTGTAAAAACCATATGTCATCCTGGACTACAGCCCTCTTCTGTTTCTAGATTCAGTCAGATAATTTGTAGCCTGACTAGGTAAAGAATCTTTAACTTCAGAACCGTACATGTTTATTTTGTATCATTCATAAGAACTGATGATTTTGCTAATTGTATAGATACCAGAATTGGTTCACTCACCACTACAATACAGTTACTCCTGAGCTGGAAGGTGAACATAGTTTTAGAAATAGTGTGCAGAGACACTAGTATTTATTTGTTTGTTTGTTAATAGTATTTTAATAAAGAAACAACTTAGCTGAGATTTCAAAGGAATTTTGATAAGCAACATGAAGGAATACAAGATTAAGGTGAATTAGCCAAAGCAAGGGAGAGAAATAGTTCTAAAGCCCCCCTGCCCCCCCTTTTTTTTTGCTTAAAAAAATCTTCCATTGAAAATATTTTTTGTTTTTCAAAAAGATAAAGATAACAGAGATCTTTGCATTATTAGTAAACTGAATGAAATTAATAAATCATCAAAACTTGCTTTAAAAGTTTTATATAATTATTATATTATGTTATACTTAAATCCTTTTCCACAAGGATGAATTAGCTTTTTGATCTCTCTAAAGGTGGTAGACTAGGATTTTATATAAAATCTTGACATCAATGCTGATCAAAGTGATTGGCTTCTAAGTATGCATTTATCAGTATAATCAAGGAGGCAATTCTCACATTCTGAGTATTTAGTAGCATTTGCCCAAAATGCTAGCCACATTTCAGACTTATTATAAAAGAGATGTGATAAGTTTTTATCAAAACCTTTTAAAAAAATCGCAGGAGCACAAGGAAGGCTCCAATGGGAAATTAGAATTGCTTTCTAGACTTCATTTTGAACTGGTTCAGAGTTAACAATTTATATGTTAGTAGGAAAACAAACAGGCAGGTTAAAACGATTATCCTGGTGAAACATTGGGCTCTAGTATTCTAAGATTCCCTCGAATTTTCTACAAATTAGAAAAACCAAAGATAAAGCAGGGAAGGGAGGGGAAAGAAAGCAGGGGGGAAAAAGCCAAAGGGAAACACTACAGTGGTAATAATAAAAAGGTAAAAAAGGGGCTCCCAATGAAAGAGGAAATAGTAGGAAATCAGGAACACAAAGGGCAGAAAAGCAGGGGAGAGGAGAAAAGGTTGGGGAAAAGAAGAATGTAAGAGGTCAGGTCAGGCAGGTACCTGGTGAATCAGATGTCAGGCAGGTTGTAAAGTGTCATAAATCCAATGTTATATTGAGTCCATAATTTTTTGTACCCAGTAGATTTATGAAGTGGAGTTTGTAGGCTCGTGTACAAAAGGTGTTTTGTAAGTTCCATTTAAGGATCAGAACTGAAATTGGAGAGGGAGTGATTGTCCTGTGAGAAGTGTGCCCCCACAGGTAGTTGGGTATTCTTGTCTTTGATAGATTTTTGATGCATGTTGTTCTGGTGTGCAGTTGTTGTTTCCCTTTGTCCTTCCCCCCCTCCCTTACCTGCTTTACCTTTTTTCTTTCCAGTTTCTACCTATTGACATTCTCACTGACATCCTAGCACACTTTTAACTTCTCTCATTCCTTGGAGTCTCAGACTAGCACAATCTCCCTAAGCCTGAAGAAGGGTGACTGTGCCTGAAAGCTTGCCAAAGAACATTTTTTCCCAACTGCTAAGTTGATCTAATAAAAGATATCACATATACTCAAAGAAACATGCCTGCCAAGATTTGCACACGAAACTTCCCATCTAGGTCTAAGCCCTGGCTCACCCATTCATGTATCTAGTTGATTATGATATCATAGGGACTCATCAAATACTGAATACCCTCACTGCCTAATTTATGCTATTCCTGGGAAGTTGGTTTTTATTCCTTTGCTCCTGGAGTTCAAACCTTGTTCACCTTGATTCAAGGTGGATCTGGTTCAATAAACCACGATTTTGATAAAATGAAGACTGTAAGGTCTTAGCTAGCCATGGACTTTTATTGTCATTGTTTGCCATTACAAATGGCAATATAAAAAGTCAATTCACATACATGCTTTTTCTCTGGATGAATAATTTTCCTCTAAATTGAAGCACACAGCTAGCATATGCAATTATGCCTTTCTGTGATTTCACAATTGGGTAGAAACAGCTCTCAAGCCAATATGGCTAATACTAACATCTGTACATACTTTGAAAGGCAAACTGAAGTCAAGTGAGTAAGTACCAAAGGTTGTACCATTACTGCATTCCCCTTAGGGCATCAAATGGTTCTCTACAATCAATGACCCAGTTCCATTAAATGTGTTTACTTTTGGATTGTATGTCAAGTTAGCTAATATTACAAAACCAAGTATTAAATTGTGAAAAAGTCTCTTAATCTTTTAAATATGACAGTTTAGCCTTTTGGAAGCCTCTGAATTGTACAAAAAAAATTATAGCCTATGTACAAGCTGAGAGAAGAAGTAATGGGTATAAAAAATTCTAACTTGCCTTCAAAGTTGAGCATTTAATCAAAATAGATGCCAGTCTTTTTTTATAAATATCTTGGAGTTTGATATGTTCTAGGATAGGTACTTATGTTTGGAATAGCATTTAGATGAGGACATTGGCCAGGGCACTTTCTACTAGCCACGAATGGCACATGCCCCCAGTGGCTGGGGGGGCACGGCTGAGCCGGTGGCGGCAGGAGGACAGTGGTGGCAGCTGGAGCCCAGCAGCAGTGAGCTCCTGCAGATGCCACCAGCACTACTGGGGCGGGGGGGAGGGGAGGGATGTGTGGTGAGATCCAACCACAGGTCGGTGACCACCCACAGGCACTGCCAGCAGTGTCAGCAGCAGCCAGGAGTGATCAGGGACTGCCTGCAGATGCCGCCGGCAGTGCCAGCAGCGAGGCAGCCACCAGCAACCACCTGCAGGGACTGCCTGCAGATGCCGCCGGCAGTGCCAGCAGCGAGGCAGCCACCAGCAACCACCTGCAGGCACTGCCAACAGTGTCAGGGGTGCCTTTTTGCAGGGGGTGCACTGCCATGTGCAGGGGGTGCATGTGCACCCACGTTCATCCCCTACGCATTGCCGCTGCTACTAGCAAAGCTCCCCAAATATTCAGTTTTGGCCTTAGAAAGGTTTGTGTGTATAATTTCAGCCAACTCTACTAAGAGGGGATGAATTAACTATTCTTAGCAGACAGCCAGATAATTTTTATCTTTAACTTTATACAAACTGTCCAAAATCTACTAACAATTTTCTACAATTCATTCAGTATCTGATTAATCATTTCAGTGAATGTTTCTTGACCTGTAACTTGTTTGTGAACAGTTCATTGTAAGTGTTAAAAGAACAGAATGAAAATCTGAATTTCCATTCCATAGGAAATACCTACATATCAATATGTATTTTCATTTAAATAAACAGATGACATCTTACCTCCTATGAAATATTTCTCATCCCTGATTGTACAACATGCTATACAGAATAATTTTCTTGTGTTTGTACTTCAAAATTTAGTTCCTATTGCTTCGAAGTGGCAAACTGACTTACAAGAACATTCAAGGGAGATGAACAGAGGCTTAAAATTATGTAAAACAGAAGTAAGTTTGTTTTTCAGTTTGAATTAACTTTTGCCTTAATTTTTTTAGCTTTTTCAATAACTAGTTATGGGCCCAAAGTAGGACTTTTGCCCTGAATATTGCTCAGAAGACATTGCTGACTAGCCTGTATACTGACTGTTTGCTTACTATTAGAGGCCCTAATCTTCCATAAACTTACAGACTTTATTACTGACTGTGTTCATATTATATTCCGAATCATCCTTTTTAATTTTTTTTTGGTAAAGCATATATGCTCATTCAAATGGCTCCTTGCAGTTTTGGAGCAAAATCTAGGCAGTATTTACCACTAGTTCAGCTTCCATTATTTCATGCCTCCATGGGAGGTGATGGAAATTATAATCATGTTGAAAATTTTGGATGTGTTACAGCATCATGGTATTGTAATTTAGGGTCTCTAACTTCTCACTTGATTCAGAGAATATAATGAGAATTGTTATAGTACTAGTAGTACCAGAAGCATCAGCAGCTTCTTTCTAATCTTGCTTTTCTGCTGTGATTTCTCAGTGAGAGAAGCTCAAATGACTAATAACTACTCCACTTGTTATTGTTTATATAATGGTCAGTACCTAAGAAAGGTTGTTAGTTCATTCGAATTTTTCCAAACAAATGGTAGGTGCTAGTATATAGTTATTTGGATCCCACTGGAAGATGATAAGTTGAAATCCAGTAACTTGTTTTGAAATTTAATTGTCTGTATGGACCAAGGTGGGAGATATAAGGCCAGTACAGTTGGGAAAAAAATGTGTTAACTTACCTTTAACAACCTTCAAACTGTTCTGGTAATTGGATTAATAAATAGCGAGACTGGAAATTGGAGCTGCATTCTCATAACTTGTCTTCAAACAATTATTGCCCATTCTGAATTATGCAAAGTAACAACACACATTTGCTGCATTCTCATCAATCGTCCATTCCACATAATAAAACATGGATTCTTCATAATGAATCGTCTCATGTTTCAAACTCTCAATTACAAACATCATTGCTATTAGATTATAATTTTCTCAAGTTATATTAATTGAGCAAGCATTTCTTTGTATGATATATGCTATACAAACTAAGGCTACTGTTAAAACTCACATAGACCATGGGAAGTTTTACTTGAACAATGAGTAAAGACTTTAGGTTGATATCCATGGCAAAATAGGAACAAAGTCTGTGTGTAGGCAAAATAAGAGGTGTGTGTGCACAGCACTTTAAAGCAGGCTAAATGCTTTTGCACCACTTTAAGGGTGTTAGTGTTTTTTATGCCTTGGTGGCATATATGTATTAATTCCAACCACTGTATGAAATTTGGCAGTGTAATGCACCTTAAATGACTTGGGGTGCAGCAAATTAAAATTCCTCCAAGGAGTTTTAGTTTGCTGCCCCTACAGCCATGGAGCAAAGCACCGGGCTCCATGCAGCTCCACAGCTCTGCATAAAGCCCTGCAGGCATCCTGGCAGCTCAAGAAAAGTGGCAAGCCTGATCTCCGCCCCCACCCAGAGCCTGTCTGAGCTGCGCGGGGACCCGGTGCTTCCCTTCACGACTGTGGTGCCCCCCAGGACCACCCAAGCCAGGTGCCTGTGGGTCTGCAGGTGGGTTCTGCCTGGGGGGGGGTGCCACTGCTGCACAGGGAAGCACTAGCCCCCACCCCGGGATGGCTTTGCCCACTGGCAGCTCACCCTACCCTCCCTACAGGACAGGCAGGTAAGTCAGTGGTGGGGTGTGCATGGCTACAGGACAGGCAGGTAAGTCAGTGGTGGGGGGTGCATGGCATGGGCGTTTAATCAGCCCTAAATTGAAGCGGGGTTTTTTTTAAAACCACCACTTCAATTTAGGGCCCTTTTTATCTACACACACCAAAACAGAACATCAGCAGCCATTTGTTATTGTCTGTTTTGTCAGAGCAGAATGATACATTCCTACATTTGGAACACAGTTTTAATTGAAGTTAGGTCAAACGTGCTGCCAGGTAAGACGTTTTCTCTCCGTGACATTAGCAATTCTGATTAATAATTTATGGAATCAGAGACATTAAATAAAAAATCTTATTTTCCTTTGGACAAAGTGGAAGACTTACATATATTGTGTGTACTCAAGTTCTCACCAGTGCTCCTGCCAGCACTTTAGAAGTATGTAGAGTGCACATTCATACTTAACAGCTGTCTACAAAGGTTTTATAGTCAGAGTAATTTTACCTAATAAATTTATCTCGTTTCTTTTGGAACTTAATAAAGCAACATTCCAAATGGGATAAACCTACAGGGCATCTCATTTGGGGTTCTGTTTTAGAAAACAGAAAATGATATAATGCCAGTTAGTTTTTGAACTGCATTTCATCTCAAATAATTAGTTTAGGAACAAAATGAGACCAAACTAAATCCTTTTTAATATCTGATAGAATGCTTTTGTGTTTCTTTTTTTGGTTTTAGCCTGATTGCAATGGAACAGGCAAATAGAAGCAGCAAACGTGCATACATTTTTCATGCGGAACTGTTTCCAAATGTACAGTCCTTTCTCCATGCAAGATTTCTTGTTCTAAAATATGACTGTTCATCAAAGAATTCACATTATTTTTCATAGCAAGCAAGCAAGCCCTAAGAAATACAGTTTTAAACCTTTTGATAATTCTTTTTGCAAAATATGCAGTAGTCTTCATTTCTCCCAAACAGCAAGAAACCTTTGATTTCCTCCCCCTGTTCTATTTATTACGTTAGTGCTAGAGCTAAGGACTTCCCATTACATACTTTTCTTACCAAACTACACTTCATAAATGCTGTGTTAGCTTAGCTCAGTGAAGGCAATTAAACTACCATCTTGTATAAGATCAGTGTGTGTCTAATTGTGAGCACTTTAGAACATTCCACTGTAAGTTTTCAAACTGTGATCACTGAATCACCATCTGGATACTTCTACCTACAAAGATTATGGGCATCTTGACCAGGCTCTGACTAAATCATTGCTTCAGACTAGCAGATGGTTTTACCTTTTAGGGATCAGGGAAGGAAAATGAAATAATAAAAAAAGGAACATGAGACTAAGGGCTTTTTTACACTTGTAAACACTGCAGTGCCAGGCACTTCGAAAAGTGTGATGCATGCAGTTGTATAAGAGGCAAAATGCACATCAGTGTGAAAGAAAATGGTGGCAGTGCACTTTTGAATTAAAACACCTCAGAGGTGCTTTAGTTCAAAAGCACACTGCCACCATTTTCTCTGCACTGATGTGCATTTTGCCATGTATACAACTGCACATGCCACAGTGCAGTGCACATCAGCTCATGTGCGAACAGATTCAAATGAGTCTACTCGAAAGTGGTGGATCTCCAGCATATTGAGAGACAAATGGTACATGTATAAATGCCCAGAGAGATAAAGGTTCCCTTTCTGAAAACCACAAAAAGACAGAAGTTTACTTGTTTGTCTCACCTTGTACTATAGAAATGATATTAAAGTCTATCTCTTCAATATCATCTCCACAGAAATTCTAGTACTTTAAGTGAGACCATCCCAGCCAACTTGCTCAAAATTCTCACCCTGTTAATCAAGGCTCTATTCCATGCTGTGTACAGTATAACTCAGGACATTTAGGCTAAGTACAGACAGTCAAAAAGCCCAAGGCTGACCTGCAGTCTTTGCAGGTCAGTTTAAATTGCACAAATTAAGTTGAAATGGAAGTGAACAGACATTTACCTTTGATTCAGGAAATGCATCCAAATGTCTGTAGTGGCTTAGGCCAGAAGCTGGGGAGGGGAGTTGGGGTGGGGGGGAGGGGATGTCAGGACATTTAGGCTAAGTACAGACAGTCAAAAAGCCCAAGGCTGACCTGCAGTCTTTGCAGGTCAGTTTAAATTGCACAAATTAAGTTGAAATGGAAGTGAACAGACATTTACCTTTGATTCAGGAAATGCATCCAAATGTCTGTAGTGGCTTAGGCCAGAAGCTGGGGAGGGGAGTTGGGGTGGGGGGGAGGGGATGGCTACAGCATGGCTCTCTGGCTGTGTGTTCACTTGTGCTTCTTGCTGCCCCCGAGTTCTTTAGGATTTGAAGTCCAGAACTACAGCAGCAGGACTCTGCAGGGTTGCTCACCACTTCCTCTTCCTGCTTCCAGGTACCTCTGGGACTTGTAGTCCACAGTTGCAGCCAGAAGTATGTTTGAGCAGGGGAAGGGGTGTTTAGCCCCCATCCCTGGCCCCAGACCCTAGTCAGGGCTTGCCTCATGGGGG
>NW_005842381.1:1174625-1188977 GCF_000455745.1 Alligator sinensis | reverse complement strand
GGGGGGGGGGGGGGTGCAGTCCCCACCCTGTAGATTGGGCTGCATCCCCAGATGGCTTGTCCCCTTCACCCCCTTGTTAGCCATCCCTCACTGCTCCAGCTAGGGAACAGAGGGGTGGTGCTAGCCCTGCTCTTTGAAGTAGACAGCACTGTCCAGCCCAAGGCTAGAAAGCATGCTGGGATGCTGCGGGGACTGAATCAGGAAGGCATCTGGGACAAAAGTTTCATAAACTTGATTCAAATCAATTAAGTCTAATACTGCATTCAATTGGGTTTATCTTACACCAGTTTCAGCCATTTTGAAACTGGTTTATGTGCAATAAACTTCTGTTCTGTTACAAGTTTAAACCAGTTTCTGATCATTTAAACTGGTTTATGTGCAATTTCTGTCTTTAGACTTAAGCATTATTTAAGTCACATGCAGCTAAGACCCACCACTGTGGACTGTTCACAGGCCAAAAAGTATGGATCTAAGTCTTGCTGGAAATCTGCGGAGAGTAAAACACAGATATCTTTGGATGAAAGAGATTGTAAGATGAGGGGAGGGTTGGTTTTGTTTTGTTTTGTTTTGTTTAATTTAATTTACGCAACATTCACATTTGGTTGGTGCAGGTAATTTCAAAAGCTCTTCACATCACTCTGCTTTATAGACAATCTAACCAAATGCAAACGTTATACAGTGTTTTGGTTTTTTTTTGCTTTTCCACAGGCAATCATGTTCCAGCATCTATTAACTGTCAGAGGTGAATACAATCACAGTTCCGTAATTTCCAGACATAAAACACATTCTTAGGAGCTCTTGTATAGAAATGATGCTGTATTACTAAGTGGTTCACATTTTCACATGTTCCTCATGGACTATTCAGCATAGAGTTGTGTTTTTAGAATGCTTGGCAACTCCTATCTTTTGTTTTATCTGTAATAACTTGCCAGGGAAGCTAAACCAACATTTCAACATGTCAGTGAGTACAGGGTCTTCTGGATGGACTTCAGAGCAATGACAGAGACATCGCCGGGGCAACAGTGATCATCGTCTGCTGGAATTCACCATCCAGCACAAGGTTGCAAAGGCCTGCAGCAAGGCAGCATCCCTTTACTTCAGGAGGGTGGATTTCAATGAGGTAAGGAGAATAGTCAGGGAGACACTGAGGTCCTGGAGGGGAGGGGAGATGGGTGTCCAAGAAGAGTGGTCGTTCCTTAAGGAGACAATCCTCCATGCACAAAGGGAGGTAATCCCAACATGGATCAAAGGGGGCAAGAGGGCGCAAAATCCCCCATGACTCACCAAAAATATCTGGGAATGTCTCCTAGCTAAAAAGAAGGCATACACCCAATGGAAGGGAGGGGCCATCACCAGGGAGGGCTATACCTCTGTTGCTCAGGGCTGTAGGGGGGTGGTCAGGAAGGCCAAGGCAGAGATATAACTGGGACTAGCTACCCAGATCAAGAACAACAAGAAATCCTTTTTTAAATACATAGGGGGTAAAAAGAAGGTACTGGGTAACATGAGGCCTCTGAAGGACATGCTAGGAAATCTGTTCATCAAACCAGACAGCAAAGCTAACCTATTTAACAATTTCTTTGCCTCCATTTTTCTGAGCAGGGACTGGGTCACCGCCCCCCCCCCAAACTGGGACCCCTGTAGGCCCCAGGGGAGGCGCACCCAGGCCTAGGGTCAGTGAGGACCTAGTCAGGGAACTTCTGGTGGGACTGGACATATTTTAATCAGCAGGTCCTGACAATCTCCACCCCAGAGTGCTAAGGGAATTAGCGGAGGTCTTTACAGGACCCCTGGCATGGGTTTATGAGCACTTGTGGTGCTCTGGCATTGTGCCTGAGGACTAGAAAAGGGCCAATGTGGTTCCCATTTTCAAGAAAGGGAGGAAGGAGGACCCAGGAAGTTATAGGCCCATTAGTCTTACCTTGGTCCTGGGTAAGCTTTTTGAGAGAATTATCCTGGTGCATGTCCGCAAGGAGCCAGCAGGGGAGATTATGCTTAGGGGCAACCAACATGGTGTTGCAGTAGATATAGTCTTTCTGGACTTTAGGAAGGCCTTCAACACTGTCTCTCACCCTATTCTCATTAAAAACTAGAAGACTGTGGTATTGATACCTACACAGTCAGATGGGTCACTAGTTGGCTGGAGGGCTGCACCCAGAGAGTGGTGATGGATGGGTCTTATTTGACCTGGAGGGATGTGGGCAGTGGGCCCGCAGGGCTTGGTCCTTGGGCTCACACTGTTCAGTGTCTTCATCAGCGACTTGGACGGGGGGGGGGGTAAAAAAAACCCTGTTCTAATTTGCAGATGACACTAAGATGTGGGGAAAAGTGGGCATGCTAGAAGGGAGGAATAGGCTGTAATCAGACCTGGACAGGTTACAGGGGTGGACAAATGAGAACAGGATGGATTTCAACACTGACAAGTGCAAGGTACTGCACCTGGGGAGGAAGAACCAGCAGCATACCTACAGGCTGAGAAACTCCCTTCTCATCAGTACAGGGGCAGAAAGGGATATTGGAGTCATTATTGATACCAAAATTAACATGGGCCGACAGTGGTGGGACGTGGTCAGGAAGGCCAACCGTACCTTGTCATGCATCCACAGATGCATCTCAAGCAGGTCCAAGGAGGTGATCCTCCCGCTCTATGCGACACTGGTCAGGCTGCAGTTGGAGTACTGCATCCAGTTCTGGGTGCTGCTCCCTTGCGCATGCGCACACACACACACACACACACACACTCGCAGCAGGGGTTAGAGAGGCTTGGTTCAGGGACTGAAGTCCAGGAGGAAAGAGAGGGAGACAGAAAGAGAGAGAGAGTCCAAATTGTAGGAGGAGGTGTGCAGATAATATCTTCCTATAGAGGCTGGAAAGGGCTCCTTGTCTAGTAGGTTTTGTCCAGAGGGGGGGTCTCCAGCAGGGCCTCTGGGTGGATAGGTGGTGTGGCATGGTGCTGGTCCAAATGGTGAGGGCATCCCACTGGGTCTGTCTTCACTGCCCCTTTTTATAGGGTCAGACCTTGTGTGACCCTAGTGACAGGAGGCATGCCCAGGCAAGGGTCAGCCCCTGGCATACTGAGCATGTGTGCTCCATGCAGGGATGTGCACTTTCGGGTATTTGTAATGGTGGGGTACAATGGTAGAGTTGCTGGTTCTGCAGGGTCTTTTGTCTTTCAAGTGCTGGGTTCTTATGTGGCCAGGTTACTGCTTAAGATATGATTAACTGGTTAATCATGTCTTAAGTCTAATGTCTGCTAGGGGCTTAAGTCTAGACTGGCATAATGCATAATTGTTGGGGTTGTGCATCAGATCCCATGTCACCTTTAACTAAATATAAGTCACAGGCCTAAGTCACATAAAACAGTGATCTGCTGTGTGTTATTTCAGAAACTGCAGTGAAAAAGGGTCACAGATATCTAAGTCCATTTAAGTGCCTTATAGGTTCTGTTCTGTTTAAAAAATGATGCATGAAGAAACCCCAAATTTCATAAATTTCCTGAGCCTAATAGTCTATTAAGCTGATGTGGTTAAGACACAGCAATTTCCAGAGCTAATAGCATATAAAGGAATGATATGACGAGCATCGGGGCCAGCAACTTTTGATGCTCCAGCCTGAATGACCAAATACCCATTTACAGCAGGGTCAACCTGGGGTAGACTGTAGCATGAGCAGGAATTGACCTTTGGAAGTCATGGCTTTGGAAGTTATGGTTACCTTTAGAGCTATAGCACGGCACTCCATGTCCCCTGTCATTTTCCCAAACCAAATAGTTCAATAAAATACAGAAGTGCTTAAAGATAAATGGGAAATCAGGCCATATAAAGCCAAAACACAGGATAGTGTGCTATGCCAGTTTCTCTCTGCACTCCAACCCAGAGGTAACTGCATTTCAGCAGTGCTAAATATATGCAGGGTCCTGCTGTTTCAGGTTTCCCATCATATAACCTTAGTGATTTCTAACCAATGAGTTCCCAACCTGCAGGTGAAGTTTTTGTTATTTGTTTTCAGGGACACAAACTGTATACTGGATACTACCAAACTTCATTCCATTTCTCTTTCTGAAGTCATCCAGGGCATGCAGCTCTTCCTGTATGATATCCCCATCTTCTTTTGTAATGGCAAAGCTGTCCAGTTTTCTGCCATCAGAAAATTTACAAACACACTCCTACTATTTATGCTGGGTCAGTAATGAAAATATTAAAACTAGTAACTACTCTCTAGCCTAATTCTTCACCCCTCAACATTACTCATTGCCAATTCAATTTCACTTGTTACATTACCCAGTTTAAAGCATTATCTGCTAATCCCCATTTCTTTAACTACTATTTTCCCACATGGAACTACTTTCAGATATGTTACTAAAATTTAGATAGATGAGCTATAGGTAGTTAACCATTAATATTGCAAGATAGCAGTCATTTTACATAAATTTTATATAGCTAGGCAAAATAAAATAATGGTATGACATTAGAGAACTCATCAATTTGCTTTGATATATTATCAATAATGCCCAAGTAAGAAAAGTTAGCTGTGACCCTGATGTCAGATGTTATGGACTTTAAGCCAGAGGCATATACCAGAAATGTATTTAATTGTTTTGATTTTTAGATGCAGAGTTAAAGCTGATCTCCACCTTAAGGTTATTCAAATTGTGACAAACACTTTGATTCCCTTAAGATCCCAGTTTTATTGTGCCATTAAAACAAACCTCTGCCTCTTAACCTAGCAGAGATGAAATATAAGAGGTAAACAAACAATTACCTGATTTTATTTAATCTCCAAAATTTCTATTTGATTAAGGGGTGAAGGTTAAATGGATGTAGGTATTTTAATCTTTAAAAGTTTAACTATTCCTAGATGTGATTCTTCACTTTTAACAGTACAACATAGGATCTCTTCATACTTTGCCCCTTTTTACCATTTGTTTGTCAATTGGAGCACATGGAAATTTCTTCTGCCCCCACCCCCCAGACTTAAGTTGTTATTATTGTGCAGGCCGGGAGCGACCCGAGCCCTTTTCTGTGCTGCACGCGGGCTGTGGCCAGCAGCCCGGGCACGCCAGGTCGGAGAGGGAAGGCCGTCGAGCTGGAATTAGGCACAAACGCTTAGCAGTAGTTTAAAAGATTGTTTACTTACACCGAGATGGCAGTGGTGTAGGCTGGAAAACTTGCTTGAGTTGCGGTTACAGACAGACAACAAAACAAAACTCGAACCTGCAGGGCACGAGGGTACGTCGCAAGGGGTTTTCGGCGACAGGATGATAAACCTGCAGGACTCGAACCCGGGTAGAAGAGCTCTGAGGTCGGTCGTCAAGGACTCACACGAAGTTTGCTAGGCTCCGTGGGTCCGGTTCTTTTGCGCGCAGGAAGGGATACATCTAGGCTGCGATCGACGACAGGAAGAGGATAGAGGTTGATCAGACCTCTGTTGCCTGCTTGAAATGCGCTGGGTCCATAAGGATCCGCAGCGCTTAGAGATCTTCACACAGCGTGAAGTCTCCTCCTCCCTTGTTCGTGGAGTCCTCCAACTTGGGCGGAAACCACTCAAGCCTTTTATACGGCTAGCAAGCCAATCACTAGCCGCCACGTGTGAATAATTTAGAACTGGCCAAAAATGGGACTTGAATTAGCATACAAATGGCAGGAACTCTTTGCAACGAGCATTTCTGTGCTGCAACAAAGAAATGCACCCTGCAAAGAAAGCTTCAAATTGGCGGGAAATTCTCCCTTGCACCGGGGTTCTCTTTGGCAGCAGAAAACTCCACCATGCAAAGAAGCTATAATTTAGCGGGAACAATTTAGCAGTGCCGAAGCACACAAAAACAAAATCACACCCTTTGGGTTGTCACAATTATATAATTTTATTTCTTCCCTTTTGGTTCCTTACCAGTTCACTGGCTACTCTACAGTACCAATAACTTACAATATAAGTAGGAAAGATTTTAAGATTTTTACATTCTCCTAAAAATTCAAACTATTTTTTTTTAATGTGGCAGTATATCCAGATACTGTCCTCTATTTGTTCAGTAGTTCTACTGAAATCATCTTTACTAACTATATAGTCCCTTGTTACAAAATGGAATCAGGAGGAGGCAGTTACCTCTCTACTTCCCTTCACCATTTCCCAAACTGAATTGTAGCTATGCCAGTAGTGTAAGAGTTGCAGAGACAGTTTAGACACATCTTAAATAAAATAAATTGTTGTTTACCTTACAGTAATTGTGCTTCCCTTGGATATGTTGGCCATATATATTCCATTCTTGATGTGCATGAACTCAAAGTCTTTTCTGGCAGCATCAATATGGACCTGTGCTTGTGCCCCAAAATCTTCATACCTTTCACCTGAGGGCATTAAGCATCAGGAAAAGACAGTGTGAAACCTGCACCTTTAGAAAGCTTATCATATGTAATATGTAGGCTTGGCATTATGTCATATGAACTCTCTCAGACGCACTGAATGGAACAAGTCTGTCAAACATTTTGTCTCAAAGTGAATCCTGACCATCCCAGGTTGGTCATAGAATACACAAGGAGCATGTCTACTTGTTCATTAATGTGCTGTAGTTACAGCACATTAAGTTTAGCACTTGGTTAATCACGTACTAAATCTATACTCGGTAACTTGTGCTACTGCACAGTAGTGCTGGCACATGGGTTTTTAGTGACACTGTGCAGTAATGTATTAGCACTGTTTTTGCCCAGCACACTACTGTGCAGTATTATTAGGCTACTGCACAGTTAGTGTCTCATATAGACATGCCTAGGGACAATGCACCTCAAGGAAGTAGTTAACAAAGTTAATCTCTTTTTCCCTTCAACAGCTTGCCTATACTTTTGGACCCTGGACGAATATACCCAGAGACAACCTAATTCTTAGGATCTTATTGTTCACAATCTACCAAAATAATGACAAGCTAGCTCTGCCAAATTGAGTATCAATTCTGATATTTTAGTCAATATTCAGGCCTACCAAGCATAGAGCTTAGTAATTTTGGGGGAGATTTATGAGACAAACCTACAGTGTGGGTTGCACTGTTTGAGAATCAACTCAGTCCACATCCATCTGCATAGAGGCTTCAGTTACAATTCCAAAACATTCAGAGAAGTGTCCAGAAGTTCAAGTACATAATCCATAAAATGAAATACATGAAAGCATGTGAGTAGATCTGATCAACATTCCTCATTCCTAATTAAAGAAATTGCCTTTTTCTGAAAATGAAAATATGGAGCTGTTTTACTTTTGCACGTTTTTTGACAACATTTTGTTCTTTGCTTCCTTCTCCTGTTAACACCTCCTTCCCCCAAAAAAACTTTGGGGAAGTAGAATAGACCATACCTATTCTCTACTTTGCAAGGCTGTACTGAAATTCATAGATAGAAATTCAGATACTGATTCAGTATTTCTACTAAATTATGGTCTCATATGAAACATACAAAAATATATATTTTTTGGTAAAGTTTTTCCATTGTTCTTCAAGCCTAGATAGGAAAAATCATCTTGCCTTGATGCACATTTGGGATATATTACCAGAATTAGATCCCATCTAAACTGGCTTGTCAATCAGATATACACTAATTAAAACTGGAATAAAATTAAAGGGTTTGCAAAAGAGGTGGTATATCATACTTAAGATAATTATTTTTTTAAAAGCTTAAGAAAACATGCTGAGACATTTATGGGGATGAAATTACAAAAGAACAAGTATATTTGCATTTTTTCAGTCCATGAAAGACAAATAACCTGAGAAACTCATGGTATTTTGAAATTGCCCTCAAGCATTTGGAAAAACCTAAACAAAACAAAAAAACCCACACAAACAAATCTTTAGCTTTATTAAAGTTTATCTCTACCCAGTTAAATATTTGTTCTCATTTGGATTACTACAGAAACTTGACAGTCTAACAAACTACACAGTCTACGCAAGACATTTTACTTGAGATTAGAGCAAATTGCTGCTCAGTAAACATCACCATCTACATAAGTAGATGCTTACTGCGCAGTGATTTGCTCTAATCATGAGTAAATTTACGATCTTTAAATATAAGTAGCAAATTTAATCTTTATTAGTTACTATGCCATATGGCACAAGTAGACAGATGACTGGGAGAAAACTTGCTCCTGCTCGGCCAGGCAGAAGAGGGCAGGAGATTACTCCCTGCCCCCAAGAAAGTGCTTGCTGTTGGGATGGGAACAATGTCCCCCTGCCCCAGCAGCAGGGAGCTCCCAGGCCCTGTTCTCTGATTGTGGTTGCAGAGTGGTGGCTGGGAAATGGCTGCCTAGGAGTGGCAGCTGGGAACAGTTCCAGTCAGGGGCAGATGCCAGCCCAGTTCTCCAATCAGGCAATCAAGGCACAGGGCTTGGAAAGAGATGCCTAATGCTCCCCCTGGCAGCTCCAGGGGGGCAGTGCAAGGCCTGAGGGGGAAGGAGCAGACCACTGCCAGAAGCAGAAAATCTGTTCTTACATGCTTCAACATGTAGATGGCTTCCCAGTAATTTACTCTAGAGTAAATCCACCCTGCAGCATTTACACATGTAGACATGCCGCAGGAGTGAGGGGGAAGAGAAGGAGGAAGAACTGCTATATCCGTGTGACATCAACACAATTAATGAATCTTTCTGTAGTCAGTACTTTTATGCTTCAAGTAAATTATGTGGAAGTTTGAATACAGGCTTAAAAGTGCTACACAGTGCTTGCAAAAGGTCTGATCCAAATGAGATGTTTGCTATGCACACAGGTTTAAAACAAAGCATTACTGTATCAAATGTGCCTGCCCTTAAGTGAACAGAATCCTAGGCTCTTTTGTAGCATTGATTAACAGGAGCAGTTAGAAATCAAATGGATGTTTGTCTATGTGAACAGCTCAACAATGATACTGTAACAGTAAAAAAAATTAGGGTTTTGATGGCAGAATGCCACACTTGAAAACTGGGGTGTCCTGAAGGACTAATTATCTGATCATTGATTTTTTAAAGTTACGAACTCCTTCTGTCTTCAATTTCCCAGCAACTGGTAGAATCAGAGATCTACTAGGCACAACATTTCCTTTTATGAATATTAGATATGGTTGCAGTATCAGATCATCTACATCTGTATATATGGCCTTGACTTTCATGGGAGTAATGGGGCTGAAAGGAAAACTGTGTAGAAACTTCAAATATCATCTTCATTAGGGGTGCACTGATAGAGATTTTTGGGGCTAATACTGATGGCTGATTTTTAATGAGCCATATTGGCCAAAACCAATCCGATTGCTGATATGCAGCCAGGCAGCATGGAGAGCAGTGTCCAGCTGGTAAGTCGGTTGTAGAGGAAGGGGCAGTGGAAAGGAAGGGAAGGGAAGCGGGGCTGGGGCAGATGCAGGGGCAGACACTGCCCAGCTGGGGCAGAACACAGGACAGAGCTGTGAGTGACTCATCTGAGGGGTGCAGAGGGAGTGCCTCCTACCACTGCATACACCCCAGGAGGGGATAGGGGGCAAGTGTCCCCAGACATGCATGTGGGGTGAGGGCAGGATACCACTGCAGGCTGGGACTGGGGGCAGCACTGAGCTCTTCCCAGCTGGGGTCTGGCCCAGGCTGCATTTGGGAAAGGCAGTGGCAGCATTGGGAGGGGGTAATGGGAGGGATCCTGTAGCCCCACCCCATAGCCTCCAGTATCACCTCCCAGCATCACCACCACCTGCCCTGAGTGCAGCCAGGCCCAGCTCTCCCACCAGGAAGAGCCCAGCACCTCCCCGGCCCCAAACCACACAGCAGCCTGCCTTTGACCAGTGCGCAGATCCAGAGTCACATATCCATCATGCCCTGCCAGGGTGTATGCAGTGGCAGGAGCTGCCACCCCTTCCCCATGCTCCCCAGATGAGCCGTGGCTCCATCCTGTGCCCTGCCTCAGCTGTGCAGGGCCTGCCCCTGCCCCAGCCCCAGTCCAGCTCCAGCCCAGCCCCACTCCCTTCCTAACTGCTGGGGCCTCAATCTGCACCCCTCCCCCCCCATGCCCTTTCCCTCACAATAAATTTACCAGCTGGACCCAGCTGCTCTCCACACTGCCAGGCTGCACTCCTGGCTGCCCATGTGCTGTGCTACACACATGCATGTGGCATTTATCAGCCACATTAGCCAAAAAAGCCGATTGTCAATATTGTTGTTTCCTTATATCGGTGCAAATCCAATATGGAACTGAAGTACTGGTGTACCTCTAATCTTCATTCTTCATCAGTCTCATGGTATTTACATTTGGACATCACAGTAAAAAAGCAAATTTCAACAGGCGTACACTAAATGCACTTTTGATAAAACATATCACCTCAGCCAAAGTTTCACAAAAGCAGGAAAAGCTGTAGCTCCATTGGTCACTTTCCAGTGATGCATCTCTTCAACTTTTGAATAACCTTTAAAACATGACTATAATTAAGATTTAATATTAGTTTTAGAAAATGTTTAAGCAGATATTCTGGGGACAGCAAATCAGATATGTTTCATTCATTTTAATAAGACTCCAGCTCTATTTAGTAGTTTGCCAAATTTTTAAAAAATCACCTTTTCCAACCAATTGTTCCTAGACTCCCAGTTATAAGACTATAATAGAAATAATAATAAAAAAACCTCTTTTGGCCAAGGAAAGAGAGATTACAAACTAAAAAGGATTTTCTGTTGCTGTTGCTATTTTTTTTTCTCTCTCTCTCTGTTTCTAGGCCACTCTGGGTGCGTCTACATGTGCCCCTGACTGCGCAGTATGCACCAGTATGGCACAGTCCCAGTGGCACATGGTTTGTTTCTACCCTACTGAAGAGTAGCTCACTGCAGAGACAACCTACATTGCTGTAGCTCATCGCTACACCAATGTAGCATCTTGGGTAGACATGTCCACTTGCTCTAAAACAGAACACTTGCTTCACCTTTCTAATGCTAACATTATTGAGATATTCATTGTTGAACATGTGTCAACAATTCTTGCTGCATCCCTCTTTGAAATGCTGGATGGCATGTTAAGTCAATTTTATCCCTACATATGGATTATTTTAATATCCATATTAATCCAATAAAAGAATCATTCCATAGACCATGATTCAGTAGGAAACATAGGCATGTAGTGAAATCTTAAGTACCTATTTAAGGGCTTTGCTCAATTCTAGCCTTTGATAGGAACAAACTTTGCACCTTGCTATATTTCCACTAATATTTTAGCCTTGAACAATTACATCCCTCCTAACTGCTTAGATTTAGAGATTTTTTAAATGAGATTCATCTTCCAACAATAAAATAACAAAACTAGGCCTTGATTAAAAAAATTCTTACTCACATGAAGAGTCACTGGTCAAACATTTTATACCATTAGTTTAAACAGAATTACTCACTCATGATAGATAAATTCATATGAACCATGCTCACTATTAGTTTCTTACTATTTTGAATTTGTGTCATGTTTCTATTACCCGAAGATAAAAAACCAAGCACATACATTGCTTTAAACAGATACAGTAAAAGCCCATTATTACAAAGGACCTTATGAGAGATGGTTCACTATTGCATTTTGATGGATACTACCATTGGGTGCATCCACACATGGAGGCACGTGTGCAGCTCAAATAGAAGCAGTGCAAATTTGAGCCGGGGCTTTTTCCCTTGGTGCACATGCCCAGACATGCACTTTGGTGTGGTGCAAGTTATGCCACTTGAGGCAAAATAACTTTGCCTGGCTCCTCCAGGTTCTGCAGCCAGGGAGAGCTAGAGTGTGGGGCCATCACCTGTGCTGGCTCCAGCAGTGTAAAAAGCTGCCCTGTCCTGGCCCTATCAGTACAAAAAGCTGCCCTGGCAAGTAGCTCAGGGCTACTCACTCTCAGGAGCTTCTAGGGCAGGAGACTCTCGGAAGAAGTTGGCTATGCCCCTTCCTGTCCCAGGCTACTGCTGTTGTTGCTGCTGTAAGCTTGGTCTCAGGAGCTTCTGGGGAGAAGATGACCAGGGCCTTTCCTGCCTCTAGTGACTGCTAGCTGCTGGCTTGTTCTCAGAGCTCTTGGAGGTAAAATGGCTGCATTCCTTTCTGCCTTGGGCTGCTTCTGCTGCTCTGCTGTATGCCACTGCCTCTCCTCAGGGAGGGGCCCACTACACCCCAGCACTAAACCCCACACTCTGAGTAGTTGAACTGGATGGCTGCTGCCCGCTTTCAGGATGAGTTTCCCTGCTGCACCACCTTGCACCACTCAACACCACACCTGCACTGGATTAATCCCTAATTGATTAATTGCTCCTGCCCTCCCCCACAGCTGCCTTACTGCATATAATTCTGCTTTGTTTTCTTACCTATTGTTCTACTGCTGAGTTCCTAGCTGGATGTCAGAGTGGCTCCTGGACTGATCTTCAACAAACAAAGTCCCTCCACTGCTTCAGCCATCTTTTACATCTGCCTCAGCAGCCTTCCCTGTGTGTTTTTTGCCCTTGTATGGTAAGTCCTGTGGTCCATTCCCCCTGCCCTAGTGTTTGTTGTGTGGCTAAGTAAACCAGCTTGAGTCTCCCCAGCCTGTGTGTATGTCTTTCCCCTCCCCTATGTTCCCCAAGCATAGCCCTCCTGGGTTTTTTCCCTGTGGGGCTGGAGCTCAGTGTGCTTCAGCCCCTTTTCCCCTCATTACCCCCACAACCCCGGCCTGCCCCTATATGATTCACCAGCCCCACTGTATTTTGCTTTTCCACGTTGTTTTCCCCTTTCTCATGTGAAGCTATGGTAGGGCAGGAACTTTCTTGGGGTGGGTGCAGATGGCCCCCATGGAGCTTCCTGTAGCCCCAACTATGGGGGCAGATCTCAGCCAAGCTCATGAGGGGATGCATGCTTCACAACCCCCACCCCAGAAGCAGAGTCTGACCAACCTCCTCCAGGGGTAGAGAATACTGCAACCTCTGCTGCAGGGGCAGGCCAGACTCTGGTAGGGAGACAACAGGGCAAGGGGGTCTCCCCTGGCCAGCCCCACTGAAGGGGTTTCCAAGCCCAGTCTCCCACCATCAGGGACCAAGGACAGTGGAAAGGTCTTCTCTTCACCCTTCTCCACAGCTGGCAGTGGGAAGGGCAAGGGTCCTGGCCTGAAGCCTAGATTGCCACCTGAGGGGACTAGGTGTGCTACACTAGCCACCACACCCACTCAGCCTGTCCCTGGCCCTAGCCCCAGCTTCACCAACATGGCCCCCCAGTGCGGGTACTGCAGTTATGCACAGGCAGCTGTGAGGCAACCTGAAGCTGATGGGCCTGGACCCTCCACTGCCACCCCTTCCATCTCAGACAGTGGGGCCCCCTTTCCGGTACTCGCCTATGGGCATGGGGTGAAGTGCCAACTGCCCAAGTGGGAGAACCTGAACTTTGAAATCTGGGTGCAGACCTTGGGTCAGGTAGTGGGGGCCTCCAAGATTGTGGCATCCTCCTACTTTCATGGCAAAGGAGTCTTTTTCCTTTGCCTCGGAGGATGTTGCATGAAAGGCAGTGGAGAGGGGACGCATGGAGGAGGGTGAGTACATCCCCCCCTCGAGCCCCTAGCAGAGCTGAGGGGCCAGGGTGGTCCTCAGCTCCATCCTCCCTATATCCCTAATTGACCCCACCTCCAAATCCTGGGGACAGTTATCTCCTGGGTGGTGGCCCCTTAGCTGGAGGCTGAGGAGTGTTTCATGATTCCTTTTTAGAGGGCCCTGAGGGTTTTCTATATGCTGGGTGACCTGTGATGTTTCCAGTGCCCAATGGGCCAGGAGGAGGGGCATCTGCAGGTCCCACTAGCAAAAGGGGTGCCCCTGGCACTGGTACCCCTCCCCCCTGGCACCCTATCCTCATCCATCCCCCCCTGTGAGCTCAGGGGACCCCACTCCCAAACCAAGTTTGGTGGGATCCCAGGGAGGGCAGCACTAGCCAAAGGGAGAGAGGGAGTAGGGCCCTCCTGCCCTTTAGTGCTGCCCCACCCCACCAACCCTCACTTTCTCCTACTGGAGCCAGTCCACCTGAGGTTGATAGTTGAGTGGGTGCAGGGCCCCTTCAGGCACAAAGCCAAGAGGAAGTCCCAGGTGCAGTTGGAGACCTCTGTGGAGGACTCCTTCCCCTTCCCTGCAACACCACTGCACAGCAGGAAGTAGTAACCCACCATCTGGGGGCCTCCCCAGCTGTACCTGACATGCCACCCCAGGAAAGATCAAATGGGTGATCCCTGTGGAGGAGGCTTCAGGGATGCTGGACAGTTTCAAACAGGAGCCCATGGAGAAACCCCTCACTCTGGTAGCCAGGACTTGCCTCCTGAGACCACTGGTGATGAGTCTGAGGCCTCGGATGACATGAGGGAAGGCCTGGCAGTGGAGCCTCCCCTCCCCAGCCACGATGTGGGGGCAATT
>NW_005842381.1:1163021-1174408 GCF_000455745.1 Alligator sinensis | reverse complement strand
CAACTCTACCCTACCATCTTGTGAAGGAGCCTTGCCCTCACCTTTACCACCACCCCGTTCCAAGAAGGTGAAGAGCTCTCCCAATCCCAACCAGAGTCCGGGGTCTTAGCAGACCAGGGGGGTTCAGATGTTGCTTAAGGAGCTCACTGAGCCCTAGGACCAGGAGGAGGACACCCAAGAACCAGCAGGCCCCATGGATCCTGCAGACCTCTTGGTCCTGGTGGTCCCAGGGGGTGAGCTACTTGCATTTCTTGACCGCAGCTACACTCGGTGGTCCACCAGCAAGGTACAGCTTGCCTTGGACCACTGGGGAGATATTGACAGCATCCTCGGGGGAAGGCAAGGGGCCAAAGCGCTTTAAGAGGCATTGTACTCAGCAGCCTCCTGCCCAGGTCAACTGGGTCAAGAGCTTTGGCATGGAGGTGGGTGATGGGTGGTAGGTGGGCTCACTCCCACCTGCACTCTGCAGGATTCACTGGAGCATGGGCTCACTGCTCTATGTGAGGGTCTACCTGTCCCCCACAGACCCCTCCCCACTGGAGAACTGGCACCAGCTGGAAGTAACGGTGGTGGAGTGGCTCTGGGCATGGGCAGGACTCCTGAGGTGTCTCTTTCTTTCTGTGTGGGGAAAGGGCTAGTGCTGAACCAGCTGGTCCTGTACATGCTCTGGCACCATATACACACCATGCCTGTGTCCTCTGAGGACCTGGCAGGGTTCTAGAGATCGGCCCTGGAATTTATCTGGCCAGGATGGCACTGGGTTGCTGCAGAGGTCCAGAGCCTCCCCTTGTAGGAGGGGGCCATGGCCTGGTTTGCCTGTGGAGCCAAGTTCTAACATTTCACCTTCTGGCCCTGTAGTGACTGCTATACAGTGTTCGTAGCCACAAGGCATGGGACCATCTGTGGTATGCCTTCCTCTGCCACTTCTAGGGTCTCCCATATGACTGGCAGCTCCTCAGCCTGCAGGGTTCTCCCTGCCAGACTTCTGAGTGCTGCCAGAATTCTACCATGATCTCCTCCAGGTCTGGAGGCTTATCTCCACTTCCAGGATCCCTGCAACACTTGGCCAGGGTGCTGACCTGCTTTTCAGGCCCCTCCTCTTGAACCCCCAGCTGGTGGTGCCGACAGCAGAGGCAACTTGGTTGTGACAAGGCCCCTCCTCTTGAACCCCCAGCTGGTGGTACCGACAGCAGAGGCAACTTGGTTGTGACGACAGGTTGATTCTGGGTAGTGTCCGCCGTATTGGATACATCCTGGACTATGATAGGCAGGAGTGGGTGGACCCCACTGTGCTGGCCCAGTGTATGGGTCTACCCATGATGCATGTGACCTGCCATCTGGTCCAGGAGGTGAAATCTGCCCTACCTTCTGATGCCCTTGCTGATATCGACCAGGTCCTTAGTGGCTGCAGTTCCCTCACTCACCCCGCCTGGCTTCCAGCCCACTGGAGTTTGTCATGGAGCACGTGCCTCACCTGGCCTTGAGGTGCTCCCCACGCTACCACCTAAGCCAGCTGGAGGACACCAAACCAGTTTGCTTTTCCACTGTCCATCACCACCTCTACATGCCCATGTGCTGCACAGGCACCAAGTGGTGGGGCCTGCTCAGTGAGGGTGTGGCTGGGGCAGCCCAGTGGCTGAGTGTCTACTCCAGCCTCATCCCATGAGTCACTGGGGACCTCAACTGGCAGCTCCTCCGTGAAGCCACAGGCCTCCATTGCCACAGGCATTTGTGGAGAGCTTCACTGACACCCTTGTCTTCTGCCCCTTCTGCAGGCAGAGGGAGACCCTGGCACGCATGACCCTTGAGTGCACCAGACTTCATCCCCTCCACCTCCAGAACATCCTCCTGAGGTTCTGGTTGAATTTCACCCCCCAGCTTATTGTTTTGTGTCACCCCATCCACAGCCCCACCAAGTCCCGGGACCTTCTGGTCAACCTCCTTCTGGCCCTGGCCAAATCGGCCCTGTACTTGACCAGTAAGGAGGCTCTGACTGGGAAGGTTCCCAGAGACTGTGGGACCATTTCCTCTCACTTGCCTGTGGATGTTTCTGGGCAGAGCGCCCATGAGCGGTGTCTACCAGCTCCTTGGATGCCTTTTGAGGACTGGTGTGTATGGCCTGGGGGACTCCACTTGGTTTCCCCCCTCAGGCACTTATTTTCATTTTTTTGACCCTTTGATCCTATCCTATGTTTTCATTAGTTGTCCCAAGGATTTAGTTTTAATACTAGTTCATTAGCCCTACACAGGGTTACTAGTTAGCCAGGTGGACCTTAGGGCCCACAATAGGAGTGCTACAAATAGACAGGAGTTCCTGAGGCCTCACCAATTGGTACCTGGGGACACTACCCCTTGTGCCAGCTGGACTGCTAAAGCAGCTGTGAGTGTACCCTGTACTCTTTACCCACTGCAGCAGTCTGGCAGTGCTGGCTGCTGCCTGACTTTTACCTGCTTCACACCTGCCAGACCGAGATGGGGACTGCATGGCTAGCTGCCAGTGGGCTATGCCTGAAGAGTTGGCCTTTTTGCAGCACTACTGCCATGTGTGCCCTGCCCATCCATCTGGGCAGCTATCGGCCAGAAGATGTTCCCAATGTTCAGCTACCTCCAGCTGGGTCCAAGGTGCCAGCTCTGAGCAGGCTCCTCTGCCTGGGTCCTGCCACCTGCCTCCCTAGAAGGAATTCTGTTATTCTCTATTTGAAAACTGAAAAATCCCTGCTCAAACAATCCCAAAGTCACTCTGTAAAATATCCCCAAATCCAATTTAAAAAAAAAAAAAAAAAAGACTACTTTTTTTTTTTAGAGAGAGAGCAAGATGGAGATCAGTTGGGCAATGTTTTATTGATGTATCTACAGTGTTAAAGCAATTTGGAAGCTTACCAGTGCCTCTCATCATAATAAAATGAATTCTAAATACCTGTATGTTTTGCTTTTTGCCTTTGGTTTTCTTACCATATAGCAGTTAGAGCTGTCCCCGACCCCTTCACTAACCATAATGTAGGGGCAACTGCTCCTGCCGCCACAGCTCCTGTCAGCAGGTCTCATCCTGTTTGGCAGCTGGGCATTCAGGGGGTGTGCTGGGGGGATGAGGGGTGGGAAGAGGGGTGATTGGCTGTGGAGGGTTGTGGGGTCTGTGGGTAGGTGTGGGTGGATTGTAGGGAGACTGGGGAACTGTTAAGGAGGGGTGGGTCCCCTGCCCCCTGCAGGGTGCAGTGCCCCCCTGCATAATTTATGAACTGCCCCCCACAGGGGCCAAAGCCCCAACAGGGGCTACAGTGCCTGGAGGGGCTACCACCCCCCTGCCAGGACCAAGTGCCCCACCCCCCTCTTGCACCCCCAGGCTCCCAATAACTGCCTCACCCAGCCTCAGCCACACAGCACTTAAAAAAAATAAAATAAAATGAGCCCCGCACTCACCAGAAGTAGCAGCAGCCATGGGGGTCACTGGGGCCTCCTGGCTAGTAAGTAAGGTGTTGGGTGGGCTGGAGAGGGCACCATGGGGTGACCCCCACCTGGCCTCATCCCTGCCTTCCCAGCTCAAGCATCCCAACAATTTAAAATAAAAAGCCCCCCACTTACCAGCAGTAGTAGCTGCTGTCAGGGTCACTGGGGCAATGTGGCAAAGGCCCCTGTACAACATGGAACAGTGGAGGGCAGCAAGGACCAGCCCCAGCTGCCTGGGACCTTCACTGCCACTGCCCCATCACATGGGTGCAGCCCAGGTCAGCAGGGTGCTGCATGGCTCTGCACAGAGATAGGCACCTGGGGCCACTGTGGCTCTCAGGGCCTAGCACCACTCATAGTCCCCTGTACCATGCCCTGCCCCACTTCTTTCCCTGGGGTATGTTTTGACCCCTGGATGTCCAGGGGTCTAATTTTATCCCCGCACTGTAAATTTGCAGCAGGTGAGGGACTTCTTTTTTTTCCTGCATGTGCCTCTTGCAGCATCTCAAAGGAGCTTGAGATGCTGCAAGATGCATGTGTGTGCTCATATGGACAGGCCCATTGAGTCTATCCCCTAACACCCTGAAAGGTGTGCCACCAAGGAAACCAAAAACAACATGGCTACTGTACTGGATTGCTTACATGCTAAAATCTATAAGGCTGGTGGCAAGGAACTGGTACTGATATTCCATAAATGTATTCTTCAAATTTGGAACAACAAAGAGATCCCTGGGGACCTGAGGAATGCTAACATCATGACTGTCTTCAAGAAAGGAGATAAGTCTGTGTATGGGAACTATCAAGGTATCATCCTCCGTTCCACAGCAAGGAAAATCCTTGGCAACATCCTCTTGAACCATCTTCTACCTATTGCTAAGGAAGTCCTGCAACAATCTCAGTCTGATTTCAGACCATCCTGTGGAGCATTTGCCAAGATCTTTGTTGCCTGACTGGTTCAAGAAAGGTGTTGGGAACAACATTAGGACCTGTATGTGGCCTTCATTGACCTTACTAAGACCTTTGATTCCATCAATTGCAAAGCCTTGTGGAAAGTACTGGCCAGATTTGGATGTCCTGAAAAGTACATCAGTCCTGAGGGTCCTCCATGACCAGATTGCTCCAGCCATCCTACATAGTGGGTCAGAGGCAGATCCATTTGTCATCTGAATTGTGGTCAAGCAAGGATGTGTCATCACCCCAACTCTGTGCTTCATTTTTCTTACAGTCATTCTGGTCCTCATTAAGGACCACCTTCCTTCTGAAAATGACATTAAATACCAAATAGAGAGAGGGCTCTTCAATCTGGGTCATTTTCACTGGCAGACCAAAATATTTAAAATAACTGTCCTTGACCTTAAATATACCTATAACTGTGTCATCCTTGCACAAACTGAGGAAAACTTTCAAACCATCTTTTTTAGAGAAACCTACTGAACTTTCCACATCTCTCTCAACTTCAAGAAGGCTAACATGCTCTATAAGCTTGCCCTGGGCCAAAAATGTGACCCCCTCCCTAAATTATCATTGAGAAAGAGACCCCTGAGGTGGAGCACTTCCCCTACCTTGATATAACCACCTCTCTCAGAGAGTAAACATTGATCAAGAGATCTGGCAAGGGATCTGGTGCATAAGCACCTCTCTCAGGAAATTCCTGCATTGTGTCTTTATTCACCACAATCTCTAGAAAGACACCAAGATCTATTTCTACAAAGCAGTCATCATCCATACTCTCCTCTACAGATGATGATGGCAGGTCACTCACATTTCACATCTCAAGAGCCTGGAGAGGTATTACCAATGATGGCTCTGGAAAATCCTTTGCATCAAATAGGAAGATTTCCACATAAAACACCAGCATCCTGGCTGAAGCCAATGTTACCAGCATTGAGTCAGTGATCCTCAATCACCAACTTCACTGGACCAGACATCATGTGTGGATATCTGACTCCCAAAACAAGTGCTCTAATCCCATTTTAGTAACAGCCTGAGATTTCACAGCAGCCAGAGGAAATACTACAGAAACATATTGAAAACATACCTCAAGAAGACAAATACTGACATGAAGAGTTGGGAGGAGCTGGCTGCCAACCAACTCCAGCGGCACCAAAACCTCAACCAAGTAGCAGCCCATTTTTAAGTAAAGCATCTTGCCCTAGAAGCAGAGAAGAGAGAGCAGAGGAAGGAAAAGGAAAGGAATCCTAGCCTGCAGCCTACTCTTCCCTGCAGAAAGATCTGAAACTGCTGAGGACAGATCTGTGGCTGAAGGATTGGATTCTTAAGTCACCACAAGACTTATCAATGAGCTATGGTAGAAACCATCCTTGAATCAAGGGACTGTCGATGATTGCATTGCTACTGTACCTATGGCTACCTTTCAAAAATATCATAGGGATGCTTAAATACAAACACACAACAGGAGCTTAAAGTCTACAGAAACCCTAAAAATAGTTACTTTATATCTAGTAGGAGCTGATATTTGTATATAGTGAAAGAGCAGAGCAGGTGGCAATTGCAATAAATGAAAATACCTAAAAAATGGATTTCAAAAGCTGCAGATGAAGAAAATAACTAGGGACTTAGAAAAGGTTACAGCTCTGTTTCATTATTGCTAATTTATACCACAACAAACAGAGGCATAGCCTGGACCTGAAGAATTCACTATTGAAAACTTCCATGACAACCTTTGCTAAGATGATATGATGCCAGGGCAGTGCATTAGGATGGGAAAAGAGAGAGAGAAAAAAACCCCAAAACAAATGGTGCACATAAAAGAGAAAATTGTTCTTTCAGATATGGAACATTGCCTAATAATAACTGCTTCCTGTGAAATTATTCCAAGTGCATTCCCATGCAATAGGGTTCTATTCCAACAGATCCGCATACACAGTGCAGCCCATCTACTTTCTGCTCCATGCTTCACTGTTGTTTGGGGGGGGGGGGGGTTTGTTTTTACAGACAATTCTGCTATTTAATGCTTTTACAGTCCTGTAATTGTGCTGATTCCATCAAGCTAATCAATCATAGAACTATGCATTAGGATATCTGCAACCACTGCAGTGTCAAAGTGAACTACATTCATTTAGCTACTGTGATCTAAATATAAAATTATGGCAAATTAAACACTGACTGTAATTATGTTATTAAAGTAAATGGTGCACAATTGCTCCCCCCTTTCTTTTAACATAGTTATGCAATTTTTAGTACTGAATGTAACAAACACCATTTTTATTGACTTGGGTATGGTATCTAGCTGACTTAAAGAAGTGTAGGCAAGAAGTTCATGTTTCCAGAAATGAACAACCTTATCTGGAGCTGATGGAAGCAAACAACTGAAAGATAGCATTATTGTAGCTCAGTAAACATGCCAGAGCATATTTTTTCACTCTGATATATTGTGCAGTCAGTTATTGAAAGGATATGTAGACCAGGCCATATGTGTCATTACTAAAAATAGATGAATGAATACAACCTTATTACAACAGCAGTGAAAGATACTGCAGAAATGTTGCACTGTAAATATGCTGGGCAGACAAACCAATAAAAAAAACTATAAGAGCATTAGTATTTTCTAAGGAAAAGTAGGGAAGGGGGGTAGATTTAAGCAAAATACAATTATTAAACCAGAAATTTTCTGAATTAATCTGGCTAGCTTTAAGCATATTTATGCTTTTCTCTCAGGATCAGGCTGACCTGCCTGACTCAAATACAGGGCCAAATCCTGAACTCGCTAAGATGGTTTTGCCATTGCACACCACCTTGGCCAAGCTATCTTTGCTCAATGTACCCAGTAACATGTCTTCCTGAATAGTGTACTGCAGTCAAAGGCCAAAATTTAACAGAATTGACATTCCTAATTTTCAAAAACTATCCTTTCAAAAACTCTGGTTCATAAAGTCACTTAAAACTTTTGACTAGCGTTTTCCCCAGCCCGATTTCACAAATCAACATTTCTTCCCTCAAAAAGTCAAGTATAGTGAGTGCATCTATATGAACACTAGTGCACAGTCTAATACAAGTACTAAATAAATGCACAGTATCCGGAGTTACTGTGCAGTAGCACCAGCAAACGTCTTTTAGGTGATGCTACTGCACAGTAGCCTACTAATGTTGAACAGTAGCATATTAGTACTGTCAGTGCTGTGACACAGTACTGTACAGTATTTTTTGGCAACTGTGCAGTCAGAATCTCATGTATATGACTTTTCATTGAATCCATGAGGAACTTTGTGGGCTTAGGTAGATTTTAATATAAATTCAGATGTGTGAACTGTTTCAAACCCATACATAATGAAAAGGAAAATTTAATGTAACTACTCATGTAAATATTAACCCAAAGCTAGTCTTCCACATATGCCAGGTATTAGTGTATTTCATATGGTTTTACCAACTATAACATATGTCAATGATTAGTTAAGGTTGCACAACTCTTTGCATATTTAACAGGATGATTTTTAGTTCTTTATTACTCTTTCAAATATCTAACTGTGTTAAACTGAAATTCAGCAAGTCTTCTCTGAACCTAAGTGCAAACTTACTTCTAGAATTTTAGCAAATAAAGGTAACATTTTCTACAGATAAAAAAGAAGGAAACACAAATTCACTTTTGCCAGTAGAAAAATAAAATGTGTTCCTTTCCTCTGCTCACCACCACTTTTCCCCATCTCTCTCTGGTGCACAGCTGTATCCCTCTGTTCCTGGCTTTAGCCCTGGCTTCCCCATCTCAGTCTCATTGCCTCTGCCTTCTCCCCAATCCCTATCTCTCTCTGCCTTCTCTCCCCAAACTCTCTTTGTTTGTGTCCCACTGCCTTTGCCTTCTTCCTGATCTCCCTCTCTCCATTCCTACTTGTGTGTGTCTCTCTCTGCCTTTGCCTTCTCCCCGATCCCTTTCTCTTTCTGCCTTCTCTCCCTGATCTTTCCTGTCCCTCTCTCTCTGTTTTCTGGCTTCCCCATTGTGCACTGCTGTTTTTCCCCCCCCTCTCTCTCTTTCTCTCTCTGTTCTTGTGTGTGTTCTCCTGCAGCATCCTGACCCCAGTTTGCCACCGCCACATTCTAGCGTCATTCCCTAGTCCCTGCAGCTCCCCAATCTGCTTTTCCTGGGACCCGCAGCCTCCCCCTAGCCCTTCTCCAGCTGCTGGTCCGTGGCTCGCTCGCCACCTTTCTCCCCCATTTCACTGCCTTTTCCTGCAGCTGCCCCTGGAGCTCCAATCCAGTTCCCAACACTGCTGCAGCCCCTCTTCAGCACTGGTTGTCACTCCCCAGCCCTTCTCCAGCTGCTGCCTCTGCCACCCAGCTTTTTCCCAGTCCTGGTTTCTTCCTCAGGCTGCCTCCCAGCTCACCTGGTATCTCTTTCTTTCCCAGCCCCTGCGCTGTTCCACCATCTCTCATCACTGCCCTTGGAGCCCTGATTTGGCTCCTGGCACCCCCACAGCTTTTCCCCACTCCCCTGCTACTCCCTGACCCAGCTCCCACCTTCCCTGCAGCCCCTATCTGGTTTCCTGGCTCCCCACAGTCCCAGTTTCCTTCTCCATACATACCTTTCAGCTCCCCCTCAGCTCCAGCTCTGGCCCCTGTCTCTGTGTCAGCTTCTCCCCAGCATCACTCCTTTGCTCTGCTGGCTTTCTGCTTTCTCCTTTAATCAATTAACACCAATTAACCTTAAGTTATCCCAAGCCCCAGTGACCTTAAGTAACTCCAGAGGTCACTTTATCCTTAAATAATTATATTCTCAAGTGACCCCAAGCAACAAGTTACCCCAATGCCCCCTAGTGCTAACACACAGCTGCAAAAGTGCATGTTTGTGGGTTTGTGTATGTGTACGTGTGTGTGAATGTATAGTGGTGTTTGTGTAGTTTGTGTGAGTATATAATTATGTATCAAGCCCTCCTGTCTAACAGTGCAATATTGGGATCCCATGTGTTGATCTGGCATGTGTCAAGTCAAGAACAGTGGTCTGCAAACTAAGGGATTTGTTACACATTAATGTTAAGTGGTTCAGGGAGCTCTTCACCCCAGGATTAACATGTGAAATTAGTTTTAAGCAAACTTAAACTAGTTAAACTTAAACTAGTTTAACTAGTTTAGTTAAACTTAAACTTAAAGTATCTTATAGTTATGGCACTTCAGCCTAGGTTTATCTGTGATCTGTGTTACACTAATTTGTGGTCACTCTAGGCTACACATTAGTGTAACCCCCTCCCTTGCCTCCTCCCCACCTTGCCAACCCAGATGGGGCCCACTGGCCCCCTCACTTGCTCCCCCTTGGATTGGGATGTCATCTCTGACTGCCCCCCATCCCCCAATGGCCTCAGAGCAGGCCCACCATCCCAGCTAATTGTCCATCAGACCAGTTTGGCCTGTTGCACCCCCCACCCATCTCCCACCATCACAGATCAACCTGCTGCTCCCCAACCACCGTGGATTGGGCCCCCCATAACCCAGGTCCCCACTCAAATCCTCCATGTCCATCAGCTTTCTTGTGACTGCCAGTGCTATCCTGAGGGAGTAGACAAAGATGAGGAATCTGCCTACCTGGCTGCTGCTATCACTCCCACTCTCTGGCCTGGACTCAGCCTACAAAGCAGCTGTGGCTCAGCAGTGCTCTCCTAGGACAGTGCCAGTCATTTGCAACATGTACGGGGTGCACGTGGGTGCATGTGCAGCCCCTGAGTGTGGCAGTGCACCCACTATGAAAAGGCACTGCCAACACTGCCAGACATGGTCACAATTCCATTGTCTATGAAATAAATAATGGAATTGTGACCATAAATCCAGAAAGAACCACTGTGATCCTCTGGTCCAGTGGTTTCCAACTGATGACTGACTGACTGGCACTATATTGTCCTCAAGACCCCTCAATGTTGTTTGCAATGATTGGCAACACGTAGGGGGTGCACGTAGGTGTATGCACCCCGCCCTGAGCGTGGTGGTGCATCCCCCCTACAAGAAGGTGCCGCTGACACTTTTGGCAGAGCCTGTGGGTGGTCACTGCTTGCCCCCCCCCCCCTTGCAGCTGACACCACTGGCGGTTTCTGTGTGTGGTTTGTGATCACTGCTGGCCACTGCCAATGCTGCCAGCAGTGTCTGTGGGTGGTCACCAACTGCTGGTTGTTGACCACTGGTCAGCACTCACCACCCTCCTGCACCTTCAACAGTGCTGCAGCTGCCTGTAAGAGGTCCCTGCTTAATGTTGTCATGCTCATGCTTCCAACAGCACTTCCACTGCATGATGGAGCCATGCCCCCTCAGCATCCCAGGGGCATGCAGTATTCATGACACCAGTAAGCTACAAGTAAGCCTGGGGATACAGGGGACATGGGTGACCTACGAGGACTGAGGAAGCAGAGCAGGAGCCCTGGAAGTGAGGGAGAGCAGGTGTGGGGGAGGAGGGGGCAGAAACCTGAGGGGCAGGGGGCAGTTTGGAAAGGTTGAGGGGAGGGAAGATTCTTACCTTTCAGTCTGCAATGCCCTTGCTTGCCTGAACATGTGACTGCTCTAAATTTAAGCTAATTAACACTAATTACTACTTTGAAAGTCTGTGTCTAACTAGGTCCTAAAACAAATGCCATTCATACAAATACATTTTTCTGCTTCGATGATCCAGAGATCTGGCATGTCGGAGCAGACTCAACTAATCGAGTCTGTTCTGCACATGAGCTAACACGCCTGGCATCATGTAAATTTGTATAAATGGTTAAATGTGTGTCAGCATTGAGAACATGATGGCAGTGCATTTTTTAACCAAAACACCTTCAAGGTGGTTTAGTTCAAAAGTGCACTACTGACATTTTCTCTGTGTTGACATGCATTTTGTCATTTACACAAATGCATGAGCCTCAGCACTGGAAGCTTTTAAAAGCACCTGACACTGTGGCAAAAGCATGTATACAAATTCCCAAAGGTATTTTCAAATCCACTTAAAAATATGAATGATCTAGGTAAGACTT
>NW_005842381.1:1155942-1163011 GCF_000455745.1 Alligator sinensis | reverse complement strand
GAAACAAACAGAAACAGATTGGGACATTTTCTTCATTACAAAGTTTTGCATAGTAATGCATGTAAGCAGCATAAGAAGACCCCATCGCTGATGTAGTTTAAGTACAGTCTAAAGAGAGACTATTGGTTCTTATCCAATTAACTGATTAGCCTTTATAATCCCTTTGTCCCTCAGTGCTTTCTTTTTCTCCCATTTACCCACCTCACCTTTCCCAGCAGGGGCCCCTCCTCTTTCCTACATTTTGTACTTTAAACACTGCTTTTTATTTAGAGGCTCTGCTTCCTGCAGTCCCTTGGCAGCTTCTAATGAAGTAAGAAGTTCTTATGAAAGTTATGCATTTCTGATTTAGTTAGTTTAGAAGGCACAACTCTATCCTGCCTTCTGCCTGACTTCAGACTAACTCCTCTATGATATAGATATGCCAGCGAAACCTCCAGTGTGCACAAACCTCTGTCAGCAGTGAAGGCAGCTTCTGTCATTCAGGGTATGACACGGGCAACCTCCCAGGTCCAGTCACAGTGCTGGCCCACTCACCTGTCTGTAACCCGGGTGGTACTCCAAGAGGTACCCCCTCTCCAATTGAAGGGATCAAAGCAGGTGCAAAAGTGCTGTGGGAGATGTAGGGACTCTCCTCCCGCTATAGAGCAGAGCCAGACCACCAATGGGCCTTAAACATATATCTTTTAATTAAAGAACAGTACTGGGAACATAACAGGCATAAACCAGAGGGTATAGGGGACACTACAATGCCCCAAGGGGGCAGGATTCAACAAAGATTAGACACTTACAATCATTGACAAAGGACAGGGTTAACAAAATATAAAATACAAACAGCAGAGCAAACAATACTGGTTGGTGAAATATTAAAAGGCACAAAATACAAAATGTCAAATGACAAGGAAATATAGGGCCTAGGTACCTGGAGGGGGAGAAAGGACGGAAAATACAATGGCCCCTTTCCACTGCAAGAAGATTTTCTCCTTGTTAGCTCACTCACCCCAGCTGGAACCTGAACTCGGATCTCCCATGTTATAGACAGAAATGCTGGCATTGCTCCAATCTGCTAGGGGTCTTGACCTTCCCAGAGCCCTGGCCTCACTGCCTGACCTTCCCACACTGCCTGGCCTCTTATTGGAGGAGCTGGAAGCAGAGCTGGAAACCTCTCAGGTCGCTGCTCATATCCTTGCTGGAGTGGGGGAGTCTCTCCTGCTGGCCACAGCCTCTCATAGGGGATCCTGGAGCCCAGCGGGGAGCCTTTCCTGCTAGCTGCATGCCGTACTGCTGAGGGTCCAACTGCTGCCTGCAGGTCCCACTCCTTCAGGCTCTTCTGGGTCAACTGCTCCCACCCTCCTGGCCCAGCTCTTAACAACTCTTTGAAGCTCCTTCCTTGTGGTCCCTTGCTGGTCTCCCCCTTAAGTAAGCTGCGCTGCCCCTTTTATCCCCCTCCAGGTGACACAAGGGGCCAATCAGGGGACATGGAAGGTGAGTCTCTGGGGCCTGATTGGTGAGGAAAGGGAATCCCAAGTCCTCCAATCATCTTTTGCCCTTTCAAAACACCTGGGCTAAGTCACTGCCAGCTAGCCCGCCACATGTCTTTGGGCATGCCACCTGCCTTAGTCTCCTGCCGTGCCTTGTTGGTAAATAATTCAGATGTTAGGTGGGAAGCTGCCCTTTGAATGCCCTAGTGCTAAAAGATAGTTTTCACATGACTCTGACCTCTGCTTTATTGTGTCCCATGCCTCACATATGTTTCCATGAGTTGTGCTACACTCTGGTCTGAAGCCAGGCCCAGCTCAGCATGGTGTTAGGCCTTTCTCACACTGCCCTGTTCAGGTCCTAACCCATACTGACCTTTTTTCACTGGGGCCTCTACCACTCTGCCTGAACTCAACAGGCCTCTTACACTCATGCCCCTTACTGGGCCACATTCATTCCACCCTGCTCCTTTGAGTGAGCACATAGGCCATCAGACTTGTCTAAGCAAGGCTTTCCTTGGCCAGCCCCAGCACAGCCTTTTGGGCCTCTCTCATTACCCTCATCTGCATGGTGGCCAGGCAATTAACCAAATGTTGGTGGGGAAGAAAGGGGGAGGGGTAGCGCTCTATGTCAATGAGCAGTATACATCGACCCTCATCAAGACGGAATCGAAGGATGAGGAAGTAGAAGGATTGTGGGTTAGGTTACATGGGGGGCAAGGAGAAAGGGATTTGGTGGTAGGGGTCTCCTACAGACCCCCACACCAAGGGGAAGAACTAGATTTGGGGCTCCTGACGCAGCTCTCAGAGACCATAAAAACTAGGGAGGCGGTAGTCATGCGGGGCCTAAACTACCCAGACATCTGCTGGGAGACGCAGACAACAAAGTCCCACTGTTCACGCAGGTTCCTATCCTGTGTACAGAACCTCCATCTGATGCAGGAGGTACATGGTCCCACTAGGGGGAATGCCTTGCTGGACCTGGTATTGGCAACGGGGGATGACATGGTAGGAGACCTACAGATCGGTGGTCACCTGGGGGACAGTTATCACCAAATAATAGAATTCATCTTAAGAAGTCAAGTGGGTAAGGTAACTAGTAGGGTGAAAGTGCTAGACTTTAGGAAAGCTGATTTCAGTGAACTCAGGTGATTAGTCAAGGATGCACTGCAGAGTAGGAGTTTTGAAGTGATGGGAGCCCAAGAAGGGTGGCTGTGCCTTAAGGAAATGATCCTTCTGGCACAAAGGGAGACAATCCCAATGCGAGGAAAAAGAGGGAAAGGGGCCAGAAGGCTTCCTTGGCTGACCAGAGAAATCCAGGGCAGCCTACGGGCCAAAAGGGGAGCACATAAAAAGTGGAAACAGGGAGAGATCACCAAAGAGGAGTGTACCTCCTCTGCTTGTGCTTGTAGGGAGGCAGTTAGACGGGCCAAAGCTACCATGGAGCTGAGGATGTAATCCCAAGTAAAGGATAACAAGAATTTTTTTTTATATATATATAGGGAGTAAAAGGAAGGCCCAGGGAGGAATAGGACCCCTACTAAATGGGCAGAAGCAATTGGTGACGGACGGGGGGACAAGGCTGAACTGCTCAATGAGTTCTTTGCCTCCGTGTTCCTAAGATAGGGGCAAGACAAGTTGCCCCTGAGGGCCTCAGACCGCTCCCGGCCCGTACATTATATATGTATATAGGAGGACTGGAAAAGGGCCAATGTGGTCCCCATTTTCAAGAAGGGGAGGAAGGAGGACCCGGGCAACTATAGGCGAGTCAGTCTCACCTCCATTCTTGGCAAAGTCTTTGAAAAAATTATCAAGGCTCACATTTGCGAGAGCCCGGCAGGAAAAAATTATGCTGAGGGGAAACCAGCACAGGTTTGTAGCAGGTAGATCACGCCTGACTAATCTAGTCTATCTTTATGACCAGGTTACAAAACACCTGGATGCAGGAGTAGGGGTTGATGTCATATACTTAGACTTCAGGAAGGCCTTTGATACGGTATCCCACACCATACTGGTGAACAAGTTAAGAGGCTGTGACTTGGATGACTGCACCATCTGGTGGGTGGTGAATTGGGTAGAGGTTCGTACCCAGAGAGTCAAAGTGGATGGGTTGGTATCGACCTGGAAGGGTGTGGGCAGTGGGGTCCTGCAGGGCTCGGTCCTTGGACCGATACTCTTTAATGTCTTCATCAGCGACTTGGACGAGGGAGTGAAGTGTACTCTGTCCAAGTTTGCAGATGACACAAAACTGTGGGGAGAAGTAGACACACCAGAGGGCAGGGAACAACTACAAGCAGACCTGGACATGTTGGACACGTGGGCAGAAAACAACCGAATGCAATTCAACAAGGAGCAATGAAAAGTGCTGCCCCTAGGGAGGAAAAATTTCCAGCATACCTACTGCCTAGGAAATGACCTGCTTGGAGGCATGGAAGCGGAAAGAGATCTTGGAGTCCTAGTGGATTCTAAGATGAACATGAGTCGTCAGTGTGACAAAGTCATCAGGAAAGCTAAAGGCACTTTATCGTGCATCAGCAGATGCATGACGAACCGAACCAAGGAGGCGATACTTCCCCTCTATCGGGCGCTGGTCAGACCGCAGTTGGAATACTGCATGCAATTTTGGGCGCTGCACTTCAAGAGGGATGTGGATAACCTGGAGAGGGTCCAGAGAAGGGCCACTCATCTGGTTAAGGGCTTGCAATCCAAGCCCGATGAGGAGAGACGAGGGCACCTGGCCCACTTCAGCCTCCGCAAGAGAAGGTTGAGAGGAGACCTTGTGACTGCCAATAAGTTCATCATAGGGGCCCAGAAGTGAATTGGTGAGGCTTTACTCACCAAGGTGCCCCAGGGGGTTACAAGAAATAATGGCCATAAGCTAGCAGAGAGCAGATTTAGACTGGACATTAGGAAGAACTTCTTCACAGTTAGAGTGGGCAAAGTCTGGAATGGGCTCCCAAGGGAGGTGGTGCTCTCCCCTACCCTGGTGGTCTTCAAGAGGAGTTTGGATAGGCATCTAGCTGGGGTCATCTAAACCCAGCTCTTTCCTGCCTATGCGGGGGGTCGGACTTGATGATCTGTTGAGGTCCCTTCCGACCCTAACATCTATGAATCTATGAAACAACCTCCTCCCGAAGAAGAAGTCAAACAACAGGTGGATGTTGCACATTTGTGGGAGGAAGAACATTTCCAGTAGGAGCATAATGGGGAGGGACATTTTCTATATGCTTTGCAGGAACACCTGGCTCAACAAAATGGTGAGGTATTACAACCAGAGCTGATGAAGACAACACCGAGGTTCAAGGTAAGAAATGTCGTCCTGTACCGAATTGAGCAAGGGAAGCCTGAAGGATGGGTGGTCGTACAGTTGCTGGTACCTTGGCGATATCAACGGGCTGTATTGAAGATGGCTTATGAGCTCCCTATGGGTGGACATTTGGGCAGGGACAAAACAGAAGCCCACATTCGGGCAAGATTTTTTTGGCCAGGACTGTTGCGTGAAGTGGCGAGGTATTGTGCTTCATGTCCTGTGTGCCAAAAAGTGAACCCAAGGCACCCTCCAAAAGCTCCTTTAATTCCGATGCCCTTGGTAGAGGTTCCTTTTGAGTGGGTGGTGGTGAACATCGTGGGGCCACTTCCCAGAAGTAGCACTGGAAATCAGTATATTTTAGTTTTACTGGATTATGCAACAAGGTACCTGGAGGCTGTGCCAATGTGGACAGTGTCCACTCCAAAGGTGGCAAAAGAGCTATTGAAAATTTTCTCACGAGTAGTAGTCCCTAGAGAACTGCTGACAGCCCAGGGAATGAATTTTAGATCATGCGTGTTCGCAGGAGTGAGTAAAGCTTTGGGGATTAAATGCCTAAAGATGGCAGTGTATCATCCCCAAATGGACAGACTCATGGAGCGGTTTAACCAGACATTGAAGCAGATGTTAAAGAAATTCATGGTCAGGAGTCCTCAGAATTGGGATAAAATTATACCACCTTTGTTGTTTGCTATAAGTGAGGCATCCCAGGCCTCAACCGGGTTTTCACTTTGAACTACTGTACGGCCAGCAACCAAGGGGAATCCTGGATTTGATTAAAGAGAGTTGGGAAGAACAGCATGGTAAAGATCAGAACTTGATCCAATATGTAATACAACTGCAGGAACACCCTGAAGCAGCTTGGAGCAAGGTTTTAGGAAATCTCAGAGAGGCCCAGCAATGACAAGTGAGGAATCATAACTGAGGAACACGGGAAAGGAAGTTTGACCTGGGGGGATGTGCATGTTGGCTCTATTGCCTGACCATGAGAGTAAGTTACTTACCAGGTGGCAGGGACCCTATGAAATTATACGCCAAGTGGGGCCCATAGTCTATGAGGTGCATCAGACAGATATACAAAAAAAGAAGCAAGTATAGCACTTCAATATGTTGAAGAAGTGGGAAGATCCAGAGTGTATGTACCTAGCCCTTCATCCCAAGGAATTAGAATTGGGACCGTCTTTGACAGAAGGAAGTGGACCAGATGATGTAGAACTGGCCCCGCTACTATCTGAAAAGCAGTTAACACAGGCCGCCAAGCTAGTCAGGGAATATGGAGATGTGTTCCAGGAAACTCCTGGGGAAACTCGGGGTGTGGTACACCAGATAAAAACTCCTCCAGGCCAGGTGATCTGTGAGAACTGGAGACAGATCCCACAGCGACTGCAGAGCCAGATAAAAATGGAGATTGAGATGATGCTGGAAAGAGGCATCATATGTGAGTCCCACAGTGACTGGCAGAGCCCCATCATAGCAGTGCCCAAGCCCAATGGGAAAATTAATCTCTGTATTGATTTCCAGAAGGTAAATGCAGTAGCTAAGTTTGATGCCTATCCGATGCTGAGAGTAGATGAACTCGTGGAAAACATTTGGCAAGCTTGCTACATTTCCACTTTAGACCTGACAAAAGGTTACTGGCAGGTCCCAGTAGCACCCAAAGATCAAGAAAAGACAGCATTTGCCACCCCTTGGGGTCTCTTCCAGTTCCAGCACATGCCATTTGGATTACATGGAGCTGCGGCTACATTTCAGCATCTAATGGACAGAGTTTTGGCTTCCTATGGGGGTTACGCCACAGCTTACATAGACAATATTATTATATACACTGAAGACTGGTGCAAGACTTGAGACGGGCCGGGATGACAGCCAATCCGAAGAAATGTAAGACAGGGAAAAAAGAAACACAATACCTTGGGTTCCTAGTAGGAAGTGGGAAGGTGAGACTGTCGTTAAACAGGGTGGAGGCATTGCAAAAGTACTGAGCTCCTCATACTAAGAAACAAGTGAGGGCCTTTATGAGGCTGCCTAGTTATTATAGAAGGTTTCTACCTCACTTCACAGACTTAGTAGTGCCTTTAATGGACATGATAAAGGCGGGGGCTTCAACTGGCGGGAATATTTGAACGCTCGTGGCGCACGGGCCAAGTCCCAGAGGACTGGAAAAGGGCCAATGTTGTCCCCATTTTCAAGAAGGGGAGGAAGGAGGACCCAGGCAACTATAGGCCAGTCAGTCTCACCTCCATCCTTGGCAAAATCTTTGAAAAAATTATCAAGGCTCACATTTGCG
>NW_005842381.1:1154572-1154914 GCF_000455745.1 Alligator sinensis | reverse complement strand
GGGTCTTCAAGAGGAGGTTGGATATGCATCTAGCTGGGGTCATCTAGACCCAGTACTCTTTCCTGCCTATGCAGGGGGTCGGACTCGATTATCTATTGAGGTCTCTTCCGACCCTAACATCTATGAATCTAACATCTATGAATAAACCAAGGTGAGATGGACACCAGATGTGGAAAAGGCATTTTGAGCAGTGAAGGACGTACTATGCTTGCAGCCCCTACAATATACATTGGATTTTATAAAGCTTTCCTGGTGCAGACCAAATCAAATGTGGCTATTGGAGTGGTGTTGGTCCAGAGAGAAGGAGAAGAAGAGCAATTATAGCCTACATAAGTAGGAAAT
>NW_005842381.1:1150294-1154450 GCF_000455745.1 Alligator sinensis | reverse complement strand
AGTGGGGTGCTGAAACATTCCGATATTATCTGTTAGGGTGGTGGTTCATGCTGATCACCAATCATGAACCTCTATGCTGGCTACAGAACATGAAGATGGACAATGCTAGACTGATGAGATGGAAGCTTAGTCTGCAACCATATTGTTTTGAAGTACAGCATCACCCAGGAACCCAGAGTGTAAGTGCTGATTTCTTCTCGAGACAATACGAGGAAGAAGAGGGGCTAGGGGGAAAAGAAGGACCCAGGACAAAAGAAAAGAGAGGAGGGTGTGTAACAGGGAACTCTAGCCCTGTTACCAAGAGACAGGGTGGTTTCTTTAAATCCAGTATCTTCCAGTCACAGCTGGCCAGTCAAGTAGGGATTGAGGCTCAAGCCCTGCCAGCCAGTCAGGTGACAGGAAGAGGAAGGCCAGGACCCTACAAATGGCAAGTAGAGAAGGCCAGAGGGGCAGTAGGGAGGGGGATTCCCAATGACCACAGTGCCACAGCCACAGTCTCTGTCAGAAGACAACGCCACGCTGTGAGCTATCCTCATGATTATTTAAAGTAAGCAAGCATGTTGCCTCTCTTGTTTCTGTATTATCATTTTTCCCTTATATGGCCATAGAAGCCTATATTTTGTGTTGGATGTTAAGACTAGTGGTTTGGGTGAGGCTGTTTGGGGAAGGAGGAGGCCCAAATTGCAGAGCCCAATGTAGTGTGAGGACCCCAGCGCCAGAGAGGGCACAGTATTTGGGGGTGAGCAGACCCCAGCACCACAGAGGGCACAGGAGCTGAGGGTTTTTTGAGAGCTAGAGCCTGGGAGTCAAACCCTGATTAGTGGGGTTTTTGACTGACAGGCCTAGCTAGAGAGGGAAGGGGTAGCCTCACAGTTGCTGAGACCCCAGCATAAAGAGGAATTTACAAATACTATCTGCCAGGCTTGGGCTGCAGTGTAGGGGAGGAACAGAACCGCAGATAGCACCCCCTGGCATCAGGGCATACAATGGGCAGCCTCCCACTTAATTAACAACAAGGCATGGCAAGAGAGAAGACGGGCAGTTGGCCCATAACAGGTGGGTGGGGCCACCAGTAGACGGACCCCAAGCAGGCCCCAGTTGAGTTCAGGGAGAGGCTGAACTCAGCCTCTCCCTGGGGCCTCGACCCACTCGCCCCCTCTCTCTGAGCTCAACACACTCACCACACTCTGGGGTTCCAGGGTCTTCCATCTCTATGGTCTCATGTGCCACCCCCATGTGTGTGCCTGTCCCCACTATTCCTATTGGGCTCAGATGCCTCTGGTTGGACAAACCTGCCCCCTCTCCCCATTCTTCTGCGGTTGTCCACCCCCACAGGCTCAGGTGCCACTCTCATTGGTGTGCCTGGCTCCACTAGTCCCTGAGGTCTTACAGCCCTACAGGCTCAGGTGCCTCCTAATAGGCACACCTGGTCCCACAATCCACTCTGGGCCCAGGTGCCCGTCCCTAGGCATGCCTGGCCTGACTCCCCTCTGATGTTAAGCCACCAAATGGTGGCGGCTGTGGTTTTAAGGTGCTCCTACTCAGCTTTCACTGGGGAGGTAACTGGCTTGGCATTTCTTGGGAACTGTCCCACCACAGCCAGTCTCACCAGGTCTCTCTTCCCCAGAAGGGTGCACTTTTCAGTTATATTGAAGATCAGGAACCTCCTGCTATCTCCATAGCTCCTCCCCTTACCTTCAAGATGTTCCAAGCAGCAGTTCAGCTGGATGTTGACTCCTCAGCTGCTAGCAGCAAGGCCTGAGAGCCAGGATCTTAAAACAGCTGCCTCATCAGAGTTTGGCCTTCATCTGTCTGCTGCCTGCTCTTCTGCTTAAAGTGACAGATGTCAAAGGTGCTCTGCCAACCACCTTCCCCCTTAAAATAGTTCCAGGGGGAGGCTTTTCCCTGCTGCTCAAAAAGCAGGCTCACTCAGAGCCTGCAACAGCCCTTAAGTTGTACACATCCCTCTGGTGCTTTGCCATATAGGGGAACTGGTAAAGTTCTAAGGGACCCAGCTGCTGTAGCTAAACTAGCAGTAGTCTCATAGGCTGCCTATACACATGCTCAGGGGTGGAGAGGAAAACTGTCTTAATTAGAGTGGTTCCCAGACAGCAACTCTACTTAAAACACCTTACTGTCATGTGTAGTAAGTCCCCCATATTTCAAAATGGCTGTGGGGGTGCTTTAGCTAAAGCTCACTCAAAGAGGTTTGGTGAAAGTGCCCCATGGCCATTTTGAAATGTGTGTGTTCATATTCAGTGAACCATGAGTAAAGGAAAGAATCTCATTATCATCAACTCACAGAAATTAAAGATAAACTCTGGAAAGCATGCATTCATTATGAATTAGACTTCTACTAGTCCTAATGTGGCCATAGCTGGAAGGTGAAGGGTGTTAATGTTCCACTCTTATCTTGGCAGGCAAGGTTCCTTGAGTAGATGTGATATCTTTTATTAGACTAACTCAATAGTTGGAAAAAAGTTCTTGGCAAGCTTTTGGGGGCAGTCACCCTTCTTCAAGCATAGGGAGTCTCTGCTGTTCTGAGACCAGCATTCCCTCTAAGCAGTGTGGCTTGCACAGGCATGTAGGCGCTCCTGGTAGTACAGCATGAGCGTGACTGCATGTCTACACACGCTGCACAGCTTAGAGAGAACACTGTCTGAGACTCCAAGAAATAAGAGAAGCTAAAAGTGTGGCAGGATGTCACGGAGAATGTAAATAGGTAGAAATTAGAAAGACAAAAGGTAAAGCAGAGAGGTAAAGCAGAGAGGGGAGGGGGGAGAAATCATGGTGGGAGGGAAAGGCTACAGGGAGACATTACAGTGATAGAATACAAGGTAGAAAAGAGGATGTCAGTGAAAAAGGAAATAGTTGGAGATCAGGAAAACAGGACTGAGAGAAGCTCAAAGTGTGAGGATGCAGTGAAAATATAAATAACTAAAAAAGGAAAAACAAAAGGTAAAGCAGGGGAGAGAGCAGGGAGAAAGCAAGGCAAAAGAAAATTACCTTGCTTTATTACCACTGTAGTGTTTCCCTTTGAACCCCTTAAGCTTTCTTCTCCTCCCTCCCCTTCTTTTAGCTTCTCTCATTTCTTGGAGTCTCAGAACAGCAGAGACTCCCTATGCCTGAAGAAGGGTGACTGCCCCCAAAAGCTTGTCAAGAACTTTTTTGCCAACTACTCAGTTGGTCTAATAAAAAGATATCGCATCTACTCAAAGAACCTTGCCTGCCTATGTCTGTAGACCAACACGGCTACAACTAGAAACCCACATCTCTTATCTTAACTCTTTACAAATCATAGGCAGAAAAGGTTCTTTGGGTGAATCTGATATCTTTTATTAGACCAACTTACATAGTTGGAAAACAATTATTAAGCAAGCTTTTGGGTTCAAAAACCCTTCACCAGGCTGAGGAAGTTTCAGCAATTGGTGTGTGCTCTTCTTGGATGGAATGAACAGTAAAGAAGCTAGAGGCTGGGCTGGTATGCATAAAAGACAGGTAGTCGGTGAAAATGTAGATTGAGGAGTCAGTGAGTGAGAGACAGGCTGGGGGTTGCGGGGGGAGAGAGAAGGGGGATGAATAGTGGAGAGATACCTGGGGAGTCAGATATCAGGCAGATTCTAATGTTATAAATCCAATGTCTATATTTAGTCCATGATTTTTGGTATCCTGGAGGTTGATGAAGTGGAGTTATAGGCTCATCTCTGTGAAGTGTTTTGTAAGTTTCCTTTGAGATCAGGACTGAGAGATTGGAGAGAGAGTGGTTTTCTTGTGAGAAATGTGCCCCCGCAGGTAATTGGGTATTCTTGTCTTTGATAGACTTTCGGTGTGTGTTCATTCTGGTGCGCAGTTGTTGTTTGGTCTCTCCTACGTATTATCCATCAGGGCATTTGGTGCATTGGATGAGATATATTACATTTCTGGAGGTGAGGGTGTAAGATTCAGGGATGCTGATGGCTCTGTTGTGTCTCGGATGGCCAGAGCCAACTCGAGTTGCGTTAGAAATTGGTCGTACGTTAGGGCGGGCTGGTGAATGGAGAGGCAGACACAACTTATCGGTTGCAAAAAACTTTACTCACACCGCTTGCAATCACGATGCAGGTGGTCCGGTCATCTGAACAACCACACGAGTTGTTCCAGCTGGCAGGGCCCAAGC
>NW_005842381.1:1143791-1149941 GCF_000455745.1 Alligator sinensis | reverse complement strand
GGCTTGAGGAAGTTTGCTTCTGGTGATGAGGTTAGCAAGGTTCAGTACTTGTTTGAAGGCTAGAATGGGTGGCTCTAGGAAGATCTTTTTAAGAATAGGGTCTCTTTCTAGTATGGGTTGCAATTATTTGAGGATTTTCCATACAGGTTTGAGGGAGGGGTGATATGTCATAACCAGCGGTGTGCGATTTGTGGGGGGTTTTCTTCTGTACTGCAGCAGTTCTTCACGTGATATCCAGGTGGCTCTTTCAAACATGCGATCTATCTCTCTGGAGGAGTGTCCTTGTTGGGTGAAAGCCTTTTTAAGATTGGTGAGGTGACAATCCCGGGTGTTCTCTTCAGTGCAAATTTGGTGGTATCTGAGGGCTTGGCTGTATATCACAGCTTTTTTGGTGTGTTTAGGGTGATTGCTGGTTCTGTCCAGATGTGTATGTTGGTCTGTAGGTTTCTTGTATAACATGGTCTGTACTTTATCATTCTGGATACTGATCATCGTGTCTAAAAAGGAGATGTTGGTGCTGGAGTATTCTAGAGAAAGTTGGATGGAGGGATGGTGATTGTTGAATTTCTGATGGAACTCAATCAGAGATTGTAGGTTTTCAGTCCAAATGATGAAGATGTCATCAATATATCTTAAGTATAACAAGGGTTTGATGATGCAGTTCTTGAGGAAGTCTTCTTCCAGGTGGCTCATAAAAAGTTTGGCATACTGTGGGGCCATTTTGGTGCCCAGAGCTCTTCCCATCTGGAGGAAGTGTTGATTATTAAAAGTGAAATTGTTGTGTGTGAGAATGAAGTGTATAAGGTCAGTAATATCTTTGGGTCTGTATTCCCCTACAGTGACATAGATGCTGATCAGAGGTAGACCAATGTAATTGCTATGTCACCGTAGTCTGTAGTACAGTGACATAGCACATTACGACCTTGCTGTAGGGTGACATGTAGATGCACCCAACTGAGACAAAATACAGATATATTTTTTGTTTCAAAATTGACACTAATATTAGTAACTACCAGTGTAGATTTTTAATGAAGCTACCTTTACAACAGTGATATTTAAAGAGATTTTTTTTGTAATATAGTTGTCTTCCCCAGGGCTTTAAGCTGGGGCATTGCAGAAGTCCACTATTACCACCCTATTCAGTATTTTCATGACACCAAGAAATACTGGGAGGAATTCTAAGCTACATTGGTACCAGTATCTTATTCTTTTATTTTATATACAATACCTATTCATTAAATTCTGGGCTCTAGGGAGCCATTCTAATTTAAATGCCTGCAGTGTCTTGTGTATTCAGCATCCTGCATTTCAAAATGGCAGCAGGGGTGAGCTTTAGTTACATTAAATGAGCTGTAGTTAAAGCACCCTGTCACAGTTTTGAAATGTGGGACTCTAAACAGATGAGGTTCTGCAGTGTACTGAAATGTTCTGATTAGAACGCTCTAGCAATTGAGTCTGTTCCTACATATTCTAATCAGAATACATCAGAACACATGTATAGTACTAAAGGTATAATCCATAGATTGTTTTATATATCAAAAATAACATTGAATTTTACCCAGAAGCGAATCATCAATCAGAACATGCTGGAGCATGAAGCTGTCCTTACAAAATACTTCCAAATAACCAAACAGCTGCATTCTTCTCTAGATGAAATTTTAGAGTGGTCTTCTTCCATGGCACACAAGGAAAGCATTGTGCCAGTCTGTTTTGGAGATATAATTTTTATACATATTGGAAGCAAGACCAAAGGAAAAAATCTCATTTCTAGGGTGAATTGAAAAAAACCCCTCCAAAACTTTGTGCTGGTGTTGCAGTAACAAGAAGCAGATAACAGTCCAGTAATACTCCTAAATTATGAACATGAGTCACCAGAGGCAGGCAGAAGAAGCCACAGATATTAGCTCCACTATTTCATGCAGTTGTTTTCACCCTTCACTCATCAGTATGACAACTGTCTTACCTGCAATGGGATACCTGCCAACCACTCATTAAGGCATCAGTTTCAACCAGATACAAAACAAGAAATCAAGGATACAATTAAGGAAGTTATAAAGTGATTAATTTAATACTGAACACAGGAACAATCTTTCCTTGTATAATTTACTCATAGACCATGTTGCTATAACAAATCACTGAAGGTATAAGATATGACCTCTGGCTCTGATGAAATACGAGTTTTGCATAGCGTCTATGGATTTTATTATAAAAGATAAGAAAGCAAATTACCCTTGAGCAAGCATATTGCTGAGCTAATTAAAGCTGGAACAATATGATAATCAAATTACGATCACAATTAAGATTGAATCAATAAATCAATGGGTTCAAGCAATCAATTCGCTGAATTAATGCAAGTAATCAAATCAATTTATAAGGTACACACTTAAAGAACTAACTTTGTATTTGTGTTACTTTGGAAGATTTTAACAGAGAGCCAGATTCTTTTCAATTCAGACACAAAGAAGGATTTCAGCCAGAACACTGCACTGACCTAGTGGTGAACACAAGCAGGGACCAAGTGTCTTTTCTACTATTAGGCTGTCACCAAGGAGAGTCACACAGGGCATACAGTAAAGTTTTTTGATTTTTATATATCATACATCTATATATCTCTCTATATATCCATAGATATACAGATAAATATACATGTAATGGCTCTGTTCTGCCGCTTCCTCCTTAAACTTGATTGTTGTTGCAAATTATAGTCTTCAGTCATGGCAGAAAGTTCTAGTAATGAAGGATCCTTGATTTTGCAAAACATGAAAAACAACATGGGAGGCATCCTTACTGGGAAGCAAATCTTAGCCTTTCAGCTGAGACTATATACCAAAGACCAACAATTAAAAAAACTCATCAAATTTTATCCAGATATTAATTATTTTAGTAATAATTATGTCACCATTTCCTTACACGGGTTGTCAACTGAGGGTATAAGTACCCCCAAGCATACTTGGGAAGGCCCCTAGGAAGTATGTGTGGCCAGGTGTGCAGGGACAGTGCGCCACCACCCCAGATCTCCGCCTTCCAGGAGCAGGGCCAGAGTGGGGTGAAGGCAATGGCTCTTCTCTGTGGGCCTCACAGGCACCACCTGGCCAGACAGACATGAGGCAGGGGGGAACTTGCATGCAGCAGCAGCAGCCATTAACCACCACCCTGTACTGTCACCACTCTGCATGCAGCCACACACCACTCCCCGCTCCACCCCACTCCACATCTGGCCACTGGGGGTACACGTATTTTAAAAAGGTTGAAAACCCCTGTCCTAAAATATTCTCTGCTTTCCACTTGCATGAATTTGGGCAACTAATATAAATGCATAAAATTTTTTCTAATATTTTTTCCTAAAAACCATAAAAAACAGTTTTTATGTATTATCAGCATAAATTCTGTTTTTAATTAAATAGGGTCCAGAAAAAGCAAAGAACAACTGCAGAGTCTTCCTTCACCATGAAGAAAGAAGTTTGTACCCAAAAGCTCTCAAAGAAGAATTTTTCCAACTATTTTAGTTGGTCTAATAAAAGATATCACATTTATCCAAAGAGCCTTGTCGTTTTTAATTAAAGCATTCCAACACCCAGCAGAAATGTGTACTATACTCCTCATCTTCCCTTAATGGTCAGCTAGCTCCACAACTGCCTACTGTCAGATTTCTTGTGCCTTCCCCTTAATCACTTCCTATTGACCACTGTCAGGAATAGGATAGTTGGTAGTTGGTCTGATGTAAGATGGTAATTCTTATGTTATAGTCAAAAGATTGCCCTAGTCAGGTCTAATGAAAAAGAAGAGGGCTATAGCTACACTGCAGTTATAGGCTATAGCTATACTGCAGTTATTGCAGTTATTCCTGCACAGTGTTGAAATACCCAAACTAGCTCTGAACTTCTTGGCTACCTTTTACTATTTGCATGGAGTTTTATGATAATGCAGTCAGCCTGCTGGTAGTAGTCAAGCTAGCTAATTTAAAGCTAGTTTGGTAGTTCTGTATTACGCTGCAGTGAAAAGTGGTAGAGACATTGAAAGAGTCAAGTTTCAACTGGATATCCATGAGGCCTGTACGAAGTGGCTAGTATTCACTTCAGATTTGTATTCGGCCAATCTGGGGGAGAGTGATTTGATTCAGTGAATCAAATCACTCAAATCACTGTCCCAAATTGCTTCAGCTGAATCTAATTCGGAAATTCAGCTGCTGCCAAATCTCTAAATCTCTGAATCACCCAGGCTCATCCCCCACCTGCTCTCCCACCCTGGCAATGGCTACTTTGCTTGTCCCAGCTCCCGGCTCTTTGGAAAAAAATGCCCTGACTCACCAGGTGCTGCCAGGTGGCGGGTTGATCCCTGCTGCCCCCCACTGCTCTGCACCACTTGGGGAGCTCTTCCATGAGCCCCCCAAAGCTCCAAGGCCACTGCAGGAACCAGCAAGTCCGGGGGGGGTTAAATTTTTTTCTTAAAGGGCTGGAGCAGGGGCAGTTGGGGCAGCCATGGGGATGCTGGGACAGTTAGGGGCACTGGGAGGCTCATGGCAGAGCCCTGTATTGCAGCATGGGGCAGTAGCGGGCAGCAGGGATTACCCTTCTGCCCGGCATAACCCGGTGAGTTGGGGCATTTTTTTAAAGGAGCAGGAGCTGGGGTGGGCAGGGCAGCCATGGGTGAGGGGGGCAGGCTGGGGCAGCAGGCAGGGGATGGGGCCTGGTGGGGGTCCCCCCATGGTCCATTCCCCACTCCTTCCTCCTCTCTCCCTCCCCTACTTACCAGCCCCAAATCTGGCTCCAGCTTCCTGCTGCAGCCGGCAGGGATTTCCTGAATTGTCAAAGCTCTCCAAATCTTTTCTGAAGATTCAGAGAGCTTCAAATTGATTCAGACCATTTTATTGTTCCGCTGATTTGATTTGGATTTGGAGATTTGGCCGCTGAATTGGGCCGAATCTCCTCCAAATAGAATTAACACCTGAAGCTTCACACAGCCCAAAGATCTGTCTCTATATATATTTCAATCTGAATAGTCCCTTATGTAGTGATTTCACATACACACTGATAAAAGAAGCCATCAGGCATTCGCCTTTTAGAATTCTTGGGGCAAATGATTAATCAGTATTCTTATGATAATGAGCTCAATATACTCTTGTGTCAGACTGGCACAAGCATTCCTTGTTGAAGTCTAGAACAGATGAGGGTTTAGATTGCAATTGCTTTGAAAGTTCTAGATGGTTTGTACATATAAGTATGTACAATCTAGATTGTACAATCTAGGTCAAGAGATCCAAACGGACCCAGAGGAGGAGGCGACGAGTGCTCATCATAGGCGACTCCATCCTGAGAGGTACAGAAGGTCCCATCTGTCGCCAGGACCCCTCAACACGAGAGGTATACTGCCTGCTTGGAGCAAAGATTCGGGATGTGAAGGAGGTAATCCAGGCCAGGATCAAGCCCACCGATTACTACCCCATAGTCCTAGTCCATGTGGGTACTAATGATGCGGCCAGGAGAACCCCCGATCACCTGATGGCGGACTACAGTGCTCTGGGAGGGGTGCTGAGGGAGTTCGGTGCACAGGTGGTGTTCTCTTCCATCCTACCAGTGAACGGACGCGGAAGACGGCATGAGAACTGCAGCCGAGAGACCAACTGGCAGCTTCGGCAGTGGTGTCTCGAGGCAGACTTCGGCTTCCTGGACAACGACCCGCGCATCACGACGAGGGACATGCTCAGTTGGGATGGGCTTCACCTGTCCCCCAAAGGTAAGAGTGTGTTTTCTTCTAGGTTGGCAGATCTCCTCTGGCGGGCTTTAAACTAGGCTCACCGGGGGGAGGGGAAGATGAGGGCAGGGGAAGCTGTGGACCACCAAACCATGTGGCACCCACAAGGACAGCCCAGCCTGAAGAAAGAGAACATTGGGAACCTGCAAGACGTGGGGCGGTCAGCACTACGGCACAGGTAAGAAGCAAGAAGGTAAGAAATAAGGGGCCCCATGGGACTCGGAGCGGGGGGGCAGCAAAGGCACCTGTCGCAGGGCTCAAGTGCCTATATACTAATGCTAGGAGCATGGGAAACAAGCAGGATTAACTAGCGCTCCTGCTTGCACTAAACACCTATGACTTAGTAGGGCTAACGGAAACCTGGTGGGATTCGTCCCACGACTGGGCGGTACATATTGA
>NW_005842381.1:1141743-1142083 GCF_000455745.1 Alligator sinensis | reverse complement strand
TCTGTCCAAGTTTGCAGATGACACAAAGCTATGGGGAGATGTGGACACGCTGGAGGGCAGGGAACAGCTGCAAGCAGACCTGGACAGGTTGGACAAGTGGGCAGAAAACAATAGAATGCAGTTCAACAAGGAGAAATGCAAAGTGCTGCACCTAGGGAGGAAAAATGTCCAGCACACCTACAGCCTAGGGAATGACCTGCTGGGTGGCACAGAAGTGGAAAGGGATCTTGGAGTCCTAGTGGACTCCAAGATGAACATGAGTTGGCAGTGTGATGAAGGCATCAGAAAATCTAATGGCACTTTATCGTGCATCAGCAGATGCATGATGAATAGATCCAAG
>NW_005842381.1:1138798-1141355 GCF_000455745.1 Alligator sinensis | reverse complement strand
CTTTCCTGCCTATGCAGGGGGTCGGACTCGATGATCTATTGAGGTCCCTTCCGACCCTAACATCTATGAATCTAAGTACAAAAAACTTATATTTTGTGAATATTTCACATCCATTAGAAGCAAATTATTATATCTTGCATTTGCAATGAATACTGCAATGGATCATCATTAAGGGATGGACCTGATAACTTTATAACCTGATAACACCAAAACACAGACTCTTACCATTTGATATAAAGGAAAAACTCCATTACATTAGTAGTAGTGGTATATATTTATCTGTTGTGTAGAGCAGCCACAAAAGAGGAATGCAGCACACATTTCAGCAGTGTTTGCGGAGTATTTACCCCATTCTTTCTTATGACATGGAGATGTACAAATAAAGTAGGAGGAGTGGAAAAATTACAATAGCATATTCAATTAGATATTGCCTGACAATAAAAGGAGATGTTGATTTGAAAAAAAAAAAAAAACTAACACAAAAAATCTGACCTCACATTTACAGAGTAAGGAAGCAAGCAGACTGCTCACAGTTCAACATTTTTTTTCTTAGTGGGTTTCTTGTTTTCAGTTCCTTTTCTTTATTTACTCTAAAAGGCATATTCAATTTTATCTTCCACTCAAAAGAAAGTACACAGTACTATGATTACTTGAAACATAATAGAGTAATTAGATAGTAAAGGTGTACAGAATTTATATGGAATATACTGTTGGTCATGTGAATGCATTCAAGGTTGCTTTTGCATTGGCTAAATTCCAACCACTGCAGCAGCATCTGCTAGTAACTAGGTTTCTGTATTCTTTGAATTCAATATACATAGTAGAGTACAATCATCTAGTTTTTTTGGCAGATATTCTGCATTTCCCTTCTGGACATAAAGCAATATTGGGCATGATGAAAATGACAGTTTTCAGTGAGAAAAAAATATTGTTTGAAACTAAGGCTCAAATACCTTCAATCTAAATTCTTTGCATTTTCACATTAAGTTAAAAGGTTGGAAATGATTGAAACAGGATATAGCTTGCATAATCTGCAGCAAGAAATGTAGCTTTTGTTTTTCCCCTTACCAGACAAATTGAAGTGAATAAGAGCTGTCTTTATACTGTACAATTCAGTTTAATAAAGACACCTGTCCAGTAGGAAAATATACATAAACTTAGTAATGTGGTAACCCTGAAAAGGTTGTAATATGCTGCAAACAATATGGAAAGTATATGATTTATAAGCACTTGAAAAATGGCTGTATTCTGAAAATGAAATGTTTGACATAATTCTCATTTCCTTGAGATTTTCCATGTTTTTTAAAGAAAATTGAAAACTGGGGGAAGGCAAAGTTTTTGAATTATCTCCTCTCTCCTCTGTCTCTATTCTTTTCCTTTTACCCTGTTTCTTATGCATCTTGCCAATGAGAAAAGGGGTGCCAGAAACCCATCTGCTAGGTTCTGCTAGAGCTCTGGGGTTCTCTCCACAGTCCTACTGCCTGTCCTGAGCCTGATGCTCGGGGATTGATTGCCCTGGGAAAACTGCTTTTCCTCACAGGTGCAGCACAGAATCTCTGCCAGTTCCTAGCAGATTCCCTTTGGGTTGTGAAAGAAATTTTAAGTCCCCCTTTCCATAGAATGAATTTGCCTGGAGTATCATTCACCCTGAAATCAATAATCCAGCAACAAAAGGATTTATTATATAGGAGAAAAGTGTAGTATAAGAAAAATTGACCATAAGTTTGAAGACAGAACAACAAGACAAGAAGAGTTTCTTACCCTATCATCTGGCTATGACCTAGCCCATTAGAAGTCTCACCAGTGTTAGAGATCAGCTTTCTGCTGATTGTAACAGCACTGACAGTTGGGAACCTGGGCTCCAGAAAAACCTGAGAAAATCCAAAGACCAAGACAGTTCTCTAATACTTTCAATGTCCCTGCCCATGAATATTGTATCAATTCCTCTTGAGTCTCAGAATTCTCCAGAAATGTAACTCCTTGGAACATCTGGCATTCTTCTGGTTGATGAGCCATTTCTCTTAGATGACTCTGCTATTGTTCAGTTGTTTTTCACATTATAAGCAGGCAATAACTTGGGTGCCCATCCCACCAGTGTCCCTTGCTGTCTGAGATTGTAGTTGTCCTTGCCCTTCTGACACAATGGCAACAGATACTTGGCAGTTTTGCCTACTCACTTTTCCTTAAGTACGCATCCCTCAGCTTCCCTTGACTAAACCATGTCCCAAATCACACACACACACACACACACACACACACACACACACACACACACACACACACACAGAGTCAGCATAATATAATTTATGCAATAATAATAATCTGAAAATCTGCAGTAGTAGCTTTGTAGTTAGGTGTCACAACCCAAAGGGTGTGATTTTTGTTTTGTGTGCTTCGGCACTGCTAAATTGTTCCTGCTAAATTGCAGCTTCTTTGCACGGTGGAGTTTTCTGCTGCAAAAGAGAACCCCAGTGCAAGGGAGAATTTCCCACCAATTTGAAGCTTTCTTTGCAGGGTGCATTTCTTTGTTGCAGCACAGAAATGCTCGTTGCAAAGA